>NW_024423319.1:95218867-95311152 GCF_017311325.1 Ursus maritimus
TCCATACATGATGTTCTAATTCATATTGTTTGTTTGGTTTTAAATCTTTTTTATTGTGAAATAAAACACACATGAAAGTGTACAAATGCATATGTAGAGCTCAGTAATTTATCACGGAATGAACATCCATATAACCATAACCAAGATCAAAAAACTGAAATTGTCATGCTTCTCTCATCACTGTCCTCCCATTTCCCCCACTCTAATCATTTCCTTGTTTCCTTTTTCAAAAAAAAAGCGCTTCCCCATGTAGCTACTCATCTTTATACATTACAGTTTTCTGTAGTCTGGTTTCTGAACCCAGGAAAATGGACACATTCGGTAATTGTTTTGTTTCTGTCTTAGTTTGTTCAACATTATGTCCTTGAGATTTATCCATATTGTTGTGTGTAGCTGTAGTTTGTCCATCTCACTGCTCTATAGTATTCCATTATATGAAGGTGCCACAATTTATTTATCCATTCTACTGTGGCTGGACTATTACAGATATTGATGGTATGATTATTCTTATACAGATCCCTTGATAAGCTGTACACACACTTCTGTTGTGTATTTATAATTTGGAATATAATTGATGGGTTCTTGGGGGAATTCACATGTTCAACTTAATAAGTATTTCCAAGCAGTTTTCCAAAGCAGTAGTATCAATTTGTATGCCCAGCAGCCATGCAATAGAGTGACAATTTTTTCAGGGTTTTTTGTTTGTTTCTTTGTTTTTAGTCATTTGGCCTGTGGAAAATTTTTTCAATGCCCTTTAAGAATACATAAAAATTTGCATATAGCATTGTAGGATTAAACTGTGAGGATTGAAAACTATCGCCAGGCTCAGACAACGAAACAATGACAATAAGGTAAAATTTAGCAAGAACAATACAAAGCTACCTCCTCTGATCAACTACAGTATGAGGAGACTAAGTGTCACAGAATTTCACATGAAAAAGATGGTGGAAGGTTACGAAGGTGTCGTGGTCAGGAAAAAAGTGCTCTCCAAATCTGCACTAAGCAGGGTCAGTTTTCTCATAGCAGAGCTTGTATATGCCTAGCCCCTAATGAGAAGTTACCATTTCTCTCAGTAGATGTTTGTTAGTTAATAAAAAAGTTGAATGAAGGAATGACTGAATAGTTTGTTTTCAAAGCTGAATACTAGAGAAAGACACTCAAGAGCGAAGCTCTGCTGAGCCTTCTCCCTCTTTCCTATTTCAGAGGACAGAGACAATTAGGCGACAATTATCGGAGGAGAAACAAATGATTAAAACAGAAACAGTGAAATCAAGGCTTGGATTTTTTGGAGACTTTGATGAAACAACAGATTTTGTATAATTCATTTAAGGCTTAGTTATGCTTTTCAGAGAACTCTCTTTTCCTGTTCTGTTTAATCTTTTTTTTAAGGTTCCTTTTTGTTTTTCTTCTAAGTTCATTTTTTTCTTTCTCTCTTTTTAAAAGTGTCAGTTCTGTGTTTTATAAGAAAAGGACTCCTGCAAACAAAAGCCTCCCAAATCAAGAAGTACCTCTTCCAGTCATGCCTTGTCTTAGCTTAGGTGCACCCTTCCACAGTCATTTTTCTTTAGTTCTCCCCATCATTCATTTCACCCAGTGTAGCATTCTAGTTTTATTTTTTTGTGAAGAATATAATAAATTTGGGGGAGGGGGATGTTCAATATATATAAAAATGAAAAATCGAATGGAATTTAAAAAATTCATGCCCATAGAGAATATTCCATGTAAATAAAGTCACACCTCATAAAGTTAATGCCTATTAGCATCTCCAGACTTTTCTTTTTTATGTTTATTCCAATTTCTAGGCATAATCAGCTTCTTGTTTTGCACCATTTGTATTTGCATGCCTCCTCGAAGCTGAGGAATAAACGCCTGTTTCATTGCTATTTCCCTAGGTTATTTTGGTTCAGTGGTCTGATGTGTGTAACGCTTCATAAAATTAAGAAATATCTTATTAATGCCTTCATTTCCCCTTCAGGTTTTTTGTCTGTATGATCTATGCTACAGATTACACTTACTGTAAACTTAATCTATTTTTAATGACACTTGCCAAGAAAACCATGGCTTTATTTTTCTGTTTACTTGGTAGTTGCCGAGCAAATAGCAGCGGTCTATCACCGATTCGGAAGGAAGGTGGCATGCTAAATTTCACCATTTATCAGTTTTCCCTATGTAACTGGCATATCAAAGAACAGTGCATTTTAAATCATCTAGTGCTTGCCTGGGGTTTCTTTTTTTATGAGACAAAGAAAAAACTTAGTTGGAATTTTACAGCATCTTTGAAAAGGAGTTGCAGCTTCATAATAATGACTTATATTTTTAGTGTGCTTTAACATTGACAAAGCACTTTCAAAAAAAATAATCTCATTTCATCTTCACAAGAACAAAGCCATTCAGTATACTGCTTAGAATATGGCCTCTGAAGCCAGGCTCCCTAATTTCAAAACCTTTCCTCTGCCATTTACTGTCTGTTGATATGACCTAGGGCAGTTCACTGAACTTTTCTCTGGGTCACAGTGTTTTCTTCTGTCCAGTGAGGATGATAATAGTGCCTGTAGATTTGTTGTGTGCATGAAATGAGAGAATCATTTATATCTGTTAGTTACTGCCACAATAATATGTGTACTGATATAAATCATCTAGGGTATACAACTAAAAGTTTATAGCTGGAGGTTGGCTAGAGGTTGGCTATACTAATAATACCTGGTCTCTGGAACAGGTCTAGGGGTTGGCTGGATGTCAGTTGACCTAGGATGGCCTAGGCTGGAATGACTGGATGTCCTTAACTCCATCTAGATGTGCCTTATTCTCTATCAGTTTATCCTGGACCTATTCCTGGGGCAAAAGAAGGCAAGCCCCATTGCTAAAGTTCACTTCAAACGTCTGCACTCCCTCACCCATGCTAACGTTCCACTGACAAAAATGAGTCAAATTCTTGAGCCCAGAACCAAGGGACAGGGTGGGTCAGCCCACTAGTGACAGGAAGACACTGAAAATGTATTATTGCAAAGGGCACAAATACAGGGAGGGGTAAAAAATGGAAGCTATCATTGTAATCCAGTACAACATGTGGAACATAGCAAAGTGCCTATAAGACAGAAGATTGAATAAATGTGTAGCTCTTACTATTAGGCTGATCCAAATGAAATGATCATTTTTGTAGATAAAAATGATCAAATATCAGCAATTTTATATGATTCAACCTCAAATTACCATTACAACTTCCTGTAAAAAAGAATTACCATCTACAATTTTCAGTGGAAGAAACTGAAGCCTAATTAATTTTCAAGGTTACTCAGCTCATAAATTTTAGCCTTTTATTTCAATGTAGTCTTCTGACTCTAAATCCGGTCATCTTCTCTTATATTACAGCAGCATTATGTGATGCTTGGTGATAGATAAATGATTGCAACTATGACATGACTTTGTATATAACACAGAGTCATAATTTTCCAACTCTTTTTTTTTAAACAGGCTTTAATTCACTTTATTTTTCTTGTATAAAACTATGTGGTGGCCACATCTGGAGCCTGGGTTCTCTGCATGGAGATTCTGGTGTGAGTCTTTACAGGCTGGTCAGTGAATTCCTAATACGGAAACTTGGTGAACACAGTCTCTTTCCAGAGGTCATAGGTGAGATAGCCATAGGCCCTGGAAATGGCATCAAAAGTGGCCTGGGTGAAGTTGCCTAGGGTGGCAGCGCAGGCCCGGCCTGAGGTGTGGCAGGTGTCAATACCAGCCGTCATCAGTAGCTTCTTGGGCAGTGCCTCTGGGGGCAGGGGTGAGGCGCACCAGCACAGAGCCACAGCGGCCAGTCACCTTGCATGGGATGGTGCGGGGCTTGCTGATCTTGTTCCCCCAGTAGCCTCGAGGCACAGGGATGATGGAAATGTAGGCTAGACTGCTGGCCCCACAGATGGCAGTGGCTACCTCCTTGGAGCACTTAACACCCAGACCAGTGTGTTGATTGTAATCTCGCCTGACAACAAATGCCTTGAACCTGGTCCGCTGGCCAGCACAGGTTTGCTTTTACACAGGCATAACCTTCAAAACCTCATCCTTGAGGGATGGCCCCCAGGAAAATGTCAGTGATCTCAGAGTCCTTGATGTTCAGGGAGAAGAGATAGATCTCCTCCCAGGGACTTGATCTTCATGCCCTTGACCAGGCAGCCCAGCTTGGTGACTGGGATCCACTCCTTGTCCTTGGCCTTGCTTCTGAGAGCCCCGCCCCCGACCATGGCCAGGACGAGGTCTGGGATGCCGCTGCCTAATCCTCCACTGAAGCCTTGGCAGCCTCCCATTCCAGGGCCCCTGGGCCCTCCAGGCCCTCCTGGAGCACTGGCGTCATCCGCCATTTGGTGTTTTCTCAGAGAAGAAGCTAATTTCCCAGCTCTTTATCCTTATAAAACTCATGCCCTGCCAGTGAGTACAGACATCTGAAACACCTGGTCTTTTGCCAACACTAACCCTATAGCGTTCCATCTCCTGGTTACTAGCTCCTAGAAATAGAAATGAAGCTGGTAGTAGCTAAATGCTATATTGGTACTCTCAGAAAAGCCATCTCAAAAGCACTTGAGAATTTGTGAGTTATAGCTAAATACATTATTTCATGCTTACCTCACTTGTATTTTCCTAAACATGCTGGCTATGGTATTTTTTCACATTTATTTCTTGTTTGTATATCTAATTATATTTTAGCCAGTTAAACAGATACATTCTATATAAATATACATTTGGATTATTTTTACATATGTGCGTGTTACATACTTAGCATTAAACTATGCATCACAGGGGCGCCTGGGTGGCTCAGTCGGTTAAGCTCTGCCTTTTGCTAGGGTCATGATCCCAGGGTGCTAGAATCCTGCCCCACCCCGTCGGGCTCCCTGCTCAGTGGGGAGCTTACTTCTCCCTCTCCCTCTGCCTGCCGCTCTCCCTGCTTGTGCTCTCTCCCCTCTCTGTCAAGTAAATAAATAAAATCTTAAAACAAACAAACAAAAAACTATGCATCACAATGTTTCTAGAGATGCTCTGTGTACTGTCTTTCACATGGCCTCTACTCAACAAATTGCCTTAGATTAGTAAACAGACATATAGTTACAATACAATTGATGTCCTTATGTGTGGATTTGGATGAGTCAATTAAATAAACATCCAAATCAAATTATTCTTACATTTACAAATCATGTTTCATATAGCTCAGAAGGAGAGAATATTTGTAAAGAACTATAAGCTATTAAAGCTCCTCATTATCATATATTGCTGCTGAATTAATTTTCCTTATCTGTCAGTTAGTATCTTATTTACAATAAATCTAATTTCATTCCCCCCTTTCTACTCCCACTAGGGTCAGAATCATGGAAGAATTCTTCATTCTCTGAAACACTGGTAATTTCAAGACTCCAGAATTCTGTTACTTAATGCTTTTAAATTAAATGGATTGCACGGATTTACTTTGTTGGCGTTGTCAGATCAAGAAGGACATGTATTTATTACTGGTGTAAACAGCCACAGCACCTTATCAGAACTACTGATGCACTAAAGACTCACACTTCCTAAGCATCCTGTTTTCTGCCCTGGGCCCGAAAAACATGTGTGCGAGGAACATCTGCCACATGCCTTCTGAAGGAAGTGTGAGGAGAAAGGGACGTGACATCCCAGGGCCTATATAGTTGATTCCTATTTCTGTCTTGTACTAGTTGGGTGACTTTGGGAAAGATATTTAAGTTCTATATTCCCTGTAATATTTGTATAAGCTCTAACTCACAGTGTTACATGGCATCAAATGAGATCTTGTGTACACTTAAGTGCCACGCAATAGTTGGTCAAGCTCTGAACTGCAGAATCCAGAGAGTCATCTGAGACATAGATGCTGATACATCTAGTAAAGGAGAAAATGAAAAACAGCCCACACAGCCTCTAAAGCTGAGGAAGTTACCCATCAAATCTTCCAGTTATGGTACTTTATTTTAGGGGGATTCTTTTTTTGCATATTATAATTGCCACAGATTATTTTGATTTGAGAATGTAGACAGCAGTATTTTTTAAACTTCTTTTTTACTGTGTTACAGCAAGAAATGCATTTTTATTTTAGTTCATTATACACATGCTGCACACATACATACATACACATCTGAAAGAAAAGTTTCATGAACTGTTGCTATCTGCCTTGCTGTCTAATATTTTCTACTCTGCCTTGTTCTACTGTAATTTTTAAAAATTTTTTAAAAAAATGGTTGATCAGTATCCCAGCAGCAATGTGTCACAACATATGTTTTAAAATACTTTGAAGTAGGACAGATCAGAATTTAAATCCCAAACCATCCACTTACTAGCATAGTGACTGTGAACAAATTCAACTCTCAGATTCCTCATTTGTAGAATAAGAATTATAATAGGAATAAACCTTATCTCATAGAGACATAGTGAGGATTATATCAGATAATTAATATAAAGCACAAAGTATAGTAGATGCTCATTATTTGGAGGTTTCAAATCACTACGTTTAATTGCATTAGAGATAAAGTTCTAAAAATGTATCTGACTGTATTCTATTAAATTCAGAAAGGTCAGGCAATAATCTGGACAATTCAGATTCTCAAATTTATTACTCCCTTGACTATGTCATATAGAGAGAAATCAAATATTATTTTAGGAGGTTTAATATCCATGAAGACACAAACTTAATATCTAAACACCACTGACCTACTTTGGTGGGAAAGGGCATGAATGCTTTGGAAGCATCATTCTGGAACTTGACAAGTGCCTCACTGCACAAAGCCATTCAGGACGCTGGCCTGGTATAATTTAACTCTGTTCCCGAAAGCTCTAAATCCAGGCCAACATTTGTAAACACCATTGCACGACTGATTGCAATGTCACCCTGTTCTCTTTTCCCTCCTTACCCTACTTCATTTCCCCAACATGACTCAGAGTTTAAATTTATCTGAACCTTCCAAGTGTGTCTAAGAAAAGTGTATCATTGTTAGTCACTTACCTCCCTTTGGGCTTAGAATACTTGGCCAAACCCAAATGTCATATTTCAAACCAGACCTCTGTCTGTTTACTACTAGTGTGAGAAGCAGAAATTCAACTTAATTTAATTTGTATTTTCTCCCTGATTTAGAAATGCAAATTATTATATTCTGCTTTGTAGATGCTACAATGCACAATGCAACTGAGACCCTGTTGGCTGGCAACCCAGATGAGTGAATCAGTGGAGATGATTATAGGGAAGCAAATGACATGCTTACTTAAAATTCATTTCTCTTTAATGACAAGAAAATTTAATTTCAAGTTGCAAGCTACAGGTGTTTGCTAACAGACCTTTCCAGCCATTATGGTGTTTCTTATCACCCACCCTCTTTTGCCATGCCTAGTAAATATTGTTGACAAGGGGCTTCAAAACATTTTGCTGGTATGTTATATGTCTAAGTCCTATGGATTGCTTATCATGTCCTCTTGATATCATCTGAAACATAATGTGTTTTTATGAGGAAACTGGATGATTACTTAATTGCAGTGTTTCTGTTTTCACTGTACGTGCTACTGAATAGAAATGAGAGGAATATGGTCTCCTACATAAAATTCCCTAGCTAAGCTAGAAATCTGATTTTCATATCCCACTCATCAGGTGAATATAAGCCAAAAAAATCCTCCATCTGAATGGAAATATTTCATGCCTAGTCTCTGATGGAAGGAGAAGCTTATTTTGATCCAATCTATTTCAGCCACTTTTCCATTAAAAAAATCTTTAAAAATATTTTTGTGACCTGTAAAATGTTCAGGCAGCCTTAAAAATGGAATAACTTTAAACTAGCAGGAAATCTCATTAATAAAATCACTTATATGTTCTGTGTTTAATTACAAGCTCTTTGGAAAAAATATCACTGTGGAATGAGATATACTCAGAAATTTCAATGATAGAAATTTTAGGATTCAGTATCTTTTTTTTTTTTTAAAGATTTTATTTATTTATTTGACAGAGATAGAGACAGCCAGCGAGAGAGGGAACACAAGCGGGGGGAGTGGGAGAGGAAGAAGCAGGCTCATAGTGGAGGAGCCTGACGTGGGGCTCGATCCCGTAATGCCGGGATCACACCCTGAGCCGAAGGCAGACGCTTAACCACTGTGCCACCCAGGTGCCCCTAGGATTCAGTATCTTAATAAATTGAACCTCAGGAAAAATACGGGAAGGTTAACCATTCATAAAGTATTGTCTTCCTTATGTGTAGGCATTCTGTATTTTTTTATTATTTTATTACATCTTTGTACCCTTATAAAAGGTGCTTAGTTCCAGGGTCTCTGGGTCAATGGTAATGACCTCTTTCCACTTAGGTTCACTGCCTATTGTATTTGGTAAACTTTTGGGCCTGTCATTTCAGTGAGGCTGTGAGTATGTTGTTGAAATGTATGTGTAATCTTGGACTCCTGGGTGGCTCAGTCGCTTAAGCATCTGCCTTTGGCTCAGGTTATGATCCCAGGGTCCTGGGATGGAGTCCCCCATCAGGGTCCTTGCTCAGTGAGGAGCCTGATTCTCCCTCTGCCTGCCATTCCGCCCTGCTTGTGCGCTCTCTCTCTCTCTGACAAATAAATAAATAAAATCTTTTTTAAAAAAGAAATGTATGCATAATCTTAAGATACTCCAGTTTGCCCAAATACAATGAAAATGGTCACATCAGGTGTAAGAACTAGAATTTGGACTAAAGGACAAAACAAACAAAAAGCCCTAAATGGATGAAAGGGATATGACCAGAGTCATGAACTTAAGTACCTATGTGCCTGCAGAAATAACATAAATGAATGAGACTGGTTGTAAGCAAGACACATTTGGAGAGTGCTAGGGTCTCTGTGCCACTAAGATTGTAAGAATTTATTTGGTCCTAAGCTCAACTGCTAGGCTTATTTGAAAATGTGGATTCCTAGCGATTGCACTACTGGGTATTTACCCCAAAGATACAGACGTAGTGAAGAGAAGGGCCATATGCACCCCAATGTTCATAGCAGCAATGTCCACAATAGCTAAATCGTGGAAGGAGCCGAGATGCCCTTCAACAGATGACTGGATTAAGAAGATGTGGTCCATATATACAATGGACTATTACTCAGCTATCAAAAAGAACGATTTCTCAACATTTGCTGCAACATGGACGGCACTGGAGGAGATAATGCTAAGTGAAATAAGTCAAGCAGAGAAAGACAATTATCATATGGTTTCACTCATCTATGGAACATAAGAAGTAGGAAGATTGGTAGGAGAAGAAAGGGATAAAGGAAGGGGGGGTAATCAGAAGGGGGAATGAAGCATGAGAGACTATGGACTCTGAGAAACTGATGGCTTCAGAGGGGAGGAGGGTGGGGGAATGGGATAGGCTGGTGATGGGTAGTAAGGAAGGCACGTATTGCATGGTGCACTGGGTGTTATACGCAACTAATGAATCATGGAACTTTACATCAAAAACCAGGGATGTACTGTATGGTGACTAACATAATACAAAAAATTATTATAATAAAAAAATAAACATAAAAAAAAGAAAAGAAAATGCGGATTCAATGTTTCCAGGTCCTCCCATTTTCTATAAAAAGTTAGAAATAGATTCCTTTTTTTTAAAATAAGATTTTATTTATTTATTTGAGAGAGAGAGAGAGAGAGAGAGAGAAAGCACAAGCAGGGGGAGTGGCAGTGGGAGAGGGAGAAGCAGACTTCCCGCTGAGCAGTGTGTCTGATGTGAGGCTCAAACCCAGGACCCTGGGATCATGACCTGAGCCGAAGGCAGATGCTTAACCGACCGAGACACCCAGGCACCCCAGAAACACAGATTTCTAAGTTGAAAATGTTGGCAGCCATTTAAAAAAATTACTTAAACATTATTTATAATAAATTCTTTTTTAAAAAAATTTTATTCTCTTCATTTTGGTAGTTTGATTCAGAATCCAAATAAGGTCCACACTCTGCAGTTGTTTGATAGAGCTCTTAAGACTCTTTTTTAAGTAGGCTCCACACCCATCATGGGGTTTGACCTCATGACCGTGAGATTGAGAGTCGCATGCTCTCCCGACTGAGACAGCCAGTCACCCCAAATTTTGTTAGTTTTTTAACTTAGAGTCCTCATTCCTCCAAATTTTTAGGTATAATTTACATAAAATTAATTACAGAGATCTTAAATATGTACTATGATAAATTTTGGTAATTGTATATACTCATGTAAACTTAACCCTAAACAAGTTATAGAATGTTTCCATTACCCAAAAAAGATTCCCTCATTGTCGGTTCCAGTCAATTGCCCACCCAAGACAGGTAAGAACAGTTTTGATTTCTATCACAATAACTTAGATTGGCCTTTTCAAGCACTTAATATAAATGGAATGACACAGCCAATTTAGGTTTGGCTCTTTTTGCTCAATATAATGTTTTTGAGATTCATCCATGTTGTTACATTTATCGGTGGTTTGTTGCTTTGAGTTGCTTAGTAGTATTACATTCTATTCATCTTAAAGCATTTTGTGGATCAAGTCTCAAGATAGACTTGGCCTGCAGGAAAACAGTAGGTTATTTCTGGATTGGAGAGAAGATAATGGGTGAAGGGAAAAAAAATCTTAAATGCAGAAAGGATGAAAGAATAGACGATTATTGTGCTAGGAGAGTGTTCAAATAAAACAATGTAAAATAGTGGAAACAGAAGAACTGGAAGGGAGAAGAGAGCAAAGAACCCTGTAAGTAGACATTTCAAGAATCTGGGTGTGAGAGGGACATAGATGTGACAAAAGAAGTGAAGAAAATAGCTGATTCTGTGATGTGAATATTTTCTTATTCACCCAGTGTTAGGAGTTGCTCAGCCAGTTTCCGGATTTCTTTTAGCAAGAATTGCTCTGTGTGTAGTTGTAGATTCTATGTGTTCATTAGAGGAGGTGAATTCAGGGGCCTATGTCACCATCTTGTACTGGAATCCTTCTTATGGCTTCAATAGTTATCTTGATATTCCACTACATGGATTACAAAGATTGTGCTTTTTTTTTTCTTTACGATTCTGTTTCTTTCCCATCTTCCTTTCTTCTGATCATCTCACAGTAGTCTGACTCTTCAATGATTTACCAATCATTATCATTTTCCTAACTTGTGAAAGTTAACTTCATGTTGTAAAATTATCTCTGTATTGGTGATAGTTTAAGCACAGGTCTTATTTTTCCTATTTCTCACAGTTAAGAGAAATAATCTCCATTCTGTTTTTCATTAGGATCTCATGCTCTGCAATGAAATTGAATCACAATTCCCTAACAGTGTAGAGAACTTCAACAAGGCCATTGCCATCTATGATCTTTCCATAGTCATAGAGTAGATATAATAGAAATTACTTCTCCTTGAATCTCAGTATTCTAAAATTACTATATTTCAGTCCAATTCCCTTCAGTTCATAATTATTTTCCTCTGTGTTTTGTATGTGTGTGTGTGTGTGTGTGTGTGTGTGACAATTTAATACTTGAAGCTTTTTTTTTTTTTCCAGTCCTGAGCTGTTCCATTATTTAGAGTTTAGAGTCAGTCTCTCAGCTACCAACAATGCTATATCTGACATTCCTAGAGATGGTTTGGTAAACCCCTTCTGAATTGGATTACACTATATGAACCAAAATGTATTCACTTATTTTCTGTTGCTTACAGTGTAGACAAGAACCATGAACTATGAGTATCCTATTTTAGCCTAAAACTCAGTCCAACAACAAAATATTTTACTTTGAATCAAGGCCAGAGGAGAGATAATGACATACTTTCATGTTGTTTAGAAGAATAGTTTTTGACAAGAAATACTAAAAAAAGTTCCTAAACAGTAAGGAAATATATTTTCTTGCATACCAGGAAGACTAGAGGTAGTGTACGGTCAAGTATAGAAACATCAGTGATTCAACGATTCAGTAAAATATCCACCTCTTTTCTTCGTTTTCCTTAACAACTTCTTTTCAAGAAAATGTCAACAGCAACAGTCATATGACCTTTGTGGAGCAAGAATTATCAGAAGAAATTCTATGCTCTTATTCTTCTTGTAAATTGGAACTCCCTCTGGAGCAGGAAATGGAGTACATACACAAACAAAACTGAGGTTCTGTTAGGAAGGAGTTAAGTGCGGCTTCAGCTATTTTCCATTCTGCTTTATTTTCTATTCTAATATCTCCTGAGATTTTCTTTATAACACATGGGCATTTAACAGCCATTCATGCCATTTAACATGTGAAAAGGTGGGTACTGAAAGTGCACTGGAGTCTAAGTACAAAGCGGTTCACAAAATGCAGACAGTGAATTTTTATATTGAAGAAATTATTCATAACTTTTAGAAACAAAAATCTTTCCAAATTGTTTATTTTAATTGGGTGTGTTTCCTGGCTGCAGAAATAAATAAAAACTTCTTTTAAATGTGTGCAATTTGTCTTCAAACACCAGAGATGTGCTGAGTCATTGATAAATAATTCACTTAGCCTGGCAACACGAACCAATTTTTGAAAGCTACAGACATCTAAGTTTCCCCATACTTTTCCTTGTTGAGATTAGCTAGAACAGATGAATGATGGTATTCTAATCAGAACAAAAAAGGGTATCCCCTTTAAATTTTCAGTAACCTGCCATGGTGAATTACTGATGTCAGGCCTAATCATATTATTTGTTCCAAGAGTCCTCTGGTCTGCTGCATCTAAGTGCTGCAAATAGTTGTGAATAGTTGATATTTCCTCCAGATACAGCCCCATTTGCAAATTAACGCACCTCCTAAAGGAGATGTGATAAGCAGGAAAGTGGAATAATTCTACTCCAAGTAATTTAAAAGTAAGTTTTAATTCATTTTATCCAGACCACTAATGTAGTTTGGAATTTTTCTCTAATTTTTATCCAACACTGCAGATTACAAGGTATTTTAGGGAGCATTTATTCAATAATCTGCCTGGTGTGTTCTCCAATATCCCTGAGTAAAATAAATTAATCTCCCCCCACCCCCTGCCAAAGCCGACAACTTGGATTCACAGAAATAATAGTAGTTATACGGTTTATGTAGATTGGAGTTAAAAGCTAATGTTGACAGGGTGCCTGGGTGGCTCAGTTGGTTAAGTGTCTGACTCTTTTTTTTTTTAAGATTTTATTTATTTATTTGACAGAGAGAGACAGCCAGCGAGAGAGGGAACACAAGCAAGGGGAGTGGGAGAGGAAGAAGCAGGCTCCTAGCACAGAATCCTGATGTGGGGCTCAATCCCATAACGCCGGGATCACGCCCTGAGCCAAAGGCAGACGCTTAACGACTGCACCATCCAGGCGCCCCTGGGTCTCTCTTGATATTAGCTCAGGTCTTGATCCCAGAGTCGTGAGTTCAAGACCTGTGTTGGGCTCCACGCTGGGCATGGGGCCTACTCAAAAAAAAAAAAAAAAGTTGACTGATGTTGACTGTGGAGTCAATAATTGTGCTTTGGTAACCTTGAATTACTTTTAAGAGTAGAGCCACAGAACAGAAGGTTGTTTTCACTGAGGTTCCACAGGTACATACCATTAAATATTTGTAGGTCAAACAAACTGGATCAGAAAAGAAAAACAATTACATGATGAGGCAATGTCCCCTTGTATTATTCAGCCTAAATATCTTTTCTCAAAGAATTAACTTATGAATTTTTTAAAATGCTGAATTACATTTATATATAATGAAATAAGCATTAATGCAAGTGCACAATTCAATGACATTTGAATGTATGCATGCCTTATTTTTTATTGCTAAATATTATTTCATTCTGTGAACATATCATTTTACTATCTTGTTAATAGACTTTGGGGTTATTTCCGGTTATCAGTTATTATGAATAAGATTACTATAAACATTCTCATATAAGCCTTTGTGTGGCCAAAATTTTTAATTTCCAACGAGTAGAATCACTGGATTATAAGGGTGGTGTATATTTAATTGTTTAAGACATTGCCAACCAGTTTTCCAAGCGGTTGTACCACTGTGATTTGAATTTTCATTTTCATGATGCCTAATGACATTAAGAATCTTTACATGTACTTATTGGCTAGTCACATATCTTCTTTCATGTAGTATTTAAGTATTTTGTCCAGTTTTTATTAGCCATTTTTGAGAAATTTTTATATATTCTGGACATGAGTCCTTAGATATGTGTATTGTTAATATTTTCAACCTCTGTGTTGCCTGCATTTTTATTTTAAAGACAACTATTGAAAAACAGAATTCTTTTTTATTTCAAAGTCCAATTTATCGTTTTAAGTTCAATGTTTTTTGTGTGATTCCTCTAAGAAATCCTTGCTGACTCCATATCTGCAAAGATATTCTGCCATCTTTTTAAAAGAGCTTTTATGGTTTTAACTTTTAAATTTAGATCTTAATCTATCTTAAATTAATTTTTGAGTACCATGTAAGAAAGGAGTTGAAGTTAATTTTTTTCCATATAGTTATTATATTCAACTTGTTGAAGGTATTTTCCTTTCTCCTTTGAATTGCATTGAGCTCTTTCTTGAAAATCAGTTGAGTAAGTGTGAGTCTTTTAGGATGTATTCTGCTCCTCTGAGGTATTTGTACATCTATTTATAATACCACAATATCTCAAAATTGTAGCATTATAGAGAGCCCTGAAGTTAGGTAGTCTAAGGCCTTTAAAATAGAAATTTAGTCATTCATTTAAAATCTTATTTCGGCATGCTGTTTTCATTTGAACTTAGTTTGATATATTTTCTAATTTCCTTTGTGATGTATTCTTTTGCCTATGGATTATTTCGAAGTGTTGATTAATTTCCAAAGTTTGGGGCATCTTCTAAATATCTTACTACTATTGATTTCTAATTTATTTCTGTTGTGTTCAAAGAACATACTCTGTGAGTGTTTAGTCTTTTCAAATTTATTGGCACATATTTACTGCCCAATATATGGTCTGTCTTGATAGAAATTTTATGTGTACATGAAAAGTGTGTTCAGTAATTGTTGAGGTGATCTATAAATGTCAATAAGGTTGAATTGCTTGATAGTGTTGTTCAAATAGTCTACAGCTCTATGATCTTTTGTCTGCTTGTTTATCAATTACTGAAAGAGGGGTAATGAAATTGCCTACTATGTGGACTTTTGTGTTTCTTATTTTAATTCTGTCAGTTTTTACTTCATCTATTTTATAGTTCTGTTATTTGGTCCACTCACTTTTAGGATTGTGATGTCTTCCTAATGAATTGACAGGTTTTTATATGGTTTAATTTAAATCTACCTTCTAAGCTATTTCTTTTCTATTTGTCCCATACATTGTTTTTTTTTTTTTTCAGTCCTCATTTACTGCTTCTTTTGTGTTATTTGAATATTTATAGTCTTTTATATCCTTTATTGGATTTTGACTGCTATATTTGTCTTACTTTTACTACTTTATCTTGGGATTATTATTTGTATCCCTAATTTAGCACAGTCTCCTTAGAATTAATAGTGTACCACTTCATGTAAAACTCAAAACATTTAAAAGAGTATGATTCACAGGGTGCCTGGGTGGCTCAGTCGGTTAAGTGTCCAACTCTTGATTTCAGCTCAGGTCATGATCTCAGGGTTGTGAGACTGACCCCTGTGCTGGGCTCCATGAGCCTGCTTAAGATTCTTTCTCTCCCTCTCCCTCTGCCACTCCCCCATTCCTCCCTTTAAAAATAAATAAATAAATAAATAAATAATAAATAAATAAATAAATAAATAAATAAGATTTTCTTTTCCCTCCTATACTTTGTGCTATTTTGTTATACATTTAACTTCTACATATGTTAAAAATACCAAAATGCAATATTATTTGTGTTTTAAATGTTGGTTTTTTCTTAAATATGGAAGCTAAAAGAAAAAGAGACAGCCTTTATATTCACCCACAATTTACCATTTCTATTACTTTTCTTTCTTCTTCTTCTTTTTTTTTTTTTTTGTTGTTAGATTTGAGCTTTCTTCTAGTGCCATTTCTCTTTAGCCTGAAGAACTTTCTTTATCATCTTTCAGAGGTCAGGTCTGCTGGCAATAAATTTCCTCAGCTTTTGTTTATCTGAAAATGGCCATTATACCCTATTATTTTTCACTTTCAAAGGTACAAATTACATATAGTAAAATTAATCTTCTTTTAAAGATTTTATTTATTCATTTTGAGAGAGAGAGAGATGGGGGAGAGCAGAGGGAGAGGGAGAATCCCAAGCAGACTCCACGCTGAGTACACAGCCCAACCCCACAACCCTGAGATCACTACCTGAGCTGAAACCAAGAGTTGGATGCCCAAACAACTGAGCCACCCCGGCATCCCAAATCTTTTTTTTTCATGTACAGTTCTGCTAGCTTTGACAAACTCATATAGTCAAATACCTCCTTAATCAAGATACAGAACACTGTCATCACCCAAAACATATTCCTATGTGACCCTTTAAGTCAACCCATCCACCTACTACCAGTCACAAGCAACTACTGAACTACTTTCTGTCCCTATAGTTATGCCTTTTCCAGAAGATGATATAAATGAAATCATGCTTTATGTAACCATTCAAGGCTAGCTTCTTTCACATAGCATAATACATTTGTGATATATCCAAGTCATTGCATATATCAATAATTCATTCTTTTTATGCTGAGTAGTACTTCATCATGTGGACATACCACAATTTGTTTATCCATTCTGCATTTGAGAAACATTTGTGTTGTTTCAAATTTTGATGATTATGCATGCAATAAGCCACTATAAACATATGTGAACAGATTTTTGTGTGAACATATATTTTCATTTCGCTTGTGTAAATACCTGGCTTGTACATTTAACTGTATAAGAAACCACGAAACTATTTTCCAAAGTGGCTGTACCATTTAGCACTCACACTAGTGATATATTTCCAGCTATTTCACATCATTGCCAGTACTTAACAGGATTCTCTTTTTGCCGTGCTAATAGATGAGTAGTGATATCTCATCATGATTCTTTTTTTTTTTTTTTTTAAAGATTTTATTTATTTATTCGACAGAGATAGAGACAGCCAGCGAGAGAGGGAACACAAGCAGGGGGAGTGGGAGAGGAAGAGGCAGGCTCACAGCGGAAGAGCCTGATGTGGGGCTCGATCCCACAACACTGGGATCACGCCCTGAGCCGAAGGCAGACGCTTAACCGCTGTGCCACCCAGGCGCCCCTCATCATGATTCTAATTTGGGTTTCCCTAATGATTAATAATATTGCAAATCTTTTCATGTACTGATTTGCCATCTGTATATTTTCTTTGGTGAAGTGTCTGTTTAAAACTTTTTTCCATATTATTAATTTTTATTAATATATTCTGGACATAAGTTCTTTCTCAAATATGTGACTTGCATATATTTTTCCCAGTCTTTGGCTTGCCATTTCATGGCCTCAGCAGTGTTTTCTGAAGAGCAGACATTCCAATAACAACAATACCACACACACATACACACACATACACACCATCTTTGCTTCTGAAGATACCTAACCTAGAGTTTCACTTAAATTGTTAATTGAAACAACCTCAATGCTCTTCCTTCAGCACCACTTCTTCTTATAAATATTTAAATTATCATATATAAAAAGGAGAGACATAAAGAGAGAGAAAGTGTATGCAGTTAAAAAAATTTCGAAGTGCATACTTATGAACTCATTCCAATATTATGCACTACCTTGACATAAGGTGAAAGGTGGAGAGCCTCAAATGGCCTGACTGTGAGTTATCTTTCCCACTTTGCTCCCATGGAAAAGATTCCCTAGCCAAATAGCACCCCCTATCAGATGAATCAAGTGCAGTTCCCATTTATTTCAGTAATAAGATTCAGTTCACTGCCAAGTGGCAGAACTATTCAAACAAGCCAATGGCAACCAAGGGGCAGTCCACCCTTTTTGATACTACAAAGCCTGTCTCCCACAGCCTCTGGTTTCTCACTCTATGTCCAAATGCAACCTCTTTGTGGCTCTGTATAGCATATGAATTCCTCCTCCCCTTGCCTGTGAGTGCTTGCGATAGTAATAAACGATTGCTCTCAATCTAAAAAAAAAAAAAAAAAAGAGCAGTGTTTCCTAATTTTGATAAAGTTCAACTTACCAATTTTCTCTGTTTTGTACCATGCCTTTGGTGTTTTATCTGAGAAATCTTTGCCTAACTCAGGGTCACAAATGTTTTTCTTATGTTTTCTTCTATCACCCTCTTTTTTGAAGGATATTTTCAATGGATATAGAATTCTGAATTTACCGGGTTTCTTCCTTCTCCTTTCTTCCAGCATTTTCTTTTATTTTTTTATTTACTTATTTTTAAAGTAAACTCTACCCTGACATGGGCTTCAAACTCATGACCCTGAGATCAAGAGTCACATGCTCTACCGACTGAGCCAGGTAGGTGCCCCTCTTCCAGCATTTTATTTATTTTATTTTATTTTTTTAAAAGATTTTATTTATTCATTCGACAGAGATAGAGACAGCCAGCGAGAGAGGAAACACAAGCAGGGGGAGTGGGAAAGGAAGAAGCAGGCTCATAGCGGAGGAGCCTGATGTGGGGCTCGATCCCATAACGCTGGGATCACGCCCTGAGCCGAAGGCAGACGCTTAACTGCTGTGCCACCCAGGCACCCCTCTTCCAGCATTTTAAAGATGTTGTTCCATAATGTTATGGCATCTACTGCTTTTGGTGAGAAGTCAGTCACCATTTTGTATTGTTTCTCCCCTGCTAGTCTACTTAGGTGCCAACTCCCTCTTCTACCTCCTGAACAGTGGCCCCAGACAAAAAGCCAGATTGAAGGGTGACTCAAGCCCCATGTTTCCATTCTCTTACATAATAAAATTTTGAGCTATTTATGCTCAATACCCAGACACAGTTACCTCAAATAATTTGTGAAATGTCATGGTACTTCATGATAAGAGGGTAAGTCTGATCCCAGTTACTACATAATGGCTATAAGGAGAATTCTAGCATGTTTAGTATTCTTACTCATCTCTCTCATCCATGTATGAAGCAATCAACAATATATTTTTGGATACCTACAATGAGAGTGTGCATATTATTGAAGAGGCAAAGACATGGTCCCAACCCTTAACTAGCTTATGATTTTGTAGGCCTATATATATATATATTTTTTATTAACTTATTTCATATTTTCTTTTTTTTAATTGAAGTATACTTGACACACAATGTTATATTAGTTTCAGGTGTACAACATAGCGATTCAACAGCCCTACACATTATGCTGTGCTCACCACAAGCACAGCTACCATCTGTCACCATATAAGGCTATTCCAATACCACTGACTATATATCTTATGCTTTACCTTTCATCCCTGTGACTTAGTCATTCCATATTGAAGGCTTATATTGAAGGAGAAAACAGGACAGAAAATAACGAGTTTTTACAAATTGTTGAAACTCAAAATATATTAAGATTTCTAGAGTCCTGGGCTGATATCTCCCTAATAAATGCATGATTTCAAACCTCATTTTTGCTCAGCATTACCTTCTATTATCCACAATGGAAACCCTCACCCATTTCTCACAGTAATAATTCTAAAGTTTATCTCTCTAATGCTGGAATAATTAAAGATCCTTACTATAGATCCACTCATGGGTAGTATGATTGAACACCTTCATAGCTATCTTTTTTTGCTCAAATTCAACCCAAATGTGTATATTCAGACCTGCATGAAACTGGCCAATTGGGACCATTCTACAGTTCATAAGTATCAATGGAAGGAATGTACTTATTTGCTATTAGGTTGAAGTCCTGCTAAAAGGATTTCCAGAATTTGTTGATATTTGTCTTCCTCCTGCTTTATAGTCTTTGAAAAACTGTTTGAGCTTGGAAATAATTCTCGGACAAGTGTTTGACCTTGGCAACAAATATTTCCAAAGAAGTTAGCACCTGTATTTATGGCTTTAATCACTCGAAGAGAATAATCAGGAAAAACTACTTTATTCTAGGTCATGTGCTAGACCCACGGGGGCAGAGCACAAACATGCATAAGACTCATTTTTCACCCAACGGTAAGGAATACACAGTTTAGGATGAGAAAAGGACACATTAACACATTATGTGAATATAATTAAATTAAATTGTGTGAGAGAGGGAAAAAAAGGAGAGAGTGTTGGGGGTATGGGGAGGTAGGAACACGTTCTCTATCTTGGTGAGACACTAACTGGCCTTTTGGTTTAAAAAATATGTAGGAGAGCTCAACCCAACTCATTTAATTTAGGAAAAACTGTGGGCTGGGCATAAAACCTTGACAAAAACTCTTCAGGTCAACATTTGAACCTATAATATTGATTGGGACAGTGGCTCTGAAGTTCTGGAGCCGGAGGTTATAAATCTTTTTGCCTGCAGGACACAGCCTGCAGTTTGACATGTGAGCTCCTCCATCTCATGGCAGTGAGTGATTGATGGAAATTGCCTGATCTAGACTCAGACGTGGCCCAATGCAAACAGGCCAGAGACATGACATGGACGTGCCATATGACAAGAAATACGCAATTTGGAGTATGAGTCTTGAAGTAGCCAAAGCTGAAGTTGGCAGGTGCTTTGTCAAACAAACCTGAACTTAAGACCAGCAAAATCCGAGGCAAAGGTGGTAGCCAAGCAGCAAGGCAAGGTTTGAGGCAGAAACACCAGCAAGTTTTAAGTGAGGGGTGCCTAATTGAGTGTGACACTAAGGGAGGCTAGAGGCTTGATGTGTCTGTCAGCAGAGGGAAGGACAGTCATGTCATTGAACAGGACTGATACAACATTGTCAGTGTAAATACCAGCATTTTGTAGCTTATAAGATGATTGCGCCCAGAGGGTAAATCTCCAATCCCGACAGCTGTGTTGCAGTTTTAATGGAAGCAGGCCTTCCACCACTGTTCCTAAAGAAAAGGCAAATTCTATTAAAAATTCAACTTGCTTCTCAGAAGAGTGACCAACGCTAAGATAGGAAGGCAATACAAGGCCACAAATTTTCAATGCACATTCTATCATAACTTCGGATACTTAAAGGAAAGCACTTAGTTTCTCAAATTACTGCACAAAGTAATCTATGAAATGAAAATCCTTACAAACACCAAGTGCACTACAAGAGCACTTGAAGTACTTGGCAATCATTCTGAAGCTCTTTATTAAAACCCTAAAGCTCACTAAACCCCACACTGTCAGATGAAAAAAAAAAAGTCATTTTGAATTATTCGTGGAGGGCACAGGATTGCTTCAGTTGATTCTTTTAAAGTTTTCCTCTCTTCTCCACTGCATTAATGACTATACTTGACAAAGACGTTATTGCCCACAGATTGGTGTAAATGATTTGGTTTTAGCAAAATATTTCTGCTAAAGTAGTCTTACAGAATGCATGAACTTCTCAAACATGTGGGCAAAGTTTTTGCTATCTCTCCAAGCTTCAATGCCCTTCATATGTAAACTCAGAACACCGAGTGAAAAATCAGAAATATATTCTAGTGACATAATCCTGCACATGGGCAAATGATTATACACTAAAAATGTCCATTGTCACTTAATATAAAATATTAGTATTTAGAAAAAATCTAAATATCCAAAACCAAATTAGTTATGGTATAGTTGTTCAATGCATTATCAAGCAACTGTAAAGAATCACATTCACAAAGGGCTTTAGTGGCATGCAAAAGTACCTGTGATACAGTGTGATTTTTTTAAATTAGGAAAGAATATTATGTTAACAGTGTTATGTTCATTTTTTAAAAAAAAATTTATTTATTTATTTGAGAGAGAGAGACAGCACACGTGAGAGTGAGCACAAGTTGGGGGAAGGGCAGAGGGAGAGGGAGAAGCAGACTCCCCACTGGGCAGGGAGCCCAATGTGATGCGGGGTTCCATCCCAGGACCATGGGATCATGACCTGAGCTGAAGGCAGATGCTTAACCGACTGAGCCACCCAGGCGCCCGGTGTCATGTTAATTTTTGTATAAATTTCATGTAGAGGCTGGGGAAAGCAGGCACTGTCATAGGTTGCTGGTAGCAATGCACAATGATACAACACCAAATGGAGAAGAATTCGGTAATGCCTAACAAAACCACAAGGCATTTACCCTTCAATTTAGCAGTCCCACTTCTCAGAATTTACCATAAAGATATGACTCCAACAATGTGAAAATGCATATGATCAAGGCTATCTACTGGAACATTACATACGATTGCAAAATATTGGAAATTGCCTAGATGCCCGAGCTGGGAGAGAGGTTGGATAAACTGTGATACGTATGCATGAGGATTATACAGTTGTGAAACATAATGAGGAAGATCTCTGTGAACTGATAAATAGTGGTTTCCAGGGGGATGATATTAAGTAAAAAAGGCAAAATGCAAAAGGGCATAAACATATGCTACCATTTGTGTGTATAGAAAGATGGAGAGATAAGAAAACATGCATATGTCTGCTTATCTTTACAAAAAGAAACACAGAAAACAATGAATCATTACACATAATGGAGGAATAGGGTGGGGAAAATACAGAGGGGAATGAATGACACTTCTTTGAATGTATCTTTTTGAATATTTTTGACTTTTGAATGTATGCTAATGTTTTACATTATTCAAAAAATGAAATTAAATCAATAAGAATGAAGAGACAAAAAATCTAAAACTGAAAACAAATGGAAATAAATGAACTTAATTTTATTTCAAATGATTATCATATCCACATTGAGGAGAAAGGAAAAAAGGACTAATTCAATTAATTTAGGAATGAGGCAATTGATTATATATTCTCAGTCTCGGGCAGTGTTGTGGGGAGGAGAGGAGATTTGCAAACAAATTCTGATTTCTTTTTATTTTTTAATTTTTTAAAAAGATTATTTATTTATTTGAGGGGCGCCTGGGTGGCACAGCGGTTAAGCGTCTGCCTTCGGCTCAGGGCGTGATCCCGGTGTTATGGGATCGAGCCCTACATCAGGCTCCTCTGCTATGAGCCTGCTTCTTCCTCTCCCACTCCCCCTGCTTGTGTTCCCTCTCTCGCTGGCTGTCTCTATCTCTGTCGAATAAATAAATAAAAATCTTTAAAAAAAAGATTATTTATTTATTTGAAAGAGAGGGAAAGCACGAGCAGGGGGGAAGGTGTGTGGCGAGGAGTAGAGATTGAGGGAGAAGCAGACTCCCTAATGAGCAGGGAGCCAGATGCAGGGTTCAATCCCAGGGCTCCGGGATCATGACCTGAGGGGAAGGCAGACACTTAACTGACTGAGCCACCCAGGTGCTCCCTTGATTTCTTTTTAAAAGATTTCTTTATTGTAGTGGTATGGAGGAAGCAACTCTTAAACTATTTTACATGTATTATCGCATATGAGCAAGACTCATGATGCTGGGAGCCAGTGTTCTCTGTGGAAGAAGGGACATAAAAGTATAGAATGTGAGGGGAAAAAAGCATAAAATGTGGAAAGGCAACAGAAAACTCTACGGAAATCAATTAGATTTGGAAGTGTCACTGAGAATCCATGATTTCTTAAATGTGCATATATGTGTATGTGCTAACTTATGTGCATGTGCATATATATGTGTGTATGCAGGTTTGGATGTATATTTAGTTACATGTGTATACACAGGCATATTTTCTTAGCTCTACCCAGTAAGAGGGCCACAGAGCAAAGTTACCCCAGGAGCAATGAACACATATGACACCCAGATCTAGGTCTCCAATACCATTTCTCATGAAAGAGTCAGGACTCCTTAGAGAAATGGTTGATTTCAGGAATGAGGCAGGGTAGATACAAGATAAGCTTGGAGCATCTTGGTCTGTCTGAAAGTAAGTAAGAAAGAGTATATATTCAACAATGTGGATGAATCTAAAAAGTATTTTGCTGAGTAAAAGAAGTCAGACATAAAAGAATACACACCATATAAGTCCATTTATATGAAATTTGAGAATAGGAGATAGTTTATGGAGATAGAAAGTAGATGAGCATTGCCTGAAGCAAGAGTAGTTGTGGAAATTGACTGTAAATGTGCATAAAGGAACTAGGCAAATGTGATGGAAATACTCTCTATCTGGACTGGGTGGTGGTTACATGCATGTATATATTGGACAAATGTATCGCACTGTTTACATAAAATTAATGTATTCTATTGTGTCTAAATTTTACCTCAATAAAGCTTGTTTACAAAGGTGAAGGGGACGTGTACTCAAGGGAAAAAATATGCAAGGAAATGTAACAAAATAATCACACTGCTGACTGGGTGGTTTTTATCTTTACTTTTGTGCTTTCCTGCATTTAATACATTTGTCTAATGAGAGAAACCTCAATATTTAAGATAAGGTTGTATTTGTGTTTAAAGGCACTGTATTTTGTTTTGTATATGACAATAATGTGTGGCATTTCAGATTCTTCTCTGTGAGGTGTGCTGTAGTGGCAAACATATCACTCAACTGAAAGACCTGAGTTTGCATTCTGATTCTTCTACGGACTGCTGCACATTTTGTAAAGGTCATTTGACCTCTCTCAGTTGAGTTTATCTATAAAATGAAGGAAGTTGATCTACCTTAGCTCAAAATTTTCATGATACCTTTGGTACTAATTTAAGAACATAATATGTGAATCTTCTTAACTGAAATCTCAATAGTATTGGCAGAGCATTTGCATATTCAAAATCCTTTGAACTTTGCATGTGTTACATGTTTTTCCTGTAACCTATTACAATATAAATACCCAGAGGCCAATTTAGAGGGTCTTCTAAATCCTTGACAGAAAGTATAACTTATAAGTATCTTCAGTTTATTGCTATATTAAGGTGCTACTGATTTTGTTTATTAAAGAAGAAAATTAGTCTTCTTCTTTAGTATTTTCTCAGCACTGAAAACATTGCAAGCCTGTGTTAGAAACAGTAGTAAACCTTCATATATATAATCACATTAACAACCTTTTTCCTTCTCCAGTGAAAGAATCATAGGCTATAAAAGTTACATATCCACTTTTTCTTTATTGAGTGAAATTGGCTTTTGATTCCGCTGATTACATGATAATTGAATCAGACGTCTTGTTCTAAGCGATATGTTTCCTTTGCTTTTCCATTTGTTTATTGTTGTTTGCATTGCTGCAAATGCATTAAAACTGAATGCTGATGAAAAGAGTTGAATTCTGACTGTCAGATGGGAAGAACAAGTTTGCTGGCTGCAGATGCCATTTTAACTTTATCTTTCAAGTGTAGATTCTTCTATTTGTCTGCAGCTCTTTCTCTAAGACACGCTTTTCTCTTCAAATCAGATAACGCCTTTCAGAAGGTAGAAAATGATGAGAGAAAGGGTTTTTTCCCCCATCACTGCTTATATCAGATGGCTGCATTAATGCCACAAAATAATAGGGAAAAGTTCTAAATTGGACCTAGCAGTGCTTTATGTCACATAAAGTAGAGTTTTAGCTGGCTTTTTATGATTTCATCAAGAACTAAATAAATTTAGCCAATATTCTAGATATTGGTTCTATAAAATTCTACATTTCATTTACATTTCACAATTCTGGCTAAAGGGCTTGTTCGGCCAATTATTGAAGGAGCCAGGAAGAATATGGTTCAGTATTTTGTTATGTTATGTTTTCACAATACTCATATACAAGACCCAGGAATCTCATTGACGTAACAGGAAGTGACTTAATAAGTCCAACTCCTAATGACGATACATTCTGGGAAATGTACATTCAATTGTGATCTTTACCTTCAACAACTTACAAATGAGTTTACTATGCCCGAAAGTGCTGTTCTCTATTGACAATATGTGAAGACATTGTTCAGTGTAAGAAAACGGAAGCAGCTGGTACTATTGTGTATGCTTCAGATCACAAGAAAATGAGAGTATATCCTGTTTCCACCTTATCCAGAATATCTCTACTGAATCTCACAAAATTAGGAATCAAATTATTTTGAGGACTTTTTGTTTCTCCTTATCGTAATGAGATATAATACTTAATGACTGAAATTTGTTTCATTTCTAGAGATTCCTGCAATTTGGGAAAGCTAGTAAGAAAGCATTATTAAGACAAAAACAAAACAACGTGGCAATGATTTGAGCTATAAACAGTCATGGTTCTCCTACCTTCTCTTTTAGTGAAACACAGATGTTACATTTGCAACAGACCTTCTGTGGTAATGTGTTTGAGAATAAACACCGGCAGTTTCACTGAAACTAATTTACCTGCTTTTGATTAGTAATGCTTAGCATTTTAAGAGCCTGGGAGGAGGGGCGCCTGGGTGGCACAGCGGTTAAGCGTCTGCCTTCGGCTCAGGGCGTGATCCAGGCGTTATGGGATCGAGCCCCACATCAGGCTCCTCCACTACGAGCCTGCTTCTTCCTCTCCCACTCCCCCTGCTTGTGTTTCCTCTCTCGCTGGCTGTCTCTATCTCTGTCAAATAAATAAATAAAATCTTAAAAAAAAAAAAATAAGAGCCTGGGAGGAAACATGGGAAAAAGAAATCATTCAATCACTGTTACTTCATGGACGTAGCAAGGAAAATTACTTAAATTAAGGTCTATGCCCAAGTCCATTCTCACACCTCCCAATAGATTTCTTAGTGAGGCCCTTCAACCCAGCTAAGGAAGTAACCTGGTGTTTTTGTTAAGCACTGACTCCTAAGAGCCAGAAAATCCACAAGAGTTGCTTGACAGCTGGTAGGTCATTGAAAGAAGATGTAGAAAGAAAAAATAGGGTTAATATTTTAGCATCAGCTTCTGTTTTTAAGTAACTCTATGCCCAACGTGGGGCTTGAACTCACAACCCTGAACTCTACTGACTAAGCCAGCTGGTCACCCCTAGCATCAGTTCTAGACAAAGTCCAACATGTAGATGCAGTCTAACTTTCCATACGATGAGTCAAAAAAGGATAACAGCATCTGGCTTACTATTTCTAGGTCAGAAAGCAGGCAGAGAAGGTTAGAGAAAACATAGGTAGTGGGAACAAAGTTAGACTCTCTGAGTTATATCACATAAAATAGAGTTACTCAATCCTAACTCCATACTTAGAATCACCTGGAGAGTTGTTTGTACTGTCTGGACCTTGATGCAGAAAAATAAATCCATATGTCCAGAAGTGGTCATGGGCATGTGCAGCCATGGTTGAGAATCACTGATTTAAATGATCATAACTTTTTTCCTAGCATATTCTTGTGATTGGTAAATTTTAAATTGAGAATATATAATTAATTGTTTAAAACTATTTTTTCTTGGGGCACCTGGGGGGCGCAGTCAGTTAAGGATCCGACTCTTGGGTTCAGCTCAGGTCCTGATCTCAGGGTTATAAGATCAAGCCCCACATCAGGCTCCATGCTCAACACAGAGTCTGCTTGGGACTCTGTCTCCCTCTTCCTCTGAACTGCCCCCTCATGCTCTCTTTCTCTCTAAAATAAATCTTCTTAAAAAAAACTTATTTTTCTCTACTCAAAGAGCATTTGCACGGTCTGAGGGTATTTAGTAGAGCAATACTATGCTAAAACATATTTAAAATATGATCATCTTGTTTGGTATATGATATAAACTCAGTAAATGTTAGTTTCTTTTTTGTTTTTCCAACGAATCTAAGTATTGATAGATATATTCACATACACAAACATACATAGTAGTTACAGGACACTAAATAAGTGTGACAATATTTTCATGGAAATAGGGAATCAATCTTACTTTTCATTAAAAAAATATTTATTTTATATATAGAGAGCATGCATGCATGTGTGAGAGGGAGGAGGGGCAGAGGGAAAGAATCTCAAGCAGATCACGCCCCCCACATCCCCTGTAAGTGTAGAGCCTCGTGAGGGGCTCAATCTCACGACCCTGAGATCATGACGTGAGCCAAAACCAAGAGTCTACTGCTCCACAGACTGAGCCACCCAGGCACCCCTTACTTCCTATTATTATTTGAATGACAACCAATTGTTTTCCTACAAAAAAAAAAATCCTGATTTGAGTTTAAGCAGTCTTTTCTAAAAGATTTTCTTATTTGCAGTTACAAAAAGAGTAAGACATCTGTATCAGAATATTTTTGGTTGCAAGTAACAAAAAATCTTTGACAAAGACGACATTTATTGGCTCAATTTTCTGAAAATTCCAAAGGTGTTTATACTGTAGGTTGGTGTGGATGGCTTCAAGTTAGAATTAACTCAGCAAAGTAAAAGTGTCACCAAAAGCAAATTTCTCTCTACTCTGTCTTTCATGGGGTTAACCTGCTCTCGGGGCTAGCTCTCCTAGCTCTTTCAAGACGGTTTCCAACACAAGCTGTGCCACAGGCTTCCTAGCTCCTATTCAGTGAGCATGTGTAAAATTCCCTTCTTCCAATCATAAAACAGAGTCTTGGTTAACACTTTACTTAGACCAACTAGGTTACACCACATGCTCATCCTTAACCAATAACTGGTCCAAAGTGGATGGGGTTATGTTGATTGGTTTGGGTAGGCCCAGAACTGGAACCAGGGGGATAGGTAGGGTGGGGTGGGGATGGACAGCCTCACTCAAATGACAAGGTTGCCTCCTGTGTATGTGTGTGTGTGTGTGTGTGTGTGTGTGTGTGTGATGGTAAGTAGGTATATTCCAGAGAAAGTAATCATCAATGTCTACTATACTGCTCAAAATAACATATTAAAACAATTGATCAAATAAGCATTAATAAGTCAGAATTCATGAATGTATGTAAACATTTTTGTTGACCAACATGTATGGTTATAATATTAGATGGGATTAAGATGCAACAGAAGGTTTCCTTTTTAGATTCATGAAGAATGTAAGGTATCCAGCACAATACTATCTTATATACATTTATAAATCCACATTATGTATGATTTTGAGTAAATTGAAAAAAATTTTCCACTATAACATCTCTTGTCTTATTCAAATATTACACTGGAAATAATATATGTAGTTCATATATATATATATATATAGTTCATATATATACATATATGAACTTTCTCACATCAAGATGCTCTTAGTGTTTTAGTAATATTTTCATGTGGGATCCTAGGCCAAAATAAATATGTAAGAGTTCTGTTTATAGAATTGTTCACTCCAAACAACAAGTATTTTTGTACTAATGACTGAGTAACCATTTGGGAAAAAATAATACATATAAATTGAAAGAAAAAATGTAACTTTTACTTCATTCTTAAGTAACCACAATATGTGTTTGCTTTTTGGGCACAGCACATCTCAAACCTTGGAATCAGTTTGGATACCATCACCCTCATTTCTTGTTCTATATTGATTTGCATACAGTGCTTCCTTTTTATCATGGCAACTGCCAAAATCTGGCCTCACAAAGATACAATCTTATCAAAGGGAATTTCATATGATCTAATAGTGAAACTGTGAACTACTTTGCCCTAGTAGTGCCCACAATGTCTGATAAATGTTACTGGACTTTTTTTGAAAATTTAAAACATCTCTTAATGTCCTATGGTAACTTCATACACAGTTTGGGAACTGCAGTGACAGTTGTAATAGAAGACAAAGTAAAAGTCAGAATTGGAAAGCCAGGTTTCCAAATTGAAAATATGAGGAGGTTTCAGGTAGTATTAAAAAAAAGGAAGTTACCATACAAGTTTTTCAATATCTTCTTAAAAAGTTAAATATTTGATCTGTATAACACATTTTTTATTTACATACCTTTTGCCCCTGAACACATTATTGGAAAAAAGTACATTATAAGGTATAAATTAATCTTTGGAATTTTAAGAACTACTTCAATAAATTAGCATTCTATGCTCAATATTACCATGGAATTACAAACTCATTCTCATCAAAAATGGGGAGAGGTCCGTCCAAGAAGAGATACAACCTCATATTAATGTAGATTTGAAATTTTAGTACACTTATAACTAAAACAGTACCAGTACCTACGGTAATAATTGCTGGGACCAGTCAATGTTCTGAATCCATTGGCTTTATCAACTTATCTCACA
Organism: Ursus maritimus; assembly: GCF_017311325.1. Lineage (NCBI taxonomy): Eukaryota > Metazoa > Chordata > Mammalia > Carnivora > Ursidae > Ursus > Ursus maritimus. Next base: position 95,248,739 of record NW_024423319.1, read on the forward strand.
CTTATGCCTAGGGAGATATTAGAACATAAAAAATTCATCCCCTCTGGATTTCCTTTTACAATGGCTGATAGTCACAGAATTAGGGCGGATAGAGTGCTTTTTTTTTTCCTCCTAAAAAAAAAAAAAGCAGTAAAAACTCACAGGCTAATGTATCACAGTAAGATTTTAGAAGGAGAAAAATCAATTGTCAGTAAGATACTTTGTAATAAATCTTACAGTGGTGACCTTGTTTGGCTGCTATATACTGCAAAAAGAAGAGAAGCCAATCAAAATGGCATGAATGATTAATGCATTTCATACAAAACCCACAATATCCTTAGAATATATTTGCTAAGGTGCTGCAGTGATAAGAAGGCAAACAAATGATAGAGCTCAAGTAAGGAGCTTCAGAAGGAGTTCTTAACAAAGACACATGCAGTTAATTTCTTAGTTTCTGTTGACTGTATAAACCGAAGTACTAATGCCAGAATACACGTTGTAAGGAAAAAATGACATTCAAATTGTAGGTTAAAGGTGTGAAACTGGGGCTATATAGATTTTATTATTGAATAATCCTATAAGTGGATTATGTATTCCGCTGTGCCGACATAAGTTTAGTCATATGATTTGATTTGGCCAAATGCTGTGTGTCACTTTTTAGCACAAATTTTAAGACTGAATATGTGGTTCACCATATGTTCTTCCCTCTGCCACAATGACCGACACTATTCCAGGCTAAGGCTGCTCCCTCAATGTAGAGCAGAGCTGCATCTAACCCTGGATGGGCATGTGGAATGACTGAGCCACTGAGATATTCAGTGTTTGTCACTGCAACATAATCTAAACCATCTTGACTGATGCAAGTTATTAGCCATTAGTATTAGCAAAAACTAAGTGTGAGTACACACAAAAAGGAGAACAATAACAAAAAACGCAATTGCTTTCATAAAGGGTATATCAAGGTTTTAGAAGCAGCTGAAAATGTCAGGCCTTGGAAATGGAAAAAGGAGGAAAGAAATCCTTGGTAATGACCACATTTTAGAATCCATGGCCTGGGACTGTAGTGGTCAGAGCTCTCATGATGACTATCCTCGAATAGCCACTGTCATATAGTTTCCCTAAGCTAAGAGAGTTTCAGTTGTTTTCTTGTGGTCACACAGCTAGTAAGGGACAGGCTCAAAATGCATTGCTTTCAATTCTATTACACTGTCACCTGAGTACCTGGCTAGGTGTGGCAGCTGTGGGGACTACAATAAACAGCCTCTGGTTGCAGTGCTTTCAGGCTTCCAGATTTGCTAAAGGCATTTAAGCCTAGGATATACTATCCCCAAGAAGCACCCCACCCCCCCACCACCTGCCAATGACTGAACATGATAAGGGTATTTGGGTCTGGCCATTTCCGCCCAATGCAATGTCTCCTCTACGGCTAATCTTCATTCTGGGGCTCCCTGTTGGAATGCTGAGGTTTTCTCAGAGCTGCACTGTGGTTTGAGGCTTTTCCAATCTCCTCCTCCTAGTTTCCCCACTCCCTTCACAGGTGTCAGACCTGTATCACGGTATGAAGGCTTTCCTTGCCTATTTCTGTTCTTTTAGCCCTTATCTGATATAGGTTTCACCTGTGTAACAAAACTTAGTCTGTCACTTGTTACAATGGTAAGGAAGACTTTGTTTAGGACCTTTGTGATAAATGTCAACACTAACATAATAGGGGAGAGAGCTCAGGCTCAACTTTTAATACAACAAAGACAGCTGTGAATTAGAGCCAGTGAACAGAATGAGGGAAGTCATTGGATAGAAAATTACTAAGATAGAGACATCAAGGCTGGGAAGTTTCTTGCTAAATTCACTTAATGGGATTCGTGCTGAAGGCAGGCCAGGGTGATCAGATACTAAGGAGGGGAGGTGGGGATTCTCACTAAACTGTTTTAGCAGGTTCTTACTAAAACTGGGATGGGCAGGCCAAGGTCAAGGCCCAAGGATGAGGTCTAGATGAAAAGTGGATTCAGAGGAGCCTATCTAAAGTTTGGTCAAGAAGAGTCTTTGTCACATCCCAACAAATATCTAATACTTCTTACTCCATCTTCGCACCTACTTCCTGGAGGTTCTGAATTTTCACACTAGATGAACTGGGAAATCCAATCAATACCTGTTTTGTACCAAAATATGTAGACCTTTATGCCTAGATTACTATGGCTTGAAGGATAAGGTTCCTCCTGTTTAAAAAAAAAAAGAGAGAGAGAAAAAAAAGACGCTTGAGTGCTGGTAATGTGCTGCCATCTATGGACTATTTTCTGTTTGTTAAGCATTGCAGGTAGGAGTTTATACAGATTGTCTCATTTAATGCTCATATGATGTTGCCAGTTAGATATTATGACTATTTTTATTTTATACATGAAGAAACTAAAGCTTAGGTGAAATGACTTCTGTAAGATGTTCCTTGCAACGCACGGTGGAGGAAAAATTCAGGCCCAGACCTGTCATATTTTAAATTATTGCTATTTGCCCACAGCTAAAATCTTAGTTGATAAATTACTGTTATGCAGGTTTGCTAAGTATGGGGAAAGCGGTATAATATTTGGAGTTTGTTTTATGGTAGGAAGGAATTGAGAGGTACAAGAGGCTTTGTGAGTATAACATTTTATGCATACTGTTCCCATTGTTATGCCTAGCCCCTGGAGAATAAAACCTGTTGGGAGAATCACAATTTGGGTATACATCTTCTTGAATGGGGAGTTCTATGGTTAACATATATCTGAGAACTGTACAACAGAAGAGAAAACAGAGAAATTCATGTTACATTCAAAGTGCTTTTCACTTCTTTTGCATAAAGAGAATCTAAGAATACTTGGCCATGGACCCAGATTGTTATTCTCAGCTCTCTAGACAAGGAAATGGTTGTGCCAAGCACTATCATTCTTCTGTACCTGCTCCTTTGCAACACCTGTTCTAGCCTAGCCAATAGTGGCCAGCAGAGAGAGTTGCTGATTACACAATGGAAATTGAGTAAGGAAGCAGCAGATTGAGAGAAATCAATATCCATAGTCTAATTGGCATTGCTTGTTTCTCATCCATTCCTAAACCCTGACTTCTAGGCCATTGGTTCTTCATGCAACCTAATCCAAGTGCACCACCTTGGCCTGAGTCGAGAATGGATCATTCATCCTTTAATTCATGAAACAAATATTGGGTACCATAGTTGATAATATCACTGCTGTGCCCAAATCCCTCCGATTCCGTTTTACCAGATACATGTGTACCTTTGTACACTTTGATGTGCTTTCGCTTCCAACAGCCAGCAACTTTGGGTCCTTTCCACAGGATTGCCCTTGGGCTACTGGTGCCTCTTTGCTTTAGTTCATACACAGAGCTGGAAGTACCTGGGGATTTACAATCTGTTTGACTGGCAGGGCAATTCCTTTTCTTGGATAAAGATAACTGTGAGACTTAACTTTCACTCCAGAATTACCTTATGGGATCAGGTGAAGTTTTACTTTACACAGGAATTTCCCTGAAATCACATCCTTGCTTGACTTCCTCCCTTTGCCTGTCCTGCTTGCCCTACTCCCCAACCAGTTTCCTCTGAGTCAGACACACTACCTTAATAAATCACTTACACAGGATTCCCTGTCTCAGAGTCTTTTTCTAAACCTAAGAACAGCACCTGCTAAGTCTAAGTCATGATGTGAAGCAGTAACAATGACTCTTGCCTTCAAAGGTGTAATTGAATGATCACAGTATTTTATGCTATAACACAGCCAATATATATTATAAAATGATACTACTAAGAAGGGAGTGGTTATCATGAGCAAGTCTCGTTAAAGAAATTAACATTTAAGCAAATTCTTAAAGGGTGAACGAATGAGTAGGTATCCACTAGGATGAAAAGAAAGAAAGGGCATTTTAAGCAGGTAAACAGACTCTACTTTGATAATACTCTCCCTGGAAAGGCATTTGGTAGACTTTATTTTATTGTGGGAGAAGAGCTCCACTGTGAACTCTTTTTTTTTTTTAAGATTTTATTTATTTATTTGACACAGAGAGACACCCAGCGAGAGAGGGAACACAAATAGGGGAAGTGGGAGAGGAAGAAGCAGGCTCCTAGCGGAGGAGCCTGATGTGGGACTCAATTCCAGAACGCTGGGATCACGCCCTGAGCCGAAGGCAGACGCTTAACGACTGCGCCACCCAGGCACTCCTCCACTGTGAACTCTGAAAAGGGAAGGGCCCCTCCTGAATTACGCAGGTTATATCACTAGCATCTAATATAGGACTTAAGACAGTGTTTAAAATACTTTTTTTCACAAGTGAACCCATTTCCAGAATGCATTCTGGCTTTTCTCCATTTTCTGCCATCTGCCTCAAATTAAACAATAATAACAAGAGAATCCTTGACCCATAAAAAAAAATGACAGGAGTGATTTAAATTACCCAGCCTGTCTGCATATAACAGGAAGCTACCCAAGAGACTAAGATGTTCTTTCTTTCTTTATGTACTAATTCATAAAAGTAGCATTTAATCACTCTCACTTATTCTAAAGTCCCTACTGTGTTTCAGGCACTCTGCAGTGTTCTGATTATTAATCATGGTCATTAATAACTTAGGATTTAAAATTTGGGTTTTAATACACCCTCAGCTGCTTATTTATATGACTTAAGCAAGTTACTTACCTTCATGAAAATAAACANAGCGCCCACCCTGTAGGGTGCAGTGAAGAGTCTATGAGTTAATGCATGGAAAATTCAAATCACAGTGCCTGGCATATAGTAAGTGCTCAATAAGTGTTAACTGTCACTATGTTGGTGTTATGGCTGCGGTTGTTGTTTCTGTTATTTGGTCATACAGCAGATTTACATAGATTCTGAGACTTTTTTGACGTAGAGTCAAACTTTTATTGTGTTCTGTTCTTCTGAAAGATCAAGAAGAATGGATGATTACAGCATACATTTACAGAAACCTTGACATACCAATCAGCTACAGAATGCTTAGTCTCCTCATTCATCTCAAAAACTAAATGATTAACTCTACATCTTGGCAAGACAAATTCATATATAATCGGTTGGCTTCCATTTAGTGAATGACTATGTAGATTTCCAGTGTAACCAAAGGCACTACTGTGTGCTGAAACTTCTCCCCAGCAAACAACGAAAAATAAATGCTTTTTACATAGTAAAAAAGCCCAACTTTAAAGATATTCAGTTAAACAATTGATAGATATTTAGATGTGCATCAGCCATTGTAAGCCACTTAGGAAAGATTAGAAGTTTTTAATTTCAGAGTTAGAATGTACGCATTTTGGACATCTAATTCTGTGATGCTAAAAATCATTGCTCAACTTATTTGAAATGAGTAATCAGTTATGGTTTTCCCATTGGTAATTTTTTTTAGAAATATAATTCCCCACTTAATATGTTTCAATTATTTTCAGATTAAAATGTCTAATTTGACAAATTAAAATTAGGACCTCATAATCATTATTTATCTAAGACTTTAGTATTAAATACATGAACTAAGCATTTGTTTTATTTTATTTGGGATAACTGATGTCAGTCACTTACCAACCACTTCAGTATAATATTCTGCACATAATAGCTGGCAGAAGACACTGGGGATTTTTAAAAGATAATTTGAATATCAAGTCCAGTGAGGCCTGTCATTTCTCATTGCTTGGTTAAGTAAAACCTGCATAAAGACTTAACTGAAATATCGTATGTTCCTTGACACCTATACTTTAGACATAATAAAGGCATCAAAAAATGGTTATTAAACCTGGGAGTTTTTGTCTCAACTCATTCCTTTGTATTTACAGTTGAAAGAATAGAATTAAAAACCAGGTTTGATATTTTACACTACTTTTATGCACTTAGCTTATTTCAAAATAAAAATGATGTACAACACATAAAACTTTTATTCAGCTCCTCACTGTGGTATAGGAAATGGTGTTTGTTTTTTAGTATAAACTTGAAAAATGGCTCTGACAAGTTTCCAATACTGTTCACACACTGCTTTGAAAATTTTCTTTAAGGGTCTTCAAATCAATATTTTTTCATTTTGTTCCAGCAAAGATAGCCTTCCCTGCTATTGTGAAAATTACTTCCCTTTGCAAGTAGAATGGCAAAACCTAAATCATGAACATCAGAAGTTCATGAATTTCTAATTTACATTGAAAAGCCCTAAAATATTCTTTACACATTGAGAAAGCTTTGTAATTCAAACAGTATTTTTTAACAACCTTAAAATACCACCAAAATTATTCTTGGAATGCTTGGAAAAGTGTTGTGTGAAATTGTACTGCAATGCTTAGGTACCTTATTGAATTTTGTCCTCAAGAACCATCAATTTTTACAAGTCATCTGAATAATTTCTTATACTATCAAGCACTCTTATCAATAGGTATTTATTGGACCCCAAATTTCTTTAAGTGTTGTATACAATGTAAAATAAACAGAAGATATAGTTTTTACTATTAGGAAACTTGGTTCTTATTTGGGAAGATAAACTAAATGGAAATAATTCTATTAGAGAACTGTTAAGCAAAAATCTGTATGGTACCACTCTAAGTTTAATAGTTTATAAAAGAGGAAGATCATTAAAGTCTGATATTTATGGAAAAGTCTCAGGGGGAATTGAGGCTCACAACTGGATTTGAAGAATGACTAGGATTTAAGAATAAAATAAGAGACTATCACCATACTTCCTTAGGTTTTCATCTAAAAATATCCTTTTCATCTTCACAGAAAATATTAGATTGTTAGTGAAGGAGAGCAGAATTTGCCACACTAAAATATGCCTTTTTGGCATAAGGATTATCTTGAGCTGGTTATTTTTTTAAAGATTTATTTATTTATTTGGGTGGGTGCAGAGGGAGAAGGAAAGTCCAAAGCAGACTCTGTGCTGAGCACAGAGCCCGACAGGGGGCTCAATCTCACAACCCTGAGATCAGGACCTGAGCTGAAACCAAGAGTCAGGGGTTTAAATGACTGTGTCACCCAGGCACCACTAGAACTGTGCTCATTTTTAAGAAACAGCAAAAGAGAAGCTCTGAAAACAGAGCAGAAGCCACCTTTTTGTAAGAGACACTTACATTTATAAGGTAAATCTGTTTGTAAGGGTGTCTTCCTCTCTGTTGCAGGAACAGGAGGATGACTCTAAATCTCTTGAAATTCTGATCAATAAAAAAGGCAAAACACAAATCTTCATAAACCTAACCTTGTTAATGAGGCTTTTCATGCTAACCTCCCATAACTGGCACCCAACCCCCCAATATCTTCTTTTGTCTTTAGCTGGAGATAGTATTTAAGGTGGTGACTTGAGCCATTGCAGGGAGTTACTCAGTTTTCCTGGGTCTCTCCCATGTTTACAGGAGGTATACATATTACTAAACTTCTGTTTGCTTTTCTTCTGCTAATTTGTTTTTATTATGGGATTGTGGGAGGAAGTCTCAGCAAGAATCTAGAAGAGTAGAGGGAAAATTGTTTTTCCTTCACTACATTAGTGAGCAGTATAAATACTAATGAAAACATGTACCTTGGAAAATTAGAAGTATGTATAGACTTTCGATAAACACCATTAAAAATACATGTATAGAAGTATGTATAGACTTTTGATAAACACCATTAAAAATACATAAATACGTAAGATCATTTATACATTGTGACTATTTTTTCATATCAGACTATATATATATATTTTTTAGTGGTTTAAGGATTGGCTATATAGTCAGAGACAGACCTTGGTTCAAATCCTGGCTCTGCAGTTTAAAAGATATATGATTTGGGGCCAGTTATGGATCTCAGTTTCTCCATCTATAAAATGGAGATAACATCTAAAATCTACTTCATGAGTTTCTGAGTAAATTTTTTTTAAAATGTAGACATGTACTCTGTCTATAGGACCCTAGTAAATATTCTGCTTGTGTTAACTATTAGTATATTCTATTTTTTATGTATTCTGCCTTATTTCACAAAGAATTTGGAATTGTGGCAATAATATATAGAATAAAATAATAATAATATATAAATTGAGTGATTCCTTTAAAATTAAGTCAGGGGAGGCAGGTGGGAGGACAGGGTAATTGGGTGATGGACATTAAGGAGGGCACTTGATGTAATGACCACTGGGTGTTATATACAAATGATGAATCACTAAATTCTAACCCTGAAACTAATAATACACTATATGTAAACTATCTTGAATTTAAATAAAATCTTAAGAAAATAAATAAACAAAAACCAAATAAAATTAAGTCATTATTTCAACTCCTCTTCTCAAACCCTTCAATGGGCTTCCATTTTAATCAGTAAAACCCAAATCTTTACAGGGGCTAATAACATCCTCTAATTTCTGGCCTGTAATTAGTTTTGATCTCCTTTCCTACTACTCAGAATTCATTCCAATATAGTCCCGCTGACCTCATCAATGTTTTTTAAGTGTGCCGGGCAAATTCTTATCTCAAGGTTTTGGCCTTTCACATCTCCTCTGCCTGGCCTATTCATCCTCCAGCTATCCACAAAGTTCCCTCCCCCATCTTCCTTCTGTGTACTCTTCCCAGGCCAACCTATCAAAAATTGAAAAACTCATTCCTGGCTAAGTACATTTTACCCTTTTACTCTTCTTTTTCTCTATAGCACTTACCACTCTCTTATTATTATTTTGTTTACTTATTTCTTGTTTGACTTTACCACTAGAAGGTAAGCCCCATAAGGGCGAGGATTTTGTCCTTCTCATGTATTGCTGTATGCACGGTGCAAAGAACAGTCTGTTGCTTAGTAGTTGCTCAATAAATACTATTGCTGTTCATCTAACTATGTCAATAAGCCCTTTTGCTCAACTATAGACCCCAAAAGTTGAAACCAGAAATAGACAAGCTCATTTAACTCGTGCCCTAACTGAAAACCACTGTGCTTATTTCTTGCTGTACTTTCTTGAGGCTATGATGAAGATGTTTTGCAATGACCAGAACATTCCAACCACCAGGCCAGAAAATCCCTGAAAGAATGCCTAGAAGACCACACTCCACATATCCCCTTCCCTGCCCATGATGAACATGCCTGCGCTGAACACATACTGATGCCTACCTATGATCATGCACTCTGGCTGCTCTCTTGCCTGCACCCCCCTGAAACGCTCCCTTTAAAATTCTAGGTGTCCATCTTGCTGGCAGAGAGGTCAGTTAGTAAAGCTTGAGCCTGCCAGCTCCTCTAGCTGCTGGCACCTAAAATAAATTTCTCCCTTTTTCTTTTCCAAACTCATCTTGAGTTAATGGCTTCTCCTGACACATGTTCATCTGAGTTTATTTGGCAACAGTATTGGCAAACCCAGCCAGGAGCTATGCTTTTGATTTGTCCAGCCCCCTCAGGATTCCTCAGAATGGAACAGTTGGTTGTGGCAGTATGCCAGGGCTCACCTATTCGTTTCCTGAGTTGGCGGCTATGATAGATCAGTAACAATTACTTGCAAATTTTATGAAATGCCATTTTGTTTCAAATAAAGCTATCTTTTTAAAAATATTCCCTTTTATTGAATAAATATATTGCGCATTTATTATTGCATTTAATCTTCATAGTTACCTGGTAAGCTAGGTAGAGTAGGAATTAGTATTCATTTTCTCACATAATGGGAAACTAAGAATCCAAAAGGAGAAATGACTGGTTTAAAGTCATACCATTAGTAAGATGCAGAACAGGGCTAAGAAGTTATTTTCCTTGGCTGTTTCCTTCATTTGCTGTTTCCAGAGTTAGCTAAATGAATGAAGTAAAACTTAGGGTATATATCCATGCTGTTGAAGTTGATCTAACATTTTAGATTCACTGGGAATTAAGTACTTCAGGGCTTTCTTCAAGAATCCTTCTGTTAGTTGCAGAACTCTGTTTCTAAGGAGTTCATGAATTTTTTTTCACTTTTTGCCTGAGAATATATTATAGATTCATCCTCTTAAAGAAGTGTACATCTGTATAATAATGAATGTTTATTGCCTGCCTAACATGCATAAAAATCCACTTGTTGCTGTATAGACAATTGCTGTTTGCTCATTCTAGAATGCTCTTCCCTAATCTGAGTTCCTTATCCTTCTTTCTCATCACTTGGGTCTCTGCTCAATGTCATCTTCTTAGAAAGGCCTTTGTTGAATTCCTTATCAGAAAGATCCCACTCTTGGGGCGCCTGGGTGGCTCAGTCATTAAGCGTCTGCCTTCGGCTTGGGTCATGATCCCAGAGTCCTGGAATCGAGCCTCGCATCGGACTCCCTGTTCCTCTGGGAGCCTGCTTCTTCCTCTCCCACTCCCCCTGCTTGTGTTCCCTCTCTCGCTGGCTGTCTCTCTCTCTGTCAAATAAATAAATAAAATCTTAAAAAAAAAAAAAGAATATACTACTGAATTCTTTGCACTGAGATAGTAATTTCTTTGCTACTAGGTAGATTTGACAATTTAGATTAGCATTTAGAATAGTGACTGATGCATAGTAATAATTTAATAATAAAGGGGAGCAGAATTTGCCACCCCAAAATATGTCTCATTGACATATAGATTATTTCAAACTGATTATTTTTTTAAGAAACAGCAGACATGGGAGAAGCTCTGAAAACCAAGTAGAAGTTACTCATTTGTCAGGGATATTTATATTTATAGGGGAATCTCCATTTGTATGGATGTCTCCTTCTCTGTACCAAGAAGAGAAGGATGACTTTAAATCTCTAGAAATTCTTACCAATGAAGAAGACAACAACCTGAATCTGCAAAACAACCATAACCCTTGTTTACTGTGCTTTTCCTGGTAGCCTCCCATAATTGGCTACCCCATCCCTCAATATCTTCTGTCTTTAGCTGGAGATGGTATTTAAGGTGATGGCTTGGGTCATTTTGGAGAGGTACTCAGTTTTCCTGGGTCTCTCCCATCTCTACAGGAGGTATACATGTTATTAAATTTCTGTTTGTTTTTTTCTGTTAATATGTCTTTTATTACAAGGGGTCTCAGCCAAGAACCTAGAAGAGTAAAGGGAAAATTATTTTTCCTCCCTTACAGTAAAAACATGTTGATTGAAAAAATACTCTTATTGTACTTTTAGGCTCCAGAGCATCCATTACAATTGCAGTTAAATAATAATTGTGGACTTAACTGTATACTTTTATCCATTCTCCCGCTGGAATATAAAATTCATAGAACATGAATTGTATGTTTCTTGTTCATTGCATTTTGGTTAAATGGTTCAATGCATTTTGGTTCAATGCATTTTGGTTAAATAGAACACAAGTTCTATTGCTTACTCTCAAGGAATCTAGCTAATTATTCTCTATGTGGAAAAAAAACGAGGAAATGAAATGACAATAAAAAAGAATTTAACAGATCAAGGTAACATACAAGTAAGAAATCTGATACATGATTGGTACTGCAGTGTAATATTAATATATTACAAATAGTATGAGATTAGATACTACATATTTAGCGTATATGTTCTTAGAAGTGTTACAAAAACACTAAAGGGTGAGAGACCAAAAAATAAAAAGAATGCAAATGTTAGATGTTTTAAAGTTAATGACTCTTACAAGGGAATAGAAAAAGTATGAGGAGAACCCTGAGATAGATGCAGCTAAGGGTTGCCATTGCAGTTAAATAGTGAGAGAAAAAGGCTATGAATTAGGTTGCCAGGGGACTTGAAATACAGTTTTAGGACTTCAGACTAATAAAGTTAATTTGTGTATCAGGACCCACAAAATGGAGGTACCCCCGTTGGCCTGGCCTATATCACAAATCTAAACCTAAATCAGCCTGCATTTACAAGAAACACCTGTCGAATCCAAACCTATACCAATCACAAAGTTCCTACTCAGCTTTAGTTAGCTTAGAAAATAGGACCTGGGCAGGGGGTGCCTGGGTGACTCAGGTGGTTAAGCATCTGCCTTCCGCTGGCTCTGGTCATTATCTCAAGGTCCTGGGATTGAACCCCTGCCCCTGTCTCAGGCTCTCTGCTCAGCTGGGAGCCTGCTTCTTCCTCTCCCTCTGCCGCTCCCCCTGCTTGTGTGCTGTCAAATAAATAAATAAAATATGAAAGAAAGAAAGAAAAGAAAAGAAAAGAAAAGAAAAGAAAAGAAAAGAAAAGAAAAGAAAAGAAAAGAGAAAAAAAAAAGAAAAGAAAAGAAGGAAGGAAAATAGGACCTGGTAGCCTTATAAGGAAATCCCTGACCTCCTGGCCAAGTGTGCCCTTTTCCTGTGTTATCTCTTCTAATGCTCTATAAAACTCAGTCTTGCCCCAAATCCCTCAGAAACAGTGCTTCACTGCTTGTGAGGCACTGTACCTCATCAAACCATGGGTTTTTGCCCTTAAACAAGGGGCATCAAACTTGTTACTAAGTTGTTTGTCATTTGACAGAGCTTAAACTTCTAACAATGAGTGGTAAGAGAGCAAGAAGGCTTTTAAGCAACTTAGTAAAAATATAAAAGTGATATTTTTGAGATAATTTAAGAGGTGTATATAATAGTAGAAATTGGAGGAAGGAAAATCGGATAGTAGACTAGAGATGATGTAAGTAGCAACACTTCCAATAAAAACTTAAAGGCAAGGGATGAGGCAGACATATCTTCCAATCAAGATTGTGTCCCTAAAATATTTTCTGGCTTGTGACACAAAGACAATAGCTGATCTGTACTCAGAGCAGGTATCTTTCATTTGCTTCTTCTAATAGAATCACTTGTCTACATATTCCCAAACTATTATATCCTATAAATTGTCCAGGATTATCCAGATAGTTCTCTTAAGAAGCAAGTGGGGATATCAGAGCAACCACATCATTTATTAGAAATGAAGTTTCTGTTTATGCACTTTTGGTCAGCAGTGCTTATTTTACAAAAGCATGAAAAGCAGTGACCATCTGCTTAGCTGTTTAAAACACTCTTGTTCCTACCTTTAGAAGGGAAAATTCCCTATCTGATACTTGTGCAAAACTCCAATTAGAATTAATTGGGAGTATATGTGAAAAACACAGGGAAAATTATTCCCAAAGAATGAACCTGCATACATTCATGACCATTTATCATCCTCTTTCAAAGGAAAAAAAAGCCAACCTTACATAATATAACTTACAGATATTTCAGACTGTCTTCAAAAGAAAAGAAGCATTTAACCTCTCTGAGAGCAAAAAAGAAATTTAATGGGAGGTCAAACAAAAGGGCTTGTTAAGATCCATTCAATTCTAAAAAAAGGTATCTTCTGGCTATAATTGGTGGTATAAAATATATTTCATTAAAGAGGAAAAACTTAGGAAGAAATGATCCCAACCACTCTTCTAATTTATGTTAAAATTAGGCCCATGAATCTAAAGATATTACCTAAATTGTAATTTTTGCAGAGAGTGAGGTTATGTTACATGGCAAACCACAGACTAATTCAGCCTTGTTAGGGTATGATACTAAATGCCAATGGAACAAAAGGATGATTCACTTCTTGAGGTAGAGTTTGTATTTCCACAGGAAGAACTTAGCAATTTAGCCTAAAATAGTGTACTACAATGCCTTTTATTATTATACGGTTGCATCTCTGCTTGTCATAAATTTTGCTCTAAGGTAAAACATCCCAATGATCACAATTATTTTGAGTAGCTTTGTTAAAATACTCTTTGGAAGGAAAAGGAAAAAATCCACACTGACAGTAAATGTTATTATATTAAAAGCAGTGGCTTTTTGCTAACTGCGAAACTGAAAGCTGAATCCATTTGCTTTTAATTATTAAGAAAATTGTAACAGTTTCATTTTTGTAAAAAAATACTTTATTCTTTCAAAATAATTATTAGTGTTTATTATTTTAGGAACATAGAAAGGTCTCCTGCTTTATGAATTTATTACAAATTAATGAAACTTCAGTTCCAGAGGTTATGGAACAACAAAATTATCTTAGGGAAAAGGAAAGTTCTAGAAGAAATTTAATTTCCTTTTGGTTTTTACCTTCTTCTTGCTACCCCATTCCACAATATTTGCTAATGGGAAACCAGCCCCTTGTTGCTCTGAACGTTGTCTAAAACTAGTTAAATGGCTTAGTTTATAAAACATATTTTATCATCTCAACTCTGAGGAGAAAATGAGTACTAAGAAACAGTTTGACATCATTTTTCCTTGGTGCCAGATTAATATTTCTTTGAGAATTGTGTTTTTAATGTTGACAAACACATACAGATTTTCACATTTATTCCAAGAGGTCATAATTTTTTATATCTCTAAAAATCCTCCAGGCCAGCCTATTTTAATTATGCTTTCCAATTTTTGAGCCATTCCTCCTGCCTCTGCGAGTGGATAGGTGGCCACTGTTGACAGAGGCCAACACTTTTCTTATTATTTAACATTACTTTCTCTACCTTATTAGGTTACAAATGATAAGGGAATTTTCATGAATGTGTAACACAGTATACAATATCACAGGAAATTGCAGGAAGCCTTACACAGCTATTCATGAGACTCATGATCCAAAGTATTCGTTTCAGAAAGGGGAAAGGAATTTTTGTGGAATGTTCAGTACATTCCACAATAGCTGGATGAATCATTTCCTGTTTGCTCCTGGGACAACTATGACCCTTTATTTCCTGTGACATAATTAGGACCTGGTTTTAGAATGTGCTTTAGAAAGGTGTAAGAAATAATATTAAGCAAGTTTGGTTAATTAACTTCATAAATTATTTATATAACTCAACATACACCCAATACCTCCATCCTTCTCCCTCCATCCCCCTGAAAGGCTACTAAAAGCAGATATTTCTATGCAATTCTTAATAGACTTCTAAATATTTTGAAGAAGTAAGCTGTAGTTAATTATGATATGTTTCTTTTTATTTTTTCTATACCGTGATTTGTGAAATTACATGATGTTTTTTGTGTAAAAAAACACATATGCAGGAGTCAATGATTTTTAATTACTTTTTTATTGAGATATAATTTCCATACAATAAAGGCCACAAATCTCAAGTGTATAGGTTGAGGAATTTTTATGTTGTGTGAGTTTTTACGCACACGAATTCAACACCTAGTTCAAAAGAATCTATTTAGTACCCCAGAATATTGCCTCCTTTCCCTATCAGTACTTCACATAAGGTAACCACTATTCTGACCACTATATAATGTTACAATTGTATAAGACATGTCACGCTACATGAATTATTCTTGTTTTTGTTTTGACTTTGTTTTTCCTTACCTACCTGTAAATTATATTTTCTTGACCGACTTTATTTATTCCTAAAAGACATCTTGAATTCTAACTTGGACAAAGATGAGTCATCAAATATCCTTACACAAGTGCTAAATAATTTGCAAAGCTACTCAGGAAGTAAGACTGGAATTAAAATGTAAGAACTTGGGAGTTAATTACTGATACACTTGTTCAAAAGAAAACCACAGGCCAAAAATGGAGACACTTTTGTTAAGAGCCCCATGTCAGTAAATCAAGACTTAATACCTAACCTAACTATAGTTTCAACTCCCTTAAGCATGGAACCTTTAACCTGTCAATCAAGAATTTCCTGGTCAGCACTAGGAAATTTACTGATAGACCCATTCCATTCCCCTAAGGAAAATGGCCTTGCCTAAAATAATGCATTCTTTGCTAATAATTTCCTTTTTTCCATTTCCCCCTCTGCCTTTAAAAATCTTTCCTTTCCAGCAACTCAACTGAGCTCCTTTCTATTTGCTAGATGGGATGCTGCCCAATTCATGAATCATTTAATAAAGCCAATTAGATCTTCAAATTTACTTGGTTGAATTTTGTTGTTTAACACACTTCTACTACTGCTGACTTTAAATAATAAAGCCAAAATGCTAATATAATCTTGCCTCTTAAATTTCAAAAGACAACCCTTTATCTGACCTCCTGCCCTTATCTTCCTTAAAAGTACTTTTAGATTCAATATGTACATAAAAAATGTGATTCTATAACTAAGAGTGTCTCCGATTAAACAATAAATCATTAACAATGATTCATGTGAGGGACTTTTACTTCCAACCAAGTTGGAGTAACAAAGATTAGACTTACCCTCCTGTCTGAAAAAATGATAAAACAGGCAATTATATTAGAAATAGCCAATGTACTGGAAATATCTAAAAATGGAAAATCTTGGAAATAACCAAAAAAGCTGGAAATAACAAAAACATAGTGTAGAAAGGGGAACCTAGGTAGAGCTCAGAAGACTCCCTGAGATGAAGAGACAGAGGTAAGAATCTGGGGAAACTAAAGCAGCTAGAGTCCAAAGCACAGATTACCTGAGAGGAGAGTTGAACAGAAAGAAGCCTGGAGATCCGCAGAGTGGCATTTTCAACTATTTAGCTGAGGACTGATGTGCACATGAGTGAAGAAACTATACAAGGCCCTATATATTTTGTGGTTTTCTTTGCTCTGATCTGGGCCCCAGAGAGATTCTCCTCACAGACTATAACACCTAGTCTTCTTTGCCCTTGGCTTTGGTTGCATTTAAACAATGGAAGTAACTTCTAGAAGGTGGGCAGAGAAGAGAGAGAGAGAAAGAGACTGTGTGTTCATTCTTTCCATTTCTTCCCTGCCTCCTTGAGGTTCTGTGGTGATTCAATAGGTAAGCCCTTGTTATTTCCAGTAGACCATCAGCATCACCTGGGAACTTGTTAGAAAACACAGAATCTCTGGTTCAACCCAAGCTTCCTGAATCAGAATCTGCATTTAAATAGAATCTCTAGGTGTTTTATATGCTCATAAAGGGGACCCCCTCTTCCAAGGCTCCAGATTTCATCAAGACAGCACCTTTTCCTCTTTTTGTCTCTTCTGGCCCAGGAGCCATAATGGCTTTCTGTTGTCACTAGTCCCTTGTTACGTCCCTTAATTCTGTACACAAATCTGTAAATAGACTCTTTTAAAATCTATTTTCCAGTTAAATGCTTTTGAGTATACAATCTGTTTCCTGTCATACATTAATGATACAGTAATATATTATCTATTTTGATATCTATATATCTGTGTTGATAAAACTATATACATACTACATGTCTATCTCTTTCTGTATCTCTGCCTTTATTTTCTCTATCTCTAAAATTCCTTCCTAAATATCTCTTCCTAAAATCCAGTCTTCATGCTTTAAAAATGTAGATGGAATTTGGTAGCACCTTTTTCTTAGTTACAGCTCAGTGATATCAAATTATGTACATAATTTCCCAACAAAGCAAAATCAGAGTTTATGAAGAAAAATATATTATTCTTAGTTTATTAGCAAATTTTGTGAATCTGGAAAGTGTTAGTGTGCTAGTGTGGTGAGTAGCCTCTAAATTGGTTCCCCAAAATTCCTGCCTCTTGGTATTTACTCTCTTGTGTAATCCTCTCTCCTTGAGACTTGCTGGACTTACTGACTCACTTCTAATAAATAGAATGCAGAAGAAGTGATAAAATGTGACTTCTGGTATTAGGTTATAAAAAGATGGCAGCTTTTGTCTTGGTTCTGTATCTCACTTTCTCTTGTATTCCTTACCCTTGAGAAGAAAGCCAGCTATCATATTGTGAGGAAGTCCCATGTGGAGACCTACCTGGAAAGGGACTAAAGCCTACCGATATCTACATGAGGGGGTTTCCTTATATATCCCAGCCCTCACACCACTTAACTGCAGATGAACAGCCTAATTGTAGCCTCTTAAGAAAAGTTAAGCCAGAGAAAACTAGTGAAACTCTTTCTGCATTCCTGCCCCACAGAAACTCTGAGATTATCAATTTTGTTGTTTTTAGTTGCTAAATTTTTAGCTGCTAAATTTGGTGCTAAATTAGCTGGAGTAATTTATTATATAATAATAGGTAACTAATGTAGCTAGACTCTTTTAAAGCATAAAAATAACTTGAACAATTTTGTTAACAAGAACAAGATATTTTATTTAGTGCTTTTTTTCTTTCAAAACTTACAGATTTCAAAACCTTAATTTTGAAATATACTTGGAGTTACTTTTTAATCCAAATCAAGTTTTTCAATAAATTGAAGCCCTAGAAATGAGAATTGAAATATGAATAGTTTAAGAAGGGAAAAACTAACATCATTTTAGTAAAGATAAGAATCTTCCAGAGAAAATGTTAATTTAACTGGAAAAAGTATATGTCTCCAGGAAAATAAGGAATGACTTATGTGTCATATAAGCACAGAGAATGGAATTTTATAAACTGATTTTCCACTTAGATGCCAAGATTTGCCTTTCACACTTTAAGAAAATAGCTTGAGAGAAAAAATGTATATGAAAGAATAAAGAGAAAGCAAAAAAATCAGTGATACTAATGAGCTGACAAACATATATGGCTGCAAAGAGCACAGTCACACTTGCTTTAGTAGAAACAATGAAGAATACAGCTTAATCCAGTGACCTTGAAGCTCAAGTTGAAAGAATTTCAAGTATCTTTTTCAAATTCAAATAGTTTCCAAATAGTTCAAGTAGCTTTTTCAATACTTAAAAACATAAAATGGACATGAAAATTCTATATATGCCATAATAGCTATTCTCATTTGTGAGAACCATCAATTTTTCCTTCATTGTTAATTTCCTCTCTCCTTGCACCCACCAGCCCCTTTTTGGAGAAAGGAGAGCAGGGAATAAGAGTTGTGGAAACAAAGAAATGTCATCTCCAGAATCATGTACTTTTAGAGGGCAAGATAGACGTTGGATATTTAGAGGTCTGGACTCCAACGTAAATAAACATTATTTTGAGGAAGTCTCTTGCTTTCATCTTTTCTGGATGTGTGAAATGGTAAACTGGTATATCTTGTAACCAAAAAGGTAAAAATGGAGCTTTAGTGCTAAGTATTATCATGAGCACAAGTAACACTCCCCAGAACCACTGACAAGAAGATGTATGAGGAGAAAGGAAAAATTATAAGAGGCGTTGGAAAAATCACAAACACAAGTGTCTGATTCAGTAGAATCCCTAGTAAGAATAATTGGTTTACTAATATTATAAAATTGACAAATGCTCAATAACGATTCAAATATCAGATGAACGCAAAAACAGAAATATAAACCCAAATTCAACTGTTCAGAAATAAACATAACCAGCATTTGGTAAGTATCATTGCTTGTATCTCTATGTGAATTTTGGTAAAAATTTAGATAGACATAACTTTAGAAATATTGGATAATTTAAAAATGCTGTTTTAGGGATGCCTGTGTGCTTCAGTCGGTTAAGTGTCTGCCTTCAGCTCAGGTCATGATCCCAAGGTCCTGGGATCAAGTCCAGCATCCAGCTCCTTGCTCAGCGGGGAGCCTGCTTCTCTCTCTGCCTGCCACTCCCCCTGCCTGTGTGCTCTCTCTCTCTCTCTGACAAATAAATAATAAAATAAAATAAATCTTTAAAAAATGCTGTTTTTAGTTAAAAGCATTTCTGGCAGACATTCTTAACTGCCTAACATCTTTTCACCTTTTATTCCTTCTTGATAGAACCCTGGCATTTTTTTCCTTGATCCCAAAACCAGACAAAGACCCCACCAAAAAGGAGAATTAGAGACCAATATCCCTGATGAACATGGATACAAAAATTTTCACCGAGATACTAGCTAATAGGATCCAACAGTACATTGAAAGGATTACTTACCACGGCCAAGTTAGATTTATTCTTGGGCTGCAAGGGTGATTCAACATCCACAAATCAATCAATGTGATATACCACATTAATAAAAGAAAGGACAAGAACCATATGATCCTCTCAATAGATGCAGAAAAAGCATTTGACAAAATACAACATCCTTTCTTGATAAAAACCCTCAAGAAAGTAGTGAGAGAAGGAACATAACTCAATTTCATAAAAGCCACATACAAAAAAACCCACAGCTAATTTTGTCCACAACAGGGAAAAACAGAGCTTTTCCCCTAAAGTCAGGAACACGACAGGAATGTCCACTCTCACCATTGTTGTTCAACACAGTGCTGGAAGTCCTAGCCTCAGTAATCAGACAACAAAAAGAAATAAAAGGCATCCAAATCAGTAAAGAAGAAGTCAAACTTTTACTCTTCACAGATGACATGATATTCTATGTAGAAAACCCAAAAGACTCCATGAAAAAATTGCTAGAACTGATACATGAATTCAGCAAAGTTGTAGGATATAAAATCAAACCACAGAAGTCAGTGCATTACTGTATACTAGCAATGAGGCAGAAGAAAGAGAAATCAAGGAATTGATCCCATTTACAATTGCACCAAAAATCATAAGATATCTAGGAATAAACCTTCCCAAAGAGGTAAAGGATCTGTACTCTGAAAAGTATAGAACACTTATGAAAGAAATTGAGGAAGACATAAAGAAATGGAAAAACAGGGGCGCTTGGGTGGCTCAGCTGTTAAGCATCTGCCTTCGGCTCAGGTCGTGATCCCAGGACCCTGGGATCGAGCCCCACATCAGGCTCCCTGCTTGGCAGGAAGCCTGCTTCTCCCTCTCACTCTCCCCTTGCTTGTGTTCCCTCTCTCACTGTCTCTCTCTGTCAAATAAATAAAATCTTTAAAAAAAAAAAAGAAAAAAGAAATGGAAAAACATTTCATGCTCATGGATCAGAAGAACAAATATTGTTAAAATATATATACTACCCAAAGCAATCTACACATTCAATGCAATCCCTATCAAAATACCATCAACATTTTTCACAGAGCTGAAACAAACAATCCTAAAATTTGTATGGAACCACAAAATACCCTGAATAGCCAAAACAACCTTGAAAAAGAAAAGAAAAGCAGGAGGGATCACAATTCTGGACACCAAGGTATATTACTACAAAGCTGTAATCATCAAGACAATAAGGTACTGGCATAAAAACAGACACATAGTGCAATGGAACAGAATAGAGAACCCAGAAATAGACTCTCAACTCTATGGTCAACTAATCCTCAAAAAAGGAAAGAATATCCCATGGAAAAAAGACAGTCTCTTCAACAAATGGTGTTGGGAAAATTGGATAGCTGCATGCAGAAGAATGAAATTGGACCACTTTTTTACACCATATACAAAAGCAAACTCAAAATGGATGAAAGTCCTAAATGTGAGACAGGAATCCATCAAAATCCTAGAGGAGAAAGCAAGCAGGCAACCTCTTTGATCTCTACTGCATCAGCTTCTTGCTAGACACATCTCCAAAGGCAAGAGAAACAGAAGCAAAAATGAACTACTGGGAGTTCATCAAGATAAAAAGCTTTTGTACAGCAAAGGAAACAGTCAACACCACTAAAAGGCAACCAGTGGAATGGGAGAAGACATTTGCAAATGTCTCATCAAATAAAGGGCTAGTATTCAAAATCTATAAAGAACTTATCAAACTCAACACCCAATAAACAAAAAATCTGGTCAAGAAATGGGAAGGAGACATGAACAAATATTTCTCCAAAGAAGATATACAAAAGGCCAACAGACATATGAAAAAATGCTTAACATCTCTCAGCATCAGGAAAATACAAATCAAAACCTCAATGAGCTACCACTTCATACCCATCAGAATGGCTAAAATTAACAACTCAGGAAACAACAGATGTCGGTGAGGTTGTGGAGAAAGGGGAACTGTCTTACACTGCTGGTGGGAATGCAAACTGGTGTAGCCACTCTGGAAAAGTGTATGGAGGTTCCTCAAAAAGTTAAAAATAAAGTTACCCTATGACCCAGCAATTACAATACTAGGTATTTACACAAAGGATATAAGCATGGTGATTCGAAGGGGCACATGCACCCCAATGTTTATAGGAGCAATGTCCACAATAGCCAAACTATGGAAAGAGCCCAGATGTCCATTGACAGATGAATGGATAAAGATGCGGTGTATACACACACACACACACACACACACACACACACACACACACACGAATATTACGCAGTCATCAAAAAGAATGAAATCTTGCCATTTCCAACAATGTGGATAGACCTAGAGGGTATTATGCTAAGTGAAATAAGTCAGTCAGAGAAAGACAAATACCCTATGATTTCACACATACATTGAATTAGAAAACAAAACAGATGAATATAGGGGAAGGGAAGGAAAAATAAGAGGAAAACAGAGAGGGAGGCAAACCATAAGAGATCTTAACTCTATGAAACAAATTGAGGGTTGCTGGAGGGTTGCTGAGGGGATGAGGTAACTGGGTGATGGGCATTAAGGAGGGCACTTGAAGTAATGGGCACTGGGTGTTGTATGCAACTGATGAATCACTGAATTCTACCTCTGAAACTAATAATACAGTACATGTTAATTAAATTGAAATTAAATAAATTTTTTTAAACTTTGCACTTTTTTTGCACCTAGACTCAAAGAATTCTAGATACTAATTTTCTACTGTCCCTTATTAGAATAGTCTTTTGGATAATGAAATCCAAGACAATATTTCTATAAGCCTTCTGAGAAAGATTTTGGTCTGCTGGGTAAAATTTTTGTTTTCTCAGAGAAGAAGACCTTTTACACTTATGCATTACTTTATGCTTGGGTTGATGTTATAAGAATTTGATGCCTAGAGTTGCAGCAGCCATATGTGACTATAAAGTGGCAAATCTGCATATGGTGAAGGTGATAGACTGGAAGGATGAAAAAGCCATTTTCTGTGGTAATACGGTTGGTCTGTTAACAACTCCTATAACTCCTTATATCCAGACTTCTGGGTAAAAAAACAAAGAACCTCTCTTTTTTTTAAAAGGTTTTTAAAAAGATTTTTTATTTATTTTATTTGACAGAGAGAGCGAGAGAGCACAAGCAGGGAGAGCAGTTGGCAGAGGGAGAGGGAGAAACAGGCTTCCCACTGAGCAGAGAGCCTGATGTGGGGCTCGGTCCTAGGACCCTGAGATCATGACCTAAGCTGAAGACAGATGCTTAACTGACTGAGTCACCCACAAAGAACTTTTCTTAATCAGGAAAACATTTCTAATTAATACAAACTTAAATTTAATTTACTTGAATTTAATGGAGGAGGAGGGACTAAAAAGTAGGTTGGCATAATTATTAAATTAAACATCATGTACTTTTCATTATAAGGAGATAATAGGCCTTAAAGATTTTTATAGAGGGGTACCTGGGTGGCTTGGTCAGTTAAGCACTGGACCCTTGATCTCAGCTCAGGTCTTGATCTCAGGGTGGTGAGTTCGAGTCCTGATTGGGCTCCACACTAGGCATGGAGCCTACTTAAAAAAAAAAAAAAGTTTCTATAGAGAGGATTGGAGGGAGAGAAAAGATTATGTCTTTTTAGGAAGTTTGCTTCAGTATTAAAACATATAGTAAGTACAATAAATCAGTTATAGAAGGACAAATGCTATATGATTCCACTCATATGAGGTATCTAAAGAAGCAGAAAGTAGAATGGTGGTTGCCAGGGACTAAGGGGAGAGGAAATGAGAGTTGCTGTTCATGAGAGTTGCTGTTCAATGTGCATAAAATTTCAGTTATGCAACAAGAAAAAGTTCTAGAGGTCTACTGTACAACATTGTGCTTACAGTTAACAACACTGTACAGTTAGAAATTTGTTAAGAGGATAGATCTCATGTTATGCAGGCTTTTTTCACCACAATAAGAAATAAACACTAAAAATTTGAGTTTTATCACATATACTTAAATCTATGATCAACTTTGAGTTAATTTTTGTGTATGGTGTGAGATAAGAGCCTAACTTCTTTTTTTATTTTTTCACTTGTGGATATCTCTTCATCCCCACATCATTTTTTTTCTCTTTTTAAAAATTAAAGTATAATTCCACTACTGTGTATTTACCACTCAAAAACTGAAGTTGCCAGTTCAAAAGGATATATGCACTCCTACCTCTTTTGCAGAATTATTTACAATAACCAAAGTAAGGGAGCTGCCCAAATGTCCATGGCCAGATGAATGGATAAAGAAGATGCAGTATATATAAACACAATGCAGTATTCCTCAGCTATAAAGCAGGATGAGATCATTTGTGGCCACATGGAGGAACATAGAGGATATTATACTAAGTGAAATAAGGTAGAGGAAGACAAATGCCATATGATTTCATTTATATGTGAAATGTAAAAAACAAAACGAATGAATAAACAAACAAAAATCAGAGTGAGATCTAGAGAGAACAAACTGATTGTTGCCACAGGGGAAGAGGATGGGTGAAATGGGTAAAGGGGAGCGGGAGATACAGGCTTCCAGTCATAGAATGAAGAAGTCATGGGAATAAAAGGCACAGTACATGGAATATGGTCAATGTTATTATAATAGTGTTGCATGGTAACAGATGGTAGGTACATTTGTGAGCAGAGTGTAATATATAGAGTTGTTGAATCACTATGTTGTACACCTAAAAATAAAGTAACTTTATGTGTCAAGTATACACAAATACCAAAAAAAAGTATAATTGACATATACCATTATATTAGTTTCAGGTGAGCATCATTTCCTAAAAAGACTATCTTTTTCTCATTGCTTTCATTGCCACCTTTGTTGAAAATCAATTGACCATTAATGTACAGCTTTATTTCTAGACTGTTAATTCTTTTTTATTGAACTATATGCTTATCTGTGAAGCAATATCACACTGCCTTGATAACTATGGCTTTATATAAGTTTTGATATTGAATAGTGTTCTATTCTTTTTCAATTGTTTTGGCTATTCTAGATCTTTTGCTTTTCCACATAAATTTTAGAATCAGCTTGCCAGTTCCTACATTAAAGCCTGCTGGAATTTTGAGAATATCAATCTTAAAAGTAAAAGAGCCAGTTATTTTACTGGTAAAATGGAATTATCTGGGAATAGCAGAGGAATTAAAGTTTGGGACATGTAAGCTATTGAAAACGTCTGGCAAGTCCAGAGATCAAAGGAGAGGAACATTACTTTATAGAGAAAAGGAGAAAGTTGGGAGTTGCTGCTTTAAACAAAAGTCCATTGGACGAAAGCAAGAGTTCAAGGTGGTGATGTTCTCCCATTGGCTGAATTGTGATATTTTCTTACTGTCTGAGCTTATTGCTGGGAAAGTAGGCTTTCCTCCCCCTGGAGGAGTAAAGTAGGCTTCTTTCTATTGGTGTCTGCAATTGATGATGAGTGGTAGGGGTTGTGAGCTCCCCATTCTGGCCTCCCAACTCCATTTTAAATGAGGTTTTCTTTATTCAGTTTCACAAGAAGAATTGCCAGAAATTAACAGATCAATTTGGGGAGAATTACCATCTTGACATTACTGAGTCTTCTGATTTATGACTGTCTCCATCAATTTATTTGTTATTTAATATATCTCAAATGTTTTATAGTTTTCAATATACAAATCTCATACTGCTTTTGGTAAATTTTCTTCTAAGTTTTTTATCTTGTTTGATACTATTGTGAATTAAATTGCTTCTTCATTTCATTTTTGGAGTGATCACTGTAATATCATAATAGTATGATGTATTATCATACTCTGCAGGGACTTCTTCAACCTTTCCTATGACATTAGATCTCAATGTGTTCTAACCAAAGGAACATTGGCGATGCTTTTTAGGATGTTGGTCCTTAACTTTTAATAGGTCTTTGGTGGCACTGGTAACCCCCCATCATTTTTTCGGTTCTGACTTCTCACTCTTGGTTGTATGGGGTTGAGGAAATTATTTGTTGTATTGCTTACTCTCCATTTTGTTCTTTATATTTTCCTTTTGGAGAGATTTGAGAGAGGATATGTAGCAAAAATTCTCCTATTTTATATATGTTTAACCAGTAGTCCTAAAGTATGTTTTCTGTTCACCCTTGCTTTCTGAACTACTACTATTGGTAAGTTGGGAAATAAAGAATATGGAGATTAAATTACTTACCTAAGGTAATACAGTTAGCCATGCAGAAAGAAAAAAAAAAGCATCTTGCTCAAGGGTCATTTTTGGCTAACCACTAATTACTTTATAATCTTGGAAGTTAATTCTTATAGAAATGATTTCCACAACATGACAAGGAAGGCAAAGCAGAAAAAAGAAAGATGTTTAGTATCAAGAAAAAATTTTTCAGGGGCGCCTGGGTGGCTCAGTCGTTAAGCGTCTGTCTTCGGCTCAGGGCGTGATCCCAGCGTTCTGGGATCGAGCCCCATGTCAGGCTCCTCCGCTGGAAGCCTGCTTCTTCCTCTCCCACTCCCCCTGCTTGTGTTCCCTCTCTCACTGGCTGTCTCTATCTCTGTCAAGTAAATAAATAAAATCTTCAAAAAAAAAATTTTTTTAACAGTCAACAGAAGCTGGAGAGAATGAACCAAAAGGAACAGTTAATATAAGTTTATATCAAAGTTTAAACCAGTTTTTAAAACTTAGATTTCATTTTCCAATCTTTTTCCCACACAGCACATATACCATTTAAACTGCTGGATGCTTAGCTTAAATGTATATATAGGGTTGCCACTCTTAGGTGTGACTTCACAATCATAAGAAATTGCCCAGAGGAGGTAGCTAAAGTATAATAGCCCCAAAGCAATCAATGGGCTTTAGCATCTCAAGTATTTTCTTTCAGGTTAAATTGTATTGCAATGCTTTTTAAAGAAATAGTTGCCACGGTAACCTCAGTAATCTACTTTTGAGATTTACATGATTTTTTTTCACACTATTCCTCTGGTGAATTTATTGTTCCTTTGGAGCTAAGAAAGTGGAGGGAAGTTGGGGCTAAATACTATAATTTTATATTCTTATTTGGTGGTTCCAAGTGAGACTAGAGGAAATTATCTTCTGCCATGTAGAATTTGTTTTTTGGGGGAAAGGAGAAGGCTGCCCTTAAACTCACACAGCTGCAGGCTATTAAAATCAAACAAAATGCAATCAAAATAAATTCTGACGTCAGAATGCAACAGTTTTAAGTTATTCTTTAGCTGTGCCTACTCATACACAGCTCTTGGAAAATCAAGCATGAGGTAAATTGCTCTAACCAATAGTTTTAAAACAATAGGTAAGTAATCGATTGACTGTATTCTACTATTGGTTCAAACTGACCTGTGTATACTGGCCTAGACTTTGCTAATAAGTCATAGAAAACAGAGAGGATTCCCTAGCTTTCTGGGTGAGTAGTTTTTAAATTTTTAAAAACCTACAGAATTTCTCATAATGACTTTTATCTAGATGCTGCTTCATAAATGAATCTCTGTTTCTCACCTCTCTCTCTTCATCTCTCTTTTAAAAGGTTTGTAGAGCTATCTTTTCTGTTCCTAAAAATTTTTGTGTTTAAATTCATTAGTTATCTCCAAAGAATTTAAAACTAAAGCTTTTTTTAATGCCATATCTAAGTGTGAAGCCCCAACAAGTTACAACAGGAAAAGTGTGACTATGGAGTATACATACGCAGCGTTCACAAATGGAAAATGTCAGGAAATCATAAGACATTCAGGCAGTTGGATATTTTCGTGACATGTGGCATACCTATTTTCCCTTAAAATAGCACTTTTTTTCTCCAATCTCTCTGCCCATACACAATTATGATGGGAAACAGAAAAATCTACTTCCTATTCCAATTACAGTAACATATATGTCCATTTTTATATGATGTCCTTTGAGTGGACAACGCAGGGATCATTTCCACTTTTACTGCAAATAAACTATAGGTCCCAAATATTTATACTTAGAAAACTAAAATCATATGTTTCATTTGGACTGGTGTACAGAGTCACTTGAATTTTTCTACATATTTAACTAACTATATTTACATAAGTTGATCTCACATTTTTTCAATATTAGAGTTTAATCTGAAAACATGACCAATATCAAATTTGAAATATATGCTCTTTTACATAGAAAATTTTGTTTTCAAATTCATTAGTAGTATGAAAGAAAGGAAGGAGGAAACTACCAAGATAAATACACGTCATATTAAAATCAGTTAAAAAATACTGGCATATACTTATGGATATGAACTTCATCAATTTTCATTTTATAAAGTCACAATGCAGGACTTTTTCCAATTATTCACAAGAATGTTATTCTCATTCATTTATTTTTATTAATAATGTTGAAAAACACAATTATTGATATTGATTTTTATTTTTAATATTTTATTAATGCCCCACTTTATAATGTTTTCTTTTTTTCCCTTTTTTTAAAAAAGATTTTATTTATTTATTTGACAGAGATAGAGACAGCCAGCGAGAGAGGGAACACAAGCAGGGGGAGTGGGAGAGGAAGAAGCAGGCTCACAGTGGAGGAGCCTGATGTGGGGCTTGATCCCATAACGCCGGGATCACGCCCTGAGCCGAAGGCAGACGCTTAACCGCTGTGCCACCCAGGCGCCCCAAAGGAAGAAACAGGCTCCTAGTGGAGGAGCCTGATGTGGGACTCGATCCCAGAACGCTGGGATCACACCCTGAGCCGAAGGCAGACGCTTAACGACTGCGCCACCCAGGCGACCCTTTTCCCTTCTTTTTGAATGGTACATCCACTCTTTGATTAGAAGAACTATACGATTTTCTATTATTGCAAATTTCTGTTTATTCAACATTTTAATAAACATTTGCAATTCTAAAATTTTCTATTAATATAAGTTCTTTTGTATGTGCAATTCATAATTGATTCTTATTAAGATCATACTCACTTGTAAGCAGTAAATGTTCATTTTTAAACAGGAACCAAACAACATTGCTTAATATAGGATTTTATAATCAGTTATTATAAATATGCAGTAATGTTCTCTTCAAAATGACATTTCCTTTATGGTTTTGGTGGGAGCAGGGGTAAAATTACCTACTAAGAGATAGCAGCACTCACTAAACAATTACTGTTCTATAAAATGCTGACCTAATTTAGATATTGGAAAATAAGGACAAAGAGTCCTACTTACAGGCCTTGTCTATTATAGTCAGAGCTCCCTAAATATTGCTAAGAATGTAGGACATATGCTTTCTGAAAAGGTAAAATTGATATTTTAATAAAGTGCTTTATAGCAAGATTTTATTGTGCTGAAAAAAATGCTTATGAGAAAGTTCTGAAAATGCACATCTGTAGTGAGCTTCAGAAAAGCAAATATGGGGATGTGTTATATTCTCAGAAGTGCTTTGCTTATCCATTATTTAGCATGTTTCAGCTGAAGTGTCAATATTTGCTAATTCAGTGAGCTATAGATAGGTGAGGACTTATGAATTCTTTCCCTCTTATGATTTTAGATGTTTTCGCATTTCTTTTTCCATCCGTTATATCATGAAGAGCATTAAACTACTGGTCTATCTACAAGGTGGAAAAAGAGGAAATTCACACGAGATTTTGTTTTTTTTTGTTTTTACTTAGTTTGCTAGTTTGTTTCTTTCCCTTCCTCCCTCTCTCCTCCTCCTCCTCTTCTCTTCAAAAGTATATGTATATCAAGTTCTGGATTTGTGTTTTTTCTTTCCCTTTTGGATTAACAGAAGATGAAATTTAGCTAAAATAAAGCCAATATAATTTTAGCATAAACTGTGGCAACTTCCCCATATCAAACCTAAAAGGAAAGCATGTATTTTCATCTATCCATACAGACAGAGATAACAGGTAAACAATAAGTACGTATACACATATGTACAATATATAAATGCCAAGCAATTAAAAACACTGATATTTTATATGTTGGTGTAATATAGCATTATTTGGTTATATCATTGGCAATATTTTCATCAAGGAAGAAAGAATTAGCAAAATCATGACCTAAGCTTTTCTTTATACTTCCATTAGCATTTAGTCTCTTTTTTTCCCCATGAGGGACAATGGCCTGAGTTTTGTTTTCTTTATTTAAAAATTTGAGTACAGTTGACACAAAGTGTTACCTTAGTTTCAGATTACAACCTAGTGATTTGACAAGTTTATACATTATGTTATGTTCACAAGTGTAGCTAGCATCTGTCCCATTACATCACTATTACGGTATCGACTATATTCCTTATATTGTGCCTTTTATTCTCATGACTTATTCATCCCATAAGTGAAAGCCTGAATCTCCTTCATCCATTTCGCCCAACCTCTAGCCCCTCCCCTCTGGCAACCATCAGTACTTTACTTGTTTCTTTTCAAGTGCACTTCTGGAATCTTACAGGCCAATGAAAATGCTCGTTTGACTATTTACTAGCTATGTGAATGTGGACAAATCCTATAACCATTGAAAGCCATGGTTTCTGCATATATTTAATGGAGATAATCCTAAAACATCAAAGGTTGTTAGAAAGATTAAATGAGATTAAATCTCATTGACAATGAAATACCAAAAGTATATTAGAAGAAATTCAGGAGAGAATGAGTGAACTGAAAATTAGTCCAGCAGATTATATCAAGAATTTACCATGGTAAAGCAAAAAAGAAGATGGAAAAAGGGTAAAAATCATAGAAAATACAATTAGAAAGTCTAATGTATCTTTATTTGGAGTCCCAAAAGTTTAGGAAAGAAAGTGACCAAAGCATTATTTCATGGGAGTACATCTACGAATTGTGCAGAATTCATAAAAGATCATAATCTATAAATTCAATAAATCCAATGAATCTCAAGCCAGATAAATAATTTGTTAAAAAACCCACACATGGTAACATCATAGTGAAACTTCAGAATTACAAAGGCAAATATGATATAATAAAACAATGTAGAATAAAAGATTGTCTTCAAATGAACAGGAGTTGCACTGCTTTTTTCAACAGTAATTAAAGTTGGAAAAGAATATAATATTATCAAAGTGCTGAAAAAATATACTACATATCAAAACCTTTGGAATGTTGTTAAAGCTGTAGTTAGATGGAAATTTAGAATCTTAAATGCATATATCAAAAAAGAAAGGTTAAAAACAAATAAACGAAATAACCACATCAATATTGTGGGACAAGAGTTAGCAAAATAAGCCTAAATGATTCAGAAGAAAGTAAATGGTAATGATAAAATAATATATTAATAAATATAAAATAAACATATGTTAGAGATCATGAACAAGCCAAAAGTTGACTCTTTGAAATGACTAACACAATTTGAAAAAATTTAGTGTGGACTAATAAATTCCATATGTGAGACAACACAAATAATTAATCACAGGAATGAAAAATGATGTATCTCAATAAAGCCTACAGTTATTAAGAAAATAAGAGAATATTTGAATAACTTTATGCCAAAAATTTGAAAAAATTAAATAACACTTTCATTTAAATATAAAATTGCAATCACCTAGGAATATATCTAAACAAAAGGTATCTAATATGTCTACATGTAAAACCATATAAAACCATATAATTTCAAAACTCATTTTATAATTTTATAATTATAAAACCATATAATTTCAAAACTCATTAAGGGAGCAGACATAAATGGAGAGGTATACCATGTTTATGGATTGGAAATTTCAGTAATGTAAAGATACCAATTGTCCCCAAATTTTTTTATAGACTCAATGTAATCCCAGTCAAAATCCCAAAAGAATTATGATGAAATTTTATAAGCTGTTTCTGTAATGTACCTGGAATAAAAAGGGACACATAAAGATAAGTGATTTTGGAAATAAAGTTATTGTCTTTTGGACACAATGATATATTAAAAGACCAAGGGAACAGACTACAAAGACCCAAAATGATTCTTGTATGCCAAATGGCCACTTGATTCGTGACATAGTTCTTGCATAAAAATGGCAAAAAATGGTCATTTCAATAAATAGTTTTGGGAAAATTGGTTATCCTTAATAAGGGAAAATTGGAGCTCTACTTCAAGTAATACACAAAAATCAAATCCACATAGATTAGTGCTCTAAAATGTGAAGTGTAAAAATAAAAAAGCTTTTAAAAGATAATATAGTAGGATATTTTTCAGAATTCTGGGAAGGACATATATCTTAAATAAGACACACTTGCACCAATGATTCAGAAACAGGATTGATAAATTTGAAAATGTTAACATTAAGAACTTTTTTTAATTTAAAGACAAAGAGCAAAAAGATATTCTACAGAATAGGAAAATAGACTTATCATATATACAACTGGCAGGTGACTTAAAGAACTCTTACAAATTAATTAGAAAAAGACAGACATCTTGATAGAAGATGGGGAAAATATTGAACAGGGGTTAATGAAAGAGTTGCTAGGGAAATGGTAAACTTACAACATACTTCCATATTGTTTGTTGAAACAATTAAAACTATGACGTACCCAAGTGATGGGAGTGTTGTAGAACAATGGAAACTCTCATAAACTGCTGTGTGGAATTTAAATTGTTAAATCATTTTAGAGCATAGTTTGTCATCATCTAGTAATTTTGAAGATGTATGTACCTGATGGTTTTGCAATTACATGCCAGACAAACACTTTAGAAGAACGTGCACATAAGAACCAGGATCTCTGTACATATATTTATTTCAGCATTTGTGTAATAGTCTAAAACTGAAAATAATGCAAATGTACACCAAAAGTAAAATGGATAAATTGTAGGATATTCATATGACAGAACATCATCAACAATGAAATCAAACAATATACAGCTGCATTCAACAAGCTTTATATTAAGAGAAAGAAACCAAATATAAAAGGATATGAGTTTTATGTTTTTTGCTTGTATGAATTTCAAAAATAGGTAAAAAAAGAGAAGTATATTTTCTAGGAATATATGATGAAACTTTAAAAAAAAACAATGAAGGAGCGCCTGGGTGGCTCAGTTGTTAAGCGCCTGCCTTTGGCTCAGGTCGTGATCCCGAGGTCCTGGGATTGAGACCTGCATTGGGCTCCCTGCTCAGCAGGACGCCTGCTTCTCCCTCTCCCACTCCCCCTGCTTGTGTTCCCTCTCTCGCTGTCTCTCTCTCTCTCTCTCTGTCAAATAAATACATTTCAAAAAATAATAAAAATTAAAAAAACAATGAAGTATGAGATTGATAAGAGAGCTTCTGGGAAACTGGTCATGTTATACTTGATTCAGGCATTTATGTTTTCTACTTTCTGTATGTTTGTTGTATTTATTTTTTTAATATTTTTTAAAATATTAGTTAAAGACCACATGATTTTTTTTGGCAAGATCTTCAAAGCTACTCTGCTGACATACATTTAAATATTACTTGCTAATAACAGAAGTAGATCTGCTAGCGGTAATGGAGAAATGAGAGAGAAGATTGTTTCTGCCCAAAGCTCAAATTTCTTTTCTAGCATTGAACTTGAGAGCAATCAATCAACAAATTCCCTGCCTCCTTAGAAAGATGCAGACATTCTGATGATGATAACTTGGTGATCACTGTTATAACCTTCTTTTCTTGGGAAAATATATAAAAGAATGTGGTAATGGTGGGCTTTTCTCAAAAACAATAGAAGAACACAAAGAAAAGCTATTCAGAAAAAAAGAGGTTGAGAAAACGGGGAAACATTCAGGAAATGTGAATCACGGAATTATTTTGAACTATAGAAAGAAGTCAAATTGGTGGAATAAAAATTGGATATTTCTCAAATAATTTAGGATGGGGAGCAATATGGTATGTATTTGCATCATGCATATAATGTGTGTCAGTGAAAAAATTATAGTCTGAATAGCCTACCCCAGATTTCTCTTGAAATCAATTATCCAATTTTAGGAAAACATCATGATAAGGGCCCTGATGTTAGCATCACCCAAGAAAACAAAATAGATTTACTGCTTTACTTGCTAGTAAGGCAAATATGTGCATGTGTGTATGTGTGTCTTCTCAAAAATAGTAGTAAGCTAAGGACTAGATGGAGTGAGGTAACCAGTCAAAATTCTGTGGTAGTAATATGGTGAAGGACATTTTATAAACAAGGCTGATTAATGTTTAATGCATAATGTGTTGCATTGATGTAATGCATTTATTTGGTCTCCACATGCCCAGATCTGTCTCACTCATGGATACTTTGTGTATGTTCACTAAATAAGGTCACTATGATCCAGGCCAACCATGAAAAGATAGATTTATGGACACTACTTGAACTAAAAATAATTTTAATATGTAATATTAATATGACTACCATGACAGTGTGTGCCTTCTTCATAGTATAGTCCAGAGAAGTAAATCCACTTTCTCTCCCAAGTCCTACTTGCCATGACTCACACTAGTGTCACCGCCCTTTGACTATAAGTCATCCAATGTTAGGTATTTTACCCCATGCAAAGATCCTATGAACCATACAAGTTATAGAACAGCTTTCTGTTCTTCCATAATTATTTTATCATGTGCAGCTCTTCATCAGTGAAGTGCATCAGAACTGTACTCATATTGTCTAGGCATGTGCAGGCCTGCAGTTATTTGAAGCACACATATAAGGACTGCAATCCCAAATCTTCTAGGGCAGTAATTCTCAAAGTGTGGTTCCTGGATAGCAACAACAGCACCTGGGAACTTTTTAGAAATGCAAATTTTTTGGCCCCACTCCAGACCTACTGAAGGAGAAACTCTCAGGAATGGAGACCAAGAACCTCTGTATTACAAACTTTTCAGATGATTCCGATGTATACTTAAATTTGAGAACCACTGATCTAGGCTGGTTGGTAATAATGATTAAGTTTTCTGTATTTCTCAAGAGCAGCTGAACAAAAACAAGAGCAGACTTGCGCTAGCACATCGCTTACATACCAGATCATTCTCTGGTTAGGCTGCCATGACAATATAACTTAACAATAATAAAGACTTTATATCTTGGAAAGTGATTCTGGACATTTTTTCAAAGCACAGGCTATGAAACTGTTTTGTGGGGTTTGTTTCCTAGTTCTGACTGTACTAATTGTATTGCCTTAAGCAATTACTTAACCTCTCTATGACTCTCAGGCTCCCTGCTCAGCAGGGATAACAATATAACTTATTTATAGGATTATGTGAGAATAAATAATATACATAAACTTTTTAGAACAATATCTGGATTGACAGCTTTATATAAATACTTGACATCATTAATACTAAAGAGAATATATTAGAAAGAACGGACAACTGACATAGGAGAAAACCAGGTAGGAAATTTGTTGAAAGAACAGACAGCAATTAACCTGGACAAAGGAAGACTAAGAAAATACATTATAACTGTCTTTACAATGTGTTGCTCCCAATAACAATGTTATAAATAGAAATCATAAGAAGGCAATCTTTGGTTCAACATGAGTGTATGTCATATGTTAAAGTGTATTTCAGATGTTAAAATATCGAAATAGGGTAAAACTCAATAATAACGTGCACTGGATCTAGCATGATTGGTGATTGGTCTCCCCGATCTCTCTCTTTTGTCCATAACTTGTTCTTAAATGTAACTGGGAAAATTTCTTGTATTGGGAATGGGAGGGAGTGAGAAGATTAGGAAGTGATAACTACTGGATTCTTTGGGAGTTTCTCACTTCAGTATACAGTCAGTTGTGTAAAGCATAATCTTCATTCTCTGCTTTTGTGCTTTTGACCATTCAGGCTGTTTGCAAAACATACTGTTTTCTTAAACTCACAATACAGTGACCTCACATTTTATGCAGTTAAAATTTTGGATACCACATACTATGTTATAGTGGAGTTTTAAGGAAATCCCATTAAGATTACTAAAGAGCCCCTATTCTAAGTCCCTTAGTGGACCTCTGCTGCCCAGACTTCTAAACTTCACTCCTGGGACCCCTCAAATTTTTCATGGTCAAGAAACTGCCCAGCAGGTCACCTTGAAGATGCTGCTCCAAAACGAAGTCTGTTGTACATTTGTCTAATCTGATTTGTCAATGAATTGTTAAAGATACTGAATAACACCCAAACTCCTATGCATTTCTTTGTTTTTTTTCTTTATGGCACTTACCAAAAGATACTTACTTACCTACTTATTTATTTATTTAGCACCAAAAGGCATGATCCTGTTCTGTTTGATTTATCACTGTAAATTTAGCACCAGGATGAGATACAGCACAAAGAAGTACACTAAGTAGGTGTCGAATTAATGGACAAGTGAATAAATGAATATATGTATCTTCTAAGTAACAGATGACCACGTTTTAAATAATGTACTATATCTAAAATCTGGAGGGAATTACCAACAAAATTGAATATATACAGTAAATTTAGTTTTGGGTACATTTAATAAACATCATGAACAGACTTAAGATATTAAAATTTGCATTTCACTGATATTAAAATTCATGTCATTTTCCTCATAATAGATGAAAAAGCTCATTCCTTACTTTATTGATGCTAATTACAATGTAAAACACATTTTAATATCATAATGGATGAGAAAATTAATCTCTGCAAACTGGTGAAGCATTATTTAAAATATTAATTGGATTTCAATAAGCATTTAGTAGATTATCAATGATTTTAAGTCTGTGTAATGACTGACTGGAAGCTTTATAGAATATGGCATATTAATAGCAAGGAATCTGAATAACAAAAATAATTCAGAAGCATGAGATTTTAGGGATCTGTTAAAAAGACATTCAAAGTTTAAGGACATGGAGCTCATGTAAAACAACCAAAGTCTACTTATCTAACATGTAGATAAATATTTGATTATAATAATCATTTTTTAGAATGCATAGAAATGCAGAAACCTAAGGAAAATTATAAACTTCAGGGAGGGAGAAAAATAGAAGGAATAATTTGCTGTGGAAATGATACCAGTGATAGAAATTCTAGAGGCAGTATGGGTCAGTGATTTGGCATCAGAGTTGAGTTCAGATTTGACTCTACCACTGACAAGCTGAAAGACTAAGGCAAATTATAAAAACTTTCTAAGCCTGTCCACCCTTTTCAATATATATATCTTCTTTGACTTATGATGGGGTTACATCCCGATAAACCCATTGTAAATTGAAAATAACATAAGAATAACAGAAGTTGAAAATGCATCTAATACACTAATCCACTTAAACACCATAGTTTAGCTTAGCCCACCTTAAACCTGCTCAGAACACTTGCGTTAGCCTATAGTTGAGCAAAATCATCTAATAGGAAGTCTAGTTTATAATAAAGTACTGAATAACTCATGTAATTGATCACTGTACAGAAAGTGAAAAACAGAATGGTTATAAGTGTATCAGTTGTTCACCCTTGTGATCACATGGCTGGCTGGGAGCTGGGGCTCACTACCACTGCCCAGCATAAGAGAGTATTATACAATACGGTAGCCCAGGAAAGGATTAAAATTCAAAATCTGAAGTAAGGTTTCTACTGAATGCATATCATTTTCATACCTTTGGTTGAAAAATCTTAAGTTGAACCATTTTAAGTTGGGGATTGTCTGTATTTCTCTTTCTTCCTTCATTTTTTCTTTCTCTTTTCCTCCTTTCCTGCCTCCCAGCATCCCCTCCAACCACCTACATTCATATGCCCACACATAGAATTTGTGTTTGAGAATGCCAAATTTCTTTCTTTATAAATACAGTGCATTTTTTAAGCAGTATTATTACCATAGACTCTCATTGCTTAATGCATGCATAAGACCTACTTTCCTCCTGGGGGAGAGGGACATGTTCTCTATACAAAAGGCTGGCAAACATAAGGACAGATACAGTGAAAACCAAATTTAGTGCAGAGAAACATTTTACCCCTCAGCTCCCACTCATGTCTTCTGTGCCTGTTTTTGAGTTAATCTAGTTCAGGTTTATTGATCAGAGTCAACATTTTTTGATGTATTTAACTCACATCAACATCATTTTAGCTTGACAGAAAGATTCTGTTTTTCTCTGACAGCCCTTTTTGTTACCTAGGTTCCAAGAGGAGATTAGGGGTAGTAACAAATAGCTGATCAAGACCTGCAAGGAAAATATATTTGAGGATAGTTTCTTCTTCTAGTTTACTCTTTCTTTCAACAATTGTAATCTTTTGGTTGAAAAGACCATCCTGGAACACAAAAGCATTAAAATATTTGTATTTTACATTTTATGTGAGAGCATATGGAATATCTGTATTTATACCAAATGTGTGCCTGCTTATGGGATATGTAGTAATAGCAGGACATCCAAAATTGGCCTTTTACAGGGTGGTACTACTGCATTTGAAGGAAAAACTGAAATAATGGACATAAGTATTGTAATTTTTTTAGACTTTATTTATTTATTGAGAGAG
Source organism: Ursus maritimus (assembly GCF_017311325.1). Lineage (NCBI taxonomy): Eukaryota > Metazoa > Chordata > Mammalia > Carnivora > Ursidae > Ursus > Ursus maritimus. Next base: position 95,286,589 of record NW_024423319.1, read on the forward strand.
AGTGAGAGCAGGGTGAGGAGCAAAGGGGGAAAAATCTCAGGAAGACCTTGTTCTGAGCATGGAGCCCGATGTATGGCTCTATCTCATGACCCTGAGATCATGACCTGAGCTGAAATCAAGAGTTGGGTGCTTAACCGACTAAGCCACCCAGATACTCAGTATTGTAATTTAAAGGTAATGGAATAAAGTATCTAGGGATTCAACAACAAAGATTTCTGTAATGAATATGAATATAGTTAACAAGATGTAAGACACCTCAAGTTACAATTTAATGAAACATTTAACTCCTACAGTAGATTTACATAAAATCTTCAGAGAATGACATGAAAGTCTTCAAAGATTTATTGAAGTAGCCTCCCTTCCTACTCCCACAATTATCACACATTCCTAGCCAGATATTATTTTTGGCAAGGAGAGGGATAAAAACTGTTGTGTCTCAAGGGGCTTCAGAGCTTTTTTTTTTTTTTTTTTTTTTTTTTTTTTTAAGATTTTATCCATTTATTTGACACAGAGAGAGAGCACAAGCAGGGGGAGTGGGAGACGCGGGCTCCATACTGACCAGGGAGCCCAGTGCTGGGCTCAATCCCAGGACCCTGTGATCATGACCTGAGCCCAAGGCAGATGCTTAACTGACTGAGCCACTCAGGTGTCCCGGTCTTCAATGTTTTAAAACAAGAGTTAATTTCTTTAGAAAACTATCACAGCAATTGGAGCAACGCTTTGCTGTACTTTTTAAGGAGCTATTTACTGTATTTATTCTTGTTAGAATGAGCCCCAGGAATAATTTTAAACCAAAAACTGAAGTCTAGTTTCCATTTTAGCACCGGGCAAATTAGCATTGGTGTAGGGGAGAGGAGTGTTTTTTTGTTTTGTTTTGTTTTGTTTTTTTAATCATGCCAATTATCTCAGCTGTTTTACAAACTATTTCTGGAAGTATAGTGAAAATTCATGGGCTCAGACAGGCCGGAAATGTGAACTTCCCCTAGGGAGATTTGACCAGTTGGTTGAAACTTAATAGTAATGAGATTGAATCATCTGTTATGGACCAATGGAGTATGTTCTGTTCTATGGCCTCAGGCTAATTCTGAAATTTAGCCAATCATCTCAGCATTGCATACCAGACTGAACTGGATGAATCAGTAAAAATATATCTCCGTGATTATAAAAATGTCTAAAATACATGCCTTACTCTTCTGAATTAGTATCTTTATGTTCTGATTTGGAGAGAAGCAAATGGATTTGAATACAAACTAATAAAATTTAAGCTGAGCCCATCTCCCAAACTTCCTCTGATATCAATTACTTTCAAGTTTTAAATTATACCTGTAAGTCAGAGTCAGGTCCAGTACAAGGAAAAAAAAAAGGCAGGATAATACTTGATTAATAAGATCTCCATGTCTGGAAATGATTGATTCTAGGATGCAGCTCATGCTAGACTGAGAGCTCATATTTATGATCAAGTCCCTCAGACCCCACTAGCATCCCTAGCATATGCCAAGCATAAAAGAGACATTTATTCAGTGACTGATAACATGTCAAAAGGCGTTGGTTGAGCATTTTGTCAAGGATCAACTCCCAAAAGACCACCAGAAATACCTTGATCAAGCAAGTCAAAGTTTACTAAATATACTGCAATTAGAACATCTTGACAGAAGGTTAGCAGCATCCCAAAGTGAGGAAATTAGGAAAACATATTTATAGTGTTTTAGGGCCTGGGATAGATGATTTTAAGGCAGGTCTTTCAATGTGGGAAATTAACTTGGAATGGGCAAAGTTTATAACATAATAGCTTTCAATCAATGGGTAGGCACAGTGAAGCAAGGGCTTGAAATAGTCTAGATGTTAGTCTTCATAAAAAAGCTTATTAATTGGCTCATAGTTTTACCTTTGAGGAGTTGGTACTTCTTGGTGTAAGAGCTAAGGTATTTTTCCTTGCTTTTGGTATAATTTAATATAGGGAAAGAACATATGCCTGATCCCAGTATTGTTTAACACAGAGACATGAAATAATGTTGGTTTTAGTTAATTAAAAATTAAATGAATAGTAATTAAACCTATAGAACCACTTAATGACAAAAATCATCTTAATGAATTAGTCAAATTTACCTAATAGCAAAGAAATTACTATCTCAGTGCAAAAGAATTCAGTAGTATATTATTTTTTTTTTAAGACTTTATTTATTTGACTGAGAGAGATAGCCAGCCAGCAACAGAGGGAACACAAGCAGGGGGAGTGGGAGAGGAAGAAGCAGGCTCCCAGCAGAGCAGGGAGTCCGATGCGGGGCTCAATCTCATGACCTGAGCCGAAGGCAGACGCTTAAAGACTGAGCCACCCAGGTGCCCCTCTGTAGTATATTCTTAGTTAATTCTTTCCATGTTTACTCTATGTCTTCCTGAAAGTAACTGAACAGACTGGTAGAGTAATCACCCCTTTTTTGAGGTAATCAATGCTTTGAATCAATTTTAATTAACTATTTTTGACACTCAAGAGTTTCTGTATCTGTACATCTGTCTAACTTATTTTCCACACCCCATGTGGGAGGCATTAAAGGATAAGAGAAGACTTTGAATTTTTTTCATCTTTATGCTAATTAATATTTCCGGCATTTCAAATGTTGGTACTTTATCATGTATAGGTAAAACTTTCACTCTTTGAATTAATTATTTCAAGTTTTGATTGGAAGATTAATCTCTCTTTGGTTACATTACCTTTGCATATTCTAGATTTTTGTTTCCTCCACTTTGCTTCACTAGCCCATAGCATTCTATCCTGCAGGAAACCTGTAGAAATCCCTTTTCTGGGGAGGAGTTAAGATGGAGGAGGAGTAGGGGTCCCCTTTTTCAGCCGGTCCCCTGAGTCGAGCTGGATAGGTACAAGACCAGCCTGAACATCCATGGAATCAGCCTGAGACGCAGGAAGATACATCTGGATCTCTACAAATGAACATCGCCAGGGATGAATATTGAGGTACGAAGCGGGGAGCCGTGAAACCGGGCACAGATATCGGAAGATAAACGGAAGGGGGAGGGAGCCGCCGCGTTCGGGCGCCGGGAAGCGGTAGCCACCTGCACGGAGGAGCGGGCGGACTCTCGGACCAGCACCCAAGAGAGGGCAGACTGAGACCGTAAGCCGGGAACGCGAGCACCACCAGACTGAGGGCCAGAGCTACGGAGCACGGGGGGCGGCTGGCGGCTGGCGGTATTAGAAACACAAAGGACAGAGGCCCTGGAACGACGGCTGGGATGCCGGGTGTGGGGCGCACATCCCGGCACGCTGCAGGGTTGAGCAGCACCAACAGTAACAGAGTTAAAGTGGCCAGAACATCAGTGGAGAACGATCCGCGATCCCTTTGTTCTGAGACAGAGGCTGAGATTTGACCACTGCTGCTTTGACTCTCAGAAGAGGCACAGCAAACCACCAGGGAAAGCCGCCAAAGAATAAAAGCCTGGAAACACCGGCTCACAGTGTGCCCATCCCCATCCCCCCTCGCAGGGGACACGGAGACTCTACCCAAACAGGGTTGCCTGAGTATTGGCGTGGCAGGCCCCTCCCCCAGAAGGCAGGCTGAAAAATCAAGAAGCCCACAACCCGGGCGCCTGGGTGGCGCAGTCACTGAGCGCCTGTCTTCGGCTTAGGGCGTGATCCCGGCGTTCCGGAAAGGAGTCCCTCATCGGGCTCCTCCGCTGGGAGCCTGCTTCTTCCTCTCCCACTCCCCTGCTTCTGTTCCCTCTCTCGCTGGTTGGCTGCCACATAAATAAATAAATAAAATCTTTAAAGAAGAAGCCCACATCCCTAAGATCCCTATAAAACAAGGGGCACGGCCTGGGACCCAGTCAATAATTTGGGCTCTGGAAACCCCGCAACCTCTCCTCATCAGAATGACAAGAAGGAGAAGCCCCCCCCAGCAAAGAAAAGACAGTGAGTCTGTGGCCTCTGCCACAGAAATAATGGATATGGATGTAACCAAATTATCAGAAATGGAATTCAGAGTAACGATGGTCAAAATGATGAGTAGAATTGAAAAAACTATTAACGAAAAGGTTACTGAGAATATAGAATCCCTAAGGACAGAAATGAGAGCGAATCTGACAGAAATTAAAAATTCTATGAGCCAAATGCAGGCAAAACTAGAGGCTCTGAAGGCCAGGGTCACAGAAGCAGAGGAACGGGTTAGTGAATTGGAGGATGGGTTAATAGAGGAAAAAATGAAAATAGAAGATGGTCTTAAAAAAATCCACGCCCACGAATGTAGGTTACGGGAGATTACTGACTCAATGAAACGATCCAATGTTAGAATCATCGGCATCCCCGAGGGGGTGGAGAAAAACAGAGGTCTAGAAGAGATATTTGAACAAATTGTAGCTGAAAACTTCCCTAATCTAGCAAGGGAAACAAACATTCGTGTCCAAGAGGCAGAGAGGACCCCTCCCAAGCTCAACCACGACAAACCTACGCCACGTCACGTCATAGTGCAATTCGCAAATATTAGATCCAAGGATACAGTATTGAAAGTGGCCAGGGCAAAGAAATTTCTCACGTACCAAGGCAAAGGTATCAGAATTACGTCAGACCTGTCTACACAGACCTGGAATGAGAGAAAGGGTTGGGGGGGCATTTTTAAAGCTCTTTCAGAGAAAAACATGCAGCCAAGGATCCTTTATCCAGCAAGGCTGTCATTCAGAATTGATGGAGAAATAAAGACATTTCAGAATCGCCAGTCACTAACCAATTTTGTAACTACGAAACCAGCCCTACAGGAGATATTACGGGGGGTTCTATAAAAGTAAAAAGGCCCCAAGAGTGATACAGAACAGAAAGTCACAATCTATAGAAACAAAGACTTTACTGGCAACATGGCATCCTTAAAATCATCTCTCTCAATAATCAGTCTCAATGTAAATGGCCTAAATGCTCCCATAAACGCCACAGTGTTGAAGATTGGATAGTAAGACATGACCCCTCCATTTGCCATCTACAAGAGACTCATTTTGAACCTAAATATACATTCAGACTGAAAGTAAAGGGATGGAATACCATCTTTCATGCCAGTGGACCTCAAAAGAAAGCTGGGGTAGCAATTCTCATATCAGACAGATTGGATTTTAAACTAAAGACTATAGTTAGGGACACAGAAGGGCACTATATTATTCTTAAAGGAAGTATTCAACAAGTGGATATGACAATTATAAATATATATGCCCCCAACAGGGGAGCAGCAAGATACACAAGCCAACTCTTAACCAGAATAAAGAGACATATAAATAAAAATACATTAATAGTAGGGGACCTCAACACTCCACTCTCAGAAATAGACAGAACACCCTGGCAAAAACTAAGCAAAGAATCAAAGGCTTTGAATGCCATACTCGACGAGTTGGACCTCATAGATATATATAGAACACTACACCCCAGAACCAAAGAATACTCATTCTATTCTAATGCCCATGGAACATTCTCAAGAATAGACCATGTTCTGGGACACAAAACAGGTCTCAACCGATACCAAAAGACTGAAATTATCCCCTGCATATTCTCAGACCACAACGCTCTGAAATTGGAACTCAACCACAAGGAAAAATTTGGAAGAAACTCAAACACTTGGAGACTAAGAACCATCCTGCTCAGGAATGACTCGATAAACCAGGAAATCAAAAATCAAATTAAACAATTTATGGAGACCAATGAGAATGAAAATACAACAGTCCAAAACCTATGGGATACTGCAAAGGCAGTCCTAAGGGGGAAATACATAGCCATCCAAGCCTCACTCAAAAGAATAGAAAAATCTAAAATGCAGTTTTTATATTCTCACCTCAAGAAGCTGGAACAGCAACAGAGGGACAGGCCTAATCCACGCACGAGGAAGCAGTTGACCAAAATTAGAGCTGAAATCAATCAAGCAGAAACCAGAAGTACAGTAGAGCAGATCAACAGGACTAGAAGCTGGTTCTTTGAGAGAATCAATAAAATTGACAGACCACTGGCAAGACTTATCCAAAAGAAAAGAGAAAGGACCCAGATTATTAAAATTATGAATGAAAAAGGAGAGGTCACGACGAACACCATTGAAATTGGAAGGATTATTAGAAATTTTTATCAACAGCTATATGCCAATAAACTAAGCAATCTGGAAGAGATGGAATCCTTCCTGGAAACCTATAAACTACCAAGATTGAAACCGGAAGAAATTGATTCCTTAAACAGGCCAATTAATTATGAAGAAATTGAGTCAGTGATAAACAACCTTCCAAATAACAAAACTCCAGGCCCGGACGGTTTTCCTGGGGAATTCTACCAAACATTCAAAGAAGAAATAATACCTATTCTCCTAAAGCTATTTCAAAAAATAGAAACAGAAGGAAAGCTACCAAACTCATTCTATGAGGCCAATATTACCTTGATCCCCAAACCAGGCAAAGACCCCCTCAAAAAGGAGAATTACAGACCGATTTCCCTAATGAATATGGACGCCAAAATCCTCAACAAGATACTTGCTAATAGAATCCAACAGTACATTAAAAGGATTATCCATCACGATCAAGTGGGATTCATACCTGGGATGCAAGCGTGGTTCAATATTCGCAAATCAATCAGCGTGATACATCATATCAACAAGAAAAGACTCAGGAACCATATGATCCTCTCAATCGATGCCGAAAAAGCATTTGACAAAATACAGCATCCTTTCCTGATTAAAACCCTTCAGAGTGTAGGAATAGAAGGTACATTTCTCAATCTCATAAAAGCCATCTATGAAAAGCCTACTGCAAATATTATTCTCAATGGGGAAAAGCTGGAAGCCTTTCCCTTAAGATCAGGAACACGACAAGGATGCCCACTCTCGCCACTATTATTCAACATAGTACTAGAAGTCCTTGCAACAGCAATCAGACGACAAAAAGGGATCAAAGGTATTCAAATTGGCAAAGAAGAAGTCAAAATGTCTCTCTTTGCAGATGACATGATACTCTATATGGAAAACCCAAAAGAAGCCACTCCCAAACTATTAGAAGTTATAGAGCAATTCAGTAACGTGGCAGGATACAAAATAAATGCTCAGAAATCAGTTGCATTTCTATACACGAATAACGAGACCGAAGAAAGAGAAATTAGGGAATCCATCCCATTTACAATAGCACCAAAAACCATACGTTACCTTGGAATTAACTTAACCAGAGACGTAAAGGACCTATATTCTAGAAACTATAAATCACTCTTGAAAGACATTGAGGAAGACATAAAAAGATGGAAAGATATTCCATGCTCATGAATCGGAAGAATTAACATAGTTAAAATGTCCATGCTACCCAGAGCAATCTACACTTTCAATGCTATCCCGATCAAAATACCAAGGACATTTTTCAAAGAACTGGAACAAACAGTCCTTAAATTTGTATGGAAACAGAAAAGGCCCCGAATCTCCAAGGAACTGTTGAAAAGGAAAAACAAAGCTGGGGGCATCACAATGCCGGATTTCGAGCTGTACTACAAAGCTGTGATCACAAAGACAGCATGGTACTGGCACAAAAACAGACACATAGACCAATGGAACAGAATAGAGAGCCCAGAAATGGACCCTCGGCTCTTTGGGCAACTAATATTTGATAAAGCAGGAAAAAACATCCGGTGGGAAAAAGACAGTCTCTTCAATAAATGGTGCTGGGAAAATTGGACAGCTACATGCAAGAGAATGAAACTTGACCACTATCTCACACCATACACAAAAATAAACTCCAAATGGATGAAAGACCTCGATGTGAGACAGGAATCCATCAAAATTCTAGAGGAGAACATAGGCAGCAACCTCTACGACATCGGCCAAAGCAACCTTTTTCATGACACATCCCCAAAGGCAAGAGAAACAAAAGATAAAATGAATTTATGGGACTTCATCAAGATTAAAAGTTTCTGCACAGCCAAGGAAACAGTCAGAAAAACTAAGAGGCAGCCCACGGAATGGGAGAATATATTTGCAAATGACACTACAGATAAAGGACTGGTATCCAAGATCTACAAAGAACTTCTCAAACTCAATACACGAGAAACAAATAAACAAATCAAAAAATGGGCAGAAGATATGAACAGACACTTTTCCAATGAAGACATACAAATGGCTAACAGACACATGAAAAAATGTTCAAAATCACTAGCCATCAGGGAAATTCAAATCAAAACCACATTGAGATACCACCTTACGCCAGTTGGAATGGCAAAAATTGACAAGGCAAGAAACAACAATTGTTGGAGAGGATGTGGAGAAAGGGATCCCTCCTACATTGTTGGTGGGAATGCAAGTTGGTACAGCCACTCTGGAAAACAGTGTGGAGGTCCCTTAAAAAGTTAAAAATTGAGCTACCCTATGACCCAGCCATTGCACTACTGGGTATTTACCCCAAAGATACAGATGTAGTGAACAGAAGGGCCATATGCACCCCAATGTTCATAGCAGCATTGTCCACAATAGCCAAATCGTGGAAGGAGCCGAGATGCCCTTCAACAGATGACTGGATTAAGAAGTTGTGGTCCATATGTACAATGGAATATTACTCAGCTATCAGAAAGAACGAGTTCTCAACATTTGCTGCAACATGGACGGCACTGGAGGAGATAATGCTAAGTGAAATAAGTCAAGCAGAGAAAGACAATTATCATATGATTTCTCTCATCTGTGGAACATAAGAACTGGGAAGATCGGTAGGGGAAGAAAGGGATAAAGAAAGGGGGGGTAATCAGAAGGGGGAATGAAGCCTGAGAGACTATGGACTCTGAGAAACAAACTGAGGGCTTCAGAGGGGAGGGGGGTGGGGGAATGGGATAGACTGGTGATGGGTAGTAAGGAGGGCACCTATTTATGTTGCACTGGGTTTTATACGCAACTAATGAATCATCGAACTTTACATTGGAAACCGGGGATGTACTGTATGGTGACTAACATAATATAATAAAAAAACATTAAAAAAAAAAGAAATCCCTTTTCTTCTATTCTCTCTGTTGTTCTGGGTTTTTATATTTTTCTAGTGCTTTACTGCTTTACTGTTGTTTAATGGGGTTTTAGGAAGAAAAGGAGAAAAGAGTGCATACTTGGTCTGTCATTTTCACTGAAAGACTTTTTAGTTAATTTTGTGCACTGATTTGGATATTACATTTGTTTTTAAATGGTTAGTAGGTAATGAAATCTTACTACCCTAAAATATACATCTTAATGGAAAGCAACATAGAATGGTGAAAAATAACTGTAGATTGAGTTAATTCAGTTCTAGTTCCAGTTTTGATGATTCTAGCTTTATGAAGTTGAACAAGTCACTTAACCTATTTGATTTCAGTACCTTCATCTGTGAAACAGTTGTTTTGCTTGCCCTTCTAAGTTTCTTCCAATGCTAATATGCTGATTCTATTTAATCCCAATACAAGATATCTAAATTAACTACATTGAAGTACAGAACAATTTGATTATTTTAGCACAAGTTTTATGATCATTAAATCTCAAATCCCAGCTTTTTGGTCTTAAGTCTGAGGTGGACATGCTTTAAAATATTTTAATACATTTGCTGATTCAGGGCAACTAAATATTCTATAACTCAATTCAGTACTGACACTATCTGATGTTAGTTTCAGACTTCAAAGGTATGAGGGCTCAGTCCCACAAGACTTCCTCCACTTCAGATACCAGTCACAAGGATGAGGTCCCCAGGTTATCCTCATTTCTGTCAGACTTGGCTACTAAGTTTGAAGTTCTCACCACCCCCCTCAAGTTCGATAATTTGTTTGAATGACTCATATAATTCAAATAAAAGTGTAGTTACTATTATTGTTTGTTATGAAGGATACAAATGAACAGCCAGATAAGAGGTACATAGGGCAAGGCCTGGAAGTATGCTGAGTGCAGGAGCCTCTGTCTTGTGAAGTTGGGATATGCCATTCTCCTAGCTCATGGATGTGGTCACCAGTTCAGAAGCTTCCCAAACTCCTTCTTTCAGGGGTTGTTATAGAGGATTCATTGCATAGGCGTAATTTTGGCCACTGGCAGTTAACTCAATCTCCAGCCCCTCTCCAATCCCCAGAGGCTGTGTGTGGGGGTGAAATTCCCCAGGTTTTTATCAAGGCTTGATCATTCTGGGACCAGTCCCCATCCTGCAACTATTTAGCGGTCCATCAAGACTTGCCTCATTAGAACAAAAGATATTCCTATCACCTTTATCATAGGAAATTCCAGTGGTTTTAGGAGCTCTGTGCCAGGAAACGGGGACAAATATCAAATATTTTTCTTATTATAATGTATAATTCATATGTATATTTACATATACAGAGAGAAATTTAATGCATATTTCCTTCCCATTTTAAAATTTGGTAAAAATATCTCTTTACTTAAAAGTCTTGGATTTTGATTCATTTCGTTATTAAAGAAACTTTTATAAGAAACTGATTAGACTACATAAGCAAACAGTATCTAGAATTTTACCCACATACTCAGTTGGTTTCATCAGGGGCATAACTACTCCCTTGTGGTATATTAGATACTTAAGGAAGCTATGTAAGCTCTTCAAGCCATGAGGGTACCATTTAGTAAATTGCAACTTCAATGGATTATTAACTTTTTACATAATATATTTCAATTAAAACAAAATTGGATCTCAATGAAATCAAATGGTTGATGCTACATTTAGTCTATGAGCAGGAGAGTAAGCACTGGAAATGTTGCTTGAAGACATATTACCTACAAGAAATCCAATCACTTTAGAAGTGAGCTCACTCATATTTGACTGTAGGCAACCATACATAAAATGAGTAGATACATATCTTAATCCTTCATCTTACTCAGAGATTCTCCCAGATCTTATCTCCAATATAAAGTAATCCTCATCTGAATACTGCAAAAATAACCACTTTTAAAAATCCAGCTTGAAAGGTCTTGGTAGTAATTTTCCCTTACATAGTTATTTTGAGTAAGTTAAAACTCTTCAAACCTACTATACGTATAGAGCTAGACTGTCTCTGTGCACTTAAACTACACCCTGCTAATGACTGACTCATTTTTGAAAGTAGAATTAACTATTTCTTGTCCACTAAGGGCACATTTGAGTGCACTGAACAGCGGTTATTAAAACCCACATCATCTGCGTTTTTATAAACTGGCTTTTTTTTTTTTTTAAAGATTTTATTTATTCATTTGACAGAGATAGAGACAGCCAGCGAGAGAGGGAACACAAGCAGGGGGAGTGGGAGAGGAAGAAGCAGGCTCCCAGCGGAGAAGCCCGATGTGTGGCTCGATCCCAGAACACCAGGATCACACCCTGAGCCAAAGGCAGACGCTTAACAACTGAGCCACCCAGGCGCCCCAAACTGGCTTATTTTTGAATTCTAATTTAAGGCCTTAGTGGAGTCACTGAATTCTATAGAAAGAAGAGACATTTTGACATATTTATTTATAGTATTTTTGATTGTTGATTTTTGTTATACTACTTTGTATGGTTTTTCACTATCTATTCCTGTTAGTGTCCTGATTGGCCTGTATACACAGCCCACTGAGAAATGAGTCCATTAAACTGTGCTCTTATTAGTATAATGCAAGTTCTGTATAGTGCCAGCTTAGAGTAAATATTTGATGGAACATTTCTCTCTCTCTTGAGATCTTTTGACTCTGTCTTCCACCCACACACATCTGTGCTTCTAATTTAAATAGGCTAGCTTAGTACTTCCTTATTCCAACTGAATTAAGGTTTTGGTGATACCTATTTCTAATGTAGCCAAGTTTTTAGTTCCATCCTTTAAAAATATATCTCCCAGGTTCTGTTTGTAAGCAAATCTTGATAGTAGGAATATTTCTAAGTTTTTTTTTTTTTTTTTTAAGATTTTATTTATTTGACAGAGAGAGACAGCGAGAGAGGGAACACCAGCAGGGGGAGTGGGAGAGGGAGAAGCGGGCTTCCCGCTGAGCAGGGAGCTTTATGTGGGGCTTGATCTGAGGACTCTGGGATCATGACCTGAGCTGAAGGCAGACGCTTAACGACTGAACTACCCAGGCACCCCTATTTCTAAGTTTTTAAGGATAATATTCTCTCTTTCCTTCCTTTCTCCCTCTCTGTAAAAAAAATACAAGTGAAATTTTTACTTCCAGATTACTGCTTCCTCATTTGACCATCGTGGGTATATTGTAATTTTTCTCACTGCATAGAGTAAATGAACTAGTTTATAAAACATGATGAACTTGAAAAAATTTAAGTCAGTTTACTATAACTTTACTAGATAAAAAAGGCCTTTATGATATGGGGTACTAACTGATCATCTGTAGCTAGCATCTCTTGTGGCATGGCTTTTCTAATGTAATGGAGAACATCCATGTTATATAAATGAGCCAAAGATGGCTCCTGTAAGTTGTTTATTTATTCACTGGAGGTTGAGATCCATTAGCTAAAGACCCACTGAAGCCCACCTCAAATATTTCCACATTCCAGTTATTATTTTTTTTCATTGGGATATAATTGACATATAACACTGTATATGTTTGAGGTATACACCATGTTAATTTAATACATTTACATATTACAATCCAAACAAGCAGATTTTTGACTTTTTAGAGCATGCTTGCTTTGCATACCTCACAAAACCATACCCAACACATGCCAGCCATAGGTAAGGGAAGCCTTGTGGTTAAAAGATCCCAAGCTGCTGCTGTCCATTGGAGCTCTCTGACCCAGGGACTTCCTGCTGTGCTGTTGAGTGACATCACCTTGACATTTAGGAACCTTTTCTGAGTCCCCTCTATCCAGGGAGTTCTCATGCTTTCTCCCCTTTCTGAGTAGGGACAATGCCAATAGCCTCTGGATAGTCTTCTACTATGAGGGACTTCTCTGAAAGCAAACCTCAAAGCATTGCCCCATAAAGCTTGTGCATGCTACTGTCACCTTGTGGTCATACCTTTTCCCCTGATCAGCTTCCAAATCCCTCAAACCCAAGAGATGTTTTATATTTTTCAATGCAGAGCATGCTTACGACAGAGACAACACTTTTTCTTTTCATTTATTAGATGGGAGAAGCTAAGTAGATTTCATTATATTTATCTTGTTTTGAAAGAATACTGAAAAATGGCTAAATACAGAGTATCTTTATGGAAAATAAACTTTTTCCTTTTCTTCCATCATTTTAATGTAACCTGCTTTTCTTCTATTTTCTCCCTCTATGAAATTTATTATGCATATTCTATGTAAGCAGCACTCTGCTAGGAGCCATGGGGTATACACAGATTAAAAATATACAATTCACATTCTCAGATTTTCAGTATAAGTCATTTTAAAATATTTTATTTACATGAAATATATGAGAGGATTATATTTTCATTTACTCAAATAGACATAATGGTTCTGATTAATTTCTTTTATTTTATTTGAAGCAGTGGCTTTAAAAAGGCTTAACATTTTCATTATTTGGAGAAATATATACCAAGCAAAGGGAAAAATGCCCATATACTTAATTTATAAAGAACAATGATTTTGGAAATTGAAAAGATGTTTGAAATTTACATTATTTCAGGAAAAAAAGGACAAAATAGAAAAGAACAAATAAAACTCTCTTCAACTCTATGTCAATTTTGGTTTACTTCTACACTTAGATTAACTTACACATTAATATATTGCAAAATATATATGTGCACAGTGGCATTTGATTTTGTAAGTTGAAAACTTCTACTACATTCTGAAATATAGATTCATCTTTAGGAACATTTGAGTGTCTCCCATATGCCAAGCAGAGTTCTAAAAAGCAGTTTATATTAAACCAGGGCAATGACAGTTTCAAACTGGTCTCCAAAGAAAACAAGAGAAAGTGAAGTCAGCATATGGGAGCATCTGACATTTGTAGCTCTCACAGCATCCTTGTATTTGTCTTCCCCCCAAAAATAAAACTTCAGCATCCACCCTCAGCATCTATTCAAAGTGCTTTTGTGGGAGCTGTGGGATTCAGCACCATATAACAAGGAACCTGGGAGGAGGCCTGCCTACCTGTGTGTTGGGTAATGGGCAGACAGATCTCAGTCACAGCTGTGGAACCTGCAGTGACTCAGGAACTGGCACCAGCCCCTCTCAGCCAGAGTCTAGGAGTCCCTGGAAAACACTCTTAGACAATCACCTATGGACAAGAGAACCTTTTCAGAAATTCAGGTTTCCAGAAGAGAAGTCCCAGCACATTGCTGGAGCAAAAACATACAAGTTTGGACACACTGGAGAGGGTAAGAGAAATGGCTTGACTTTATCTGCATCACCCCTACCCCAAGGCAGCACAGCTTATGGCCAAGAAAGATCTCTTAGCCCGTGATTTCTCCTGCAGAGGAAAAGGAGAGTGTGTGCATGAGCACCTGGCTTCCCCGCTGGTGCAGGATACTGCCAAAGGAGCTCATTTCTCTCTCACTCCATCCAGAGTACTAAATTGTAAGCCACGTGACTGGAGGGTGGAAAGAGGCTGTGAGAGCTACAAATAGGGCTCTCAGAAAGCATCTAAGGTACACAGATCCTACTAAATGCATCACAGATTTCATCAAGGAGCCCATCCATGGACAGGTAGGAATGCCTCACTTGCAGATCCCCCAAAACATAGCTGGCCCATAGGGAACCCCCAGTGCACTGTGTACCTCATGCACATACTACCCCACACTGTGACTGGCTCTCAGTGCAAGCTCCCCATGGCGGTGCTGAGAACAAGCTTTGGCAGATAGAAAAGCTGAAAGCTGGCCCCAAAAGCAGGCCAGGGAGAGACCATAAATGTGAGCTTTAGCTCCACCTTTGAGAAAACAAGAGAGGCTGTCAGCACTTGTCCTGGTACTTTGCAGGACCCTGAAAAAGCATTCTGCCACAAGAGGGAGGAAAAAGCATGGAGCGGGTGTGCCCACAGAAAGTCTGAGATAGCCCCAGAATCTCTAGAAGGGCTGACAGAAGTTATCTCGCTCCCAAAGGCAGATAGTAAAACTTGGGGAGGTGACAGCTACTTCAAATGGAAAGAGTAACACAAAACTTCAAGGATTATGAAAAATCAAGGTAATATGACACCACCTAAGATCATAATAAATTCTAGTAACTGAACCCAAAGACTCGAAGAATTGTAATTTGCTTGAAAAAGAATCCAAAATAGTTGGGTTTTTTTTCACCTTTAAAAATATATATTTAGAGGAATGATTCTCCATTCTCTAGGACTCTTAGAAAAAAAGGATCCATTCTGGGGGAAGTACAACAAACAGTGGAGACAGGCGTAGCACCATCCCCCAAATCACCAACCCCCAGGTCCCCAGGCCTGGGCTTGGCCAGTTCTGACAGGAGGTGAGCCCAGGAGTCCATTGAACCTACTCTCTCCAGCCTGGAATTCAGACAGGACAGGCTTTATGTCTCCCATTCCTCTCTCCAAACTCTAGAAACACTTAAAGGGTCCTTTGTACCTGCCCAGAGGAAATTGGGGGTGGGGAGCTGGCAAAGCGGGGAGCTGAAAATACACGTTTGGTATCAAAAGTAGCTATTTTAAGAAAACTCAATGAGCTTTAAGAAAACACAGAAAGACAATGCAAGGAAACCAGGAAAACAATACACAAAAAAGAGAAGTCAAGCAAAGAGATAAAAATTAAATAAAGAACCACACAGAAATTCTGGAGCTGAAGAATACAATGAAATAAATGAAAAATGCAACACAGACCATCAGGATCATGATGAATAAAGCAGAAGAAGGAACCTGTGAGTTACAAGGAATTTTGAAATTATCCATTCAGAGTAGAACAAAGATAAAAGATCTGTGGGATACCATCAACAATACCAATTTGCAAATTATTAGAGTTCCAGAAGAAGAAGAGAGGGAAAAGAGGGAAAAAAAGATTATCTAAATGAATAATGGCTGAGAACTTCAAAATGTGGGGAGAGATTTGGATATCTAAGTTCATGAGGCTCATAGTCAACAACAAAAAAATCTGCTTAAGATCCTCTTCAAGACACATTATAACAAAATTGTCTACCAGAAACTTATTTCAGCTTTAAGGACACACATAGGTTTGAAGAAAAGGAATGGAAAAAGATATTATAAGAGAACAGAAACCAAAGAGATTTTACATCAGTCAAAATAGACTTTAAGCTAAAAACGGTAACAAGAAACAAAGAAGGTCATTACATAATGATAAAGAGGTCGATTCATCAAGAGGATAAAACAATTGTAAATTTATATGCACTCTACATAGGAGCACCAAAATATATTAAGCAAATACTAACAGATATGAAGAAATAGACAACAAAATAATAATACTAGTTGGGGACTTCAATACCCCACTTTCAGCAATGGATAGATCATCCAGACAGAAAATCAATAAGGAAACATTGGACTCGAACTATACTTTAAAGAAAACTAACAGATATAATATAGAACATTCCACACAACAGCAGCAGAATACACATTCTTCTCAAGTGCATATGGAATATTCTCAAGGATAGATCATATGATAAGTCACAAAACAAGTCTTAATAAATTTAAGAAGATTGAAATCATATCAAATTTTTTATTTTTTGGTTTTGGCCAAACTTTTTATTTAGTATTCTATAGTTGCTTAACACACAGTTAAATGGCCTTACTGGGGGGGAGGGGAAAGGGGAGTTTCCTCTAGATTCCAAGGAAATGTCAGAAAGGCAACGTACAGCCATCATTATCCATTTGCTTTATTGGATTTACTGGGCAAATAGCACTTTCCTTACATAAGCAGCTGATTTCTGAGAACATTGAGATTTCAGTTTGAAGACACTCCGAAATCCTACCCCTACTACCTTTAATAGCTACCTTGTTTGTATAGGCAGAAGGATTTACCTCTCCATTTTAGATGGCTAGATGTTTGTGGAAGGTCTCAGAATTGTTTGCATCATTTACTGGGAAAAATCGGATATAAGAAGTGGCCTTTTGGGACACTTTTACTTGGAAAATTACAACACTAGTACACAAGTCAAGTCTTACCACATTTAACATTTACTTGTTGAAAGCAATGTCATAAAGTTAAGTAGTGTTAAACAGGTTTTACTTTTTTCCCTCACAAGAACATAAAAATTATAGTAGGGGTACGTAATAGGGAATTTTGAAAAGGTAACACAATTTTTCCTTTTAGTAGTCCTTGGGTGGTTCTGACAGAAAAGGTTCCACTTTTTTGTTTGTTTCTTTGAACGGGGATTTTGGTCCAAAGTTTTGTTTGTTTTTACTATCTGCTTCTGTGTCCCTCTCTATCAGATCAGCTTCCTCCACAGCCTCCACCTCTACGTACTTTGTGGCTTGAAGTGTTGTAGGAATCACATGGAGGAGGGTACCTCCTTTTTCATAGAAGGGGGAAGCCCTCTTTCTTGTCTGCCAACCAGATCACGACCACTTGAGTAGAGATCACTTCCACTGTCTTGACTTCCACCATATCCATCATATGAGCTGCTGTAATCATTACAGAGGCTGCTTCCACCACAAGATGGCAGGGGCCCTCATGTAGGTGGAGCACTATGTGAGTTACCGTAACTCTCATATGTTCCTCTGTAGGAACCTCCACTTTGATGATCTGAATAGTTAGGATCAGGACCATAGCCACCTCTATCACTATAGCTGCTTGATGGGTAATCATCATGTGAACCAGAATGACCATAATCATGATAAGTATAATCTCTTAGTGGTGGAGCTTAATCTCTTGTATCACAAGAACTTGGGTAATCTCTGCTTGAATAACTGTCTTTAGTAGAATACCCATCATCTATTGGGGACAAATAAACATCTCTACGAGAGGGCAGGGATTCCTTTTAAGGTTTGCCTCCATAACTATCTCTTCCATGTCGCACAGGAGCTCTTCCTTCCATTCCATTGCTGCTGTGAACTGGTCCTGAAGGGGCAGATTTTCAGGAGGAAGACAGCAACTTCTGATGGTGGTCGCTTTTTTATTGGAAGTGGTCCGTTGGAAGAATTTATGTTAAAATTCATGGAATAGCCACCATCATCCATGTGCCCTTTGCATGAGGGAGGTCCCCTGGTTCCTCCATTTCCTCCTCTTCCACCTCTAAGACCTCTTAGAGGGCCTCTGCTTCTTGGAGGCGGAGGTGGTCCATATCTACCACTTTCAAATGATGGTTCAGTGGCTTGTTCTGTCTTGATGGCTTTTCCATCTACGGACTTTCCGTTCACAACTTTGGCTGTATCCTTAGCATCTGCTGGGCTTTCAAAAGTGACAAAAGGAAATCCTCTTGATTTGTGTTTCATAATCTTTCATCAATAGAACTTCCACTATTCGTCCATATTTGCCAAACACGGCTTCAAGGGCTTTCCTCATTTGTTTTTGTATTTTGTATTGAGGTCACCAATGAAGAGTTTCCTGGGCAATCTGCTTCAACTATTTACATCCCCTGACGAGAGTAGGAGGGGTGATGATGGTTTCAAGTTCTTATGAGCTTACTGGCAGGGGCTTTGTAGCAACTCAGCATGAGGGAGAGCTGCTGGTTCTGAGAATGGAAGAGGGAAGCCGCTATTGCTACTGTACAACAAGAGTGAACCTCATATCAAATTTTAATTCAATAAATTAATTGACTATCTATTTGACTTTATGACATTGCTTTTAATAAGCAAATGTTAAGTGTGTTGACTTGACTTGTGTACTACTGTTATAAATTTCCAAGTAAAAGATGAAAATTCTCCTATAACAATATAGAAAAGTTCTGTTATAACACAGGAGAAAACAAAAACACTTTGGCTCCAAATACAATACTGAACTTCGTAGTTTTACTATAGCTTATCTGATCAACAGGATACATGTGGGTATGCAAAATTTCATTGACTTTGCTAACTCAATACTTACATCCATATTTCAAAGGAGAAATAACATTAATTTTACTGTTTTTGAAATAAATATAGAAAGAAGTTGAACATATCCTCTTGATACACAATAACTAAACATATTTTAATTGCAATATTTCTTAAAAGTTAAATTTATTTGAATCTAGATACAAAGATAATTTAATGTCATACTATAATTTTCTCATATGTACTGTAATGTATAGATGTAGATTATAGATGGAATGACCAAAATATTCTTCAAAAATGATTGATTTTTATGCAGAAAAAAAATATGATCAAACCTCAAACAAAATACTGGAAATGAAAATGATCTGTCATATTATGCCAGCATATGGCCATGTAAAGATATCAGGCTTTTCTTATTTTATCAAGGCACCTAATACTTTTAGGTAAATTTATTTTATAAAAGTCAGTGAGTAAATACTACACATAAGCCCTGTGAAATTTTTTCTTGTGGGTGAGATTATGGCTTTATAAATAATCATACAAGTTGCATTCTTTCAGGTGTTCAGAGCATAATTGGGGAGATTAGTCGGTCTTTTTTATGTTGCTCAGGAAAGATATTTTTCTTTATTTTAAAATGTAATATATGAAATGTACTGTAATAACCAACACCCAAGATGGTGCCAAGTACTCCACATTTTAGATATTTATGCCCTTGTGTAGTTTCCTCCCATACTGAATAGGTGTCTGATGGTGTGTGACTTCCAAAGCTAGGTCATAAAAGGCATTACTGTTTCCACCTTGGTTTTTCTTGGATCACTTCTTCTGGGAGAAGCCAGCTGACACATAGTAAAAAACTGAAGCAGCCAATGGATAGGGAAAGTAGGGAAGAACTGAGTCCTCCTTCCAAAAGCCAGCACTAGGGATGTGAGTGAGGCACCAGAGAAGCAGATTCTATAGCTCTAATCAATTCTTAAGATGTTGGCAGCCTTGGCTAACATCTGAACATCATGAGAGACTCTAAGCCAGATTCACCCTACTAAGCTGCTCTTGAATTTCTGCCCAGCTGATATTTAAGGTAATGTGTACCACAGATAAATAATATACCATAAAGAAAAATATATGTAATATATATATTACAAAACCTAATAATAAAATAAACACCTGTGACACCACCAACACCCTCAAATTTATAAAATCCGAACATTATTAAATAGTTGCATCCATCTCCACTTGTTTGTCCCTATGTTAGTATAGCACTTTTAAATGATTACTGATTGGTATTATCTCATTTTCTAGCAGAGTATGTGCCCCCTCCAACTTTTGTTTTCTCTTTTAAGAATGGCTTGGCTATTTCTTTTGCCATTTCCCACACAGTTTATTTTCAATTACCACAAGCTCAAGATCTTAGGATCCATGAAAGGCAATTGAGATATTTGTTTGAATTGCATTTCGGACAACTGAATATTTGACACTGAATCTTCCTATACATTACTTCTATTTGTTTAGGTCTTTCAGTAAATTTTCATAATATTCCTCATACATGTTTCACACAAGTTTTGCTGGATTTTTTCTTAGGCACCTTGCATAGCCATAAAATTTGCTCTTCATTAGCTTATTCCATTTAAATTTAATTCCTAATTTTCATTGGTTTAATTGTCCCAAAAGTAGGAACATAAATATCATTAATTTTTTTTAAGGAAAACAAAAGCATTTACTCAATATTTTATTTTCTTAGCCAAGACATATTCCATGTGACTCATGCTTTTTTTTTCTTTTTTTTACCTAGGTGAGCTTAAAATAATGTCTATGACATTTCTGATACATTGCCAAATACGACGGTAAAAATATAGTAAATAAAAGTACATAAGCTAGGGGTGCCTGCATGGCACAGTCAATTAAGCGTCTGCCTTTGGCTCAGGTCATGATGCCAGGGTCCTGGGATGGAGCCCTGCATTGGGCTCCCTGCTCAGCAGAGAGCCTGCTTCTCTCTCTCCCTCTACTACTCCCCCCTGCTTGTGTTCTCTCTCTCTCTCTTTGTCAAATAAATAAACAAAAATCTTTAAAAAAGCCTACATAATCTAAATAAGAAGGAATCAGCAAAATACATAAAACATAATATGAGAAAACAGCATTTCAGTGGATATGTTTGATATGCTTTATCATCTATTTCATTATTATCCTGTAACCTTTAGTTATTTACTACTGGAAAGAGAGATAATTACCATTCAGTCAACTTATTGAATATTACCTGTAGAATATGCATGTATCTATATTTTGCTTAAGAAAAAAATGGTTTATTTATATAACAATTGCTCTGCGCAGAGTTAATAGTAGTCAATCTGAAGTTCAATTCTATTTTCAGACCAACCATAAATCTTTGGATCAAAGTACAAATGAAATATTGTCTCATAATCTTTAAATTTGTAATACAGGATTTTTTAATAATAAATACTATGAAATTGGTAAGAAGCTAAAGTAATTTCCTAAGACAAACTAGCTATGAAACCTAAACAAAAGATTCCTTAGTTTCTTAGGTTTAAGGAATAGCTTTATAAATGACTCATAAAGTAAATCTAAAGGTAAGTTTAATAAACTGCATGTTCCCCGCCATTTTTTTTTTTGAAAGAAAGCGTGCATGCATGTGGGCGTGTTTGTGTGAGCAGGATGGGGGAGAGGGATAGAGAGAATCTTAAGTAGGCTCCATGAGCACAGAGCCTGGTGCGGGGCTCAATCTCACAATCGTGAGATCATGACCTGAGCTGAAATCAAGGGTCCAAGGCTTAACTGACTAAGCCACCCAAGGCACCCCTCCCCCATTCTTGAAGCCAGTCATTCTTGAGAAATAATCTAGCTGCACCTGTCTTTTAGTATCACAATAAAGGCTGAACTTGGTAATAAAGTCTTGATTCTGAATCGGTCTGGGAGTGATCAAGAGTCATTTCTTTTTCAGAATCCTCAGTAGTGCATTTAAACAAGTATGTGTGAGCACTATCTTCTCTTTCAGCTCTACAATTTTTTCCTGTAGAGAGGTCCATTGTGATTCTCCAACTCAGATGCACTTACTATGGCTTTTGTGGAACTAGCATACCAGAAGGAAGTTAGACGTAACCTCTCAAAGCAAACAGGAAAGCACTGATGAATAAAAATGGAAACCAATGGGAAAGATTATTGGTGTTGCCTCTGAGTGAACTTTCAACGTCCTCTGGGGAAGGAAAAAATTTTCCCTCTACCCTTCTAGGTTCTTGGCTGAGACCCTCCTGTAATAAAAAAAAAAAAAAACTAATGGGAGAAAAACAAACAAAAGTTTAATAACATGTATACTTCATGTATACATGGTAGAGACCCAGAAAAACTGAGTAACTCCTCTAAATGGCCCAAGCCACCAACTTTTTTTTTTTTTTTAAGATTTTATTTATTTATTTGAGAGAGAGAAAGAGAGTGAGAGCACAAGCAAGGGGAGGGGCAGAAGGAGAAGCATGTGCGGCTCAATCCCAGGACCCTGGGATCATGACCTGAGCTGAAGGCAGATGCTTAATCTACTGAGCCCCCCAGGTGCCCCCAACCAAGACACCACCTTAAATCTCATCTCGAGCTAAAGACAAAGGATGTTGTGGGTGGGAAGTCAGTTGTGAGAGGCTACCAGGAAAAGGACAGTAAACAGGAGTAAGGCTGTTATGCAGATTTAAGTCACTGCCTTCTGTACTGATCAGAGTTTCTAGAGATTTAGTCAACCTTCTCTTCCTGATACAGAGAGAGAGGGATTAACCCTTACAAATGGAGATTTCCCTTATAAACATAAATATTTCTTACAAAAGAATAAGTTCTATTCAGTTTTCAGATCTTTACCTGTGTCTGCTGTTTCTTAAAAATAACAAGCTTAACATAATCAATATGCCAAAGAGGCATATTTTGGGGTGGTATATTTTGCTCTCTTTCAGTCCAATGTAAGGGGGTTTCCCAAAGGATGTTATCTCTTATTCTTCTTGGAATACAGGCAAGGTTTTGGCTCCTCAGCTCCCAGTCCTGCAGGACCCAGTGGTGGGTATCTCTTTACCATCTGCTTGTCTCACTCCATAAAAGTTATAAAAGAAAGTTTGACAATTGCTTTCTTAGTCTCACCATCACAAAAGTCACCCTGTTGCAACTTAGCATAGCACCAAAAATAATCTTTTGATATCTGAAGAGGTACATTTTTATGTTTCTACATTTATTTTAGACTCATGGCTGAAGTAGAGAAATGAAGCTGTAAGCTCTCTTATTGCTGGGGTGTCTAATTGAGAAGAGCCTCTTGTAATCTGAAATATTTTCCTATCTCCAGAAGGTATTAATGAATTAGGTTATACATTCTCCAAAATTAATGGAACTTTATTTTAATGGGTTTATAGAGATTTATAAATGTGTTTCTATATCATAGTATTTCTAAAGGTTTTATAGGAAATAAAGAAGCTGAAACTTTATATATTTTTTTTTATTTTATTTTTTTTTATTAATAATGATTTTTTATTATATTATGTTAGTCACCATACAGTACATCCCCGGTTTTCGATGTAAGGCTTGATGATTCATTAGTTGTGTATAACACCCAGTGCACCATGCAATATGTGCCCTCCTTACTACCCATCACCGGTCTATCCCATTCCCCCACCCCCCTCCCCTCTGTAGCCCTCAGTTTGTTTCTCATAGTCCATAGTCTCTCATGTTTCATTCCCCCTTCTGATTACCCCCCCTTTCTTTATCCCTTTCTTCCCCTACTGATCATTCTAGTTCTTATGTTCCATAGATGAGAGAAATCATATGATAGTTGTCTTTCTCTGCTTGACTTATTTCACTTAGCATTATCTCCTCCAGTGCCGTCCATGTTGTAGCAAATGTTGAGAACTCATTCTTTCTGATTGCTGAGTAATATTCCATTGTATATATGGACCACAACTTCTTAATCCAGTCATCTGTTGCAGGGCATCTCGGCTCAGAAGCTGAAACTTTAAATATGCTAGTCTTCTTTTTTTTTTTTTTAAGATTTTATTTATTTGTCAGAAAGAGAGAGGGAGGGAGCACAAGCAGGGGGGAGAAGCAGAGGGAGAAGCAGGCTCACTGCTAAGCAGGGAGTCCGATGCGGGACTTAATCCCAGGACCCCGAGATCATGACATGAGCAGAAGGCAGACACTTAACCAACTGAGCCACCCAGGCATCCCTAAATATGCTAGTCTTTCAAGAGAAAAACATTTTCCTTACAGAAACCATGAGCATGTTTATGTAAGAACCCAAGTTCACATTTTCAAAGTGAATCTCTGTACAAATTCAACTGGTTTTAAAACAATTTTATGACTTTTCTCAAATTTTTATAAGTGTTAAATATAATGCAATTAATAAATTTTATTTTTTATTACATTTAAGTTTGTCTTTTCATGAAGAGACTAATAATTCTGAAATTCACAAACTTTTTATATTGGCTTTTTGATCAGATAGCAAATTTATTTCTATATACTGGTTAGGATTATGAAAAATTTAAAACTATATTCATAATTCTGACAAAATTCTTATACAATAGTAATTATGTACAAAGTAGTATGGACGTCTGTACATAATTTTCTAAGATTCTTATATGTATTCATGAGTTTTGCTCATCTGTTGATTATTTTGCATGATAGATGTTTACTTTGTGAAAAAGAAGTTGAGTTGGTTAAAAGATATGGCTACTGTGGGTAACTGAGACTCCATTAAATTAACAATTGCAGAAAAGCACAGATGTGTGTGCAAGGTAATGGGATGTATTTTATCAAAAAAAAAAAAAAAA
>NW_024423319.1:95311162-95316047 GCF_017311325.1 Ursus maritimus
AAAAAAAAAAAAAAAAGGAAAGAAAGAAAGAAGTTTGTAAAATAAGGTGTCTGTTTCAAAAGATAAATCCTGCATACATAGAGTAAGTTGTGGAATTTTTGCAGTAAGTAAATTTAGTCTTGGTTTATATAACTGCAAATAATGGGACAGAAAAAAAAGAGTTGAAATGTATTAACATTTTGACAAATTTTGTTCAGTGTTGATGAGCTTATTCACAAGATAATTTATAAAGAAGGAGTTGTGAATCTTTTAGTTGGTTTTCTCTTTGTTAAAATGACAATTGATCTTAAAGTTTTAAGCCTTAACAAGGAGGAATAAAAAGGTTACTCTTTGTGCAATCTGCGCAGAGAGCAGTATCTCATTCAAAAAATTTTCAGTGGTTTGTGTTGATTTTATCGAGTTCTAGAACAGTAGTCAGCAAATTTTTTTTCTGTGATGGCCATCACTGAAATATTTTAGGCTTTGAGAACTTTAAGGACTATAATGTCACAACTACTCTGTCACTATACTGGAAAAGCAGCCATTGACAATATGTGGAGGGGGAAATTTGCCACCCTAAAATGTATCTCTTTGGCATGTGGATTATTTTAGATTGTTTGTTTGTTTATTTATTTATTTATAGAGAGGGAGAGAAAGAATCTTAAGCAGGCTCCATGCCCAGCAAAGAACATGATGCAGGGCTCAATCTCACAACCCTGAGATCATGACCTGTGCTGAAATCAAGAGTCAGATGCTTAACCAACTGAGTTACCCAGGCACCCCTTAGACTGATTATTTTTAAGAAACAGAGGACTCAATAAGTTTTTCTTTTTTGCCTCTCCACTAACTGCCTAAAAGAATTTAGAGAGAGGACCTGCTCCAAGAGAGAGCTACCACAATAGATAATGATGGTATATGAATTAGGTGTTGTAGACAGGAAGAAACATAGCAAAGGATGTTTGATAAAATTCCTCTCTGTGTCCTATTGTTTCTGTACAGCCCAGCAAACATTTGTTTACTAAACATCTACTCTTTTTCATTTTCCTTTGAATTATCTTGCTTCCTTTTGAATCCCCAGACTTCTACCCCCTTCTCCTTAGTTCTGGGTGGTGCATAAGTCTCAATTGTCTGATAGCCCATGGGCCTTATATTCTTCTACAGCTCACATATGTACAGAATTAAATTAGAGTTTCTTCTTTCAATCTATCTTATGTCAATTTAGTTCTTACACCAACGAAAAGAATCTTAAAAGGTAGAGAAAAATTTTTCCTCCCCAATGGTATAAAGAATTAGATGTAGTTGTATTCAATAATATTTATGAGCACTGAATTTTCATATCTCACAGAATGTTATCCCTATTTTAAATTTTTTCAAATACTTGAAAATACAAAAACTATTCTTAGTCTGTGAACTGTACCCATGAACTCATGACTAGCCTATGGGCCATGATTTGCTAACCTCTATTTATAGATTGTTAAAAGCTAAAAGAACAAAGGGTCCTCATTTTTAAAGAGCTAAAACTCTTACAACCACAGTCACCTGCTTCTAGTTTATTTTAAAACATTGTATTGCCACTTGGATTAAATAGATAAGCAAATATTGTTTCTCAGGTGCCCATTATTCCTATCTTAATCAAGTACCTAAGTCTCCTTTGATAACTGTTTTGATTTTGTCTTCCCAAGATCAGACCCTTAATTAAAAAATTAAGATATCTTTACACATGAAAGTATCTTTGAAATTTCCCAGCAGGCCCTAAAAAATCACAAAGATCTCTTCTTTCTCCTTATTAACAACAAGAATAAAGATACTATAAAAATTAAGGTTATTTGGTCTGCTCCACATTTATTAATTAGCTCAATACTATTTTAAGATGAATAAAAAGAATACTAAAAAAATAAAGAAGCTCATCCTTACCTAAGTTATTTTTGCACATAAAATTATTTTAGTAAAAAAATTTAAGAAATTTTACACTTCACAGCAAGGCTTTGTGTATATGTCAATGTGCTCATTATTTAAAATATTGTTATTTTGATACTCTTGATTGCTATACTAAATTAACAATAGCCATTTATTCTCATCTGTAGGTGAATTTTATTTTCCTCTGATTTTTACTTGAAGACTCAAAGGTTAGAACTCCTGTATTCAACAGAGAAGGTCAGTTTCTGTGACTAAAGGAAAGGACTCTACCAAATACCTTAACTATATATATATGAAAGAAAAGACTCTTGACTGAAGACTGTCAAGCTTATACCACTTAGAAAACTTTCCAACAGTACTAGAGGGCTGAATTAGGCTTCCTAAGAATATTCCACAAGAAGATGACTTCATGGAGGCAGACTGTTGATCCAAGGTCCAAGGGAACAAGAATTAACTACATAGAGGAAACAGTCAGAAAAACTAAGAGGCAGCCCACAGAATGGGAGAATATATTTGCAAATGACACTACAGATAAAGGACTGGTGGTATCCAAGATCTACAAAGAACTTCTCAAACTCAATACACGAGAAACAAATAAACAAATCAAAAAATGGGCAGAAGATATGAACAGACACTTTTCCAATGAAGACATACAAACGGCTAACAGACACATGAAAAAATGTTCAAAATCACTAGCCATCAAGGAAATTCAAATCAAAACCACACTGAGATTCCACCTTACGCCAGTTAGAATGGCAAAAATAGACAAGGCAAGAAACAACAATTGTTGCAGAGGATGTGGAGAAAGGGGATCCCTCCTACATTGTTGGTGGGAATGCAAGTTGGTACAGCCACTCTGGAAAACAGTGTGGAGGTCCCTTAAAAAGTTAAAAATTGAGCTACCCTATGATCCAGCCATTGTACTACTGGGTGTTTACCCCAAAGATACAGACGTAGTGAAGAGAAGGGCCATATGCACTCCAATGTTCATAGCAGCAATGTCCACAATAACTAAATCGTGGAAGGAGCCGAGATGCCCTTCAACAGATGACTGGATTAAGAAGTTGTGGTCCATATGTACAATGGAATATTACTCAGCTATCAGAAAGAACGAGTTCTCAACATTTGCTGCAACATGGACGGCACTGGAGGAGATAATGCTAAGTGAAATAAGTCAAGCAGAGAAAGACAACTATCATATGATTTCTCTCATCTATGGAACATAAGAAGTAGGAAGATCGGTAGGAGAAGAAAGGGATAAAGAAAGGGGGGGTAATCAGAAGGGGGAATGAAACATGAGAGACTATGGACTATGAGAAACAAACTGAGGGCCTCAGAGGGGAGGGGGGTGGGGGAATGGGATAGACTGGTGATGGGTAGTAAGGAGGGCACGTATTGCATGGTGCACTGGGTGTTATATGCAACTAATGAATCATCGAGCCTTACATCGGAAACCGGGGATGTACTGTATGGTGACTAACATAATATAATAAAAAATCATTAAAAAAAAAAAAGAATTAATTACATAGGACTGAATAAACTGATGAGAAAATTTTATTAGTGGTTATTTGGAATATTGTTAATGTTGTTTTAATATTCTATTTACTGATGAATACACAAGGAATCACTTTTTCTTCCTTCTAGATCCCTTACACTCAATTTAGAGTTTTTTATCCTTTTATAAATAGAAATGAAGCATATTAAAATGTAATCTAATTTTCAATGAAGTCTCATAATTCAGAAACAAATATTTTTAGAGTTTTCTTATTTTTGTGGTAATAGTTATTATCATAAGAATCTGTCTCCATTTTACCTCAAATTGGAAAAGTTGATTGTGCAACCAAAGATGTAGTGTGGTGTTATATTTGGAAATGAATCACTTTTAATCAAGTACAGCAAGCTCGCCATTAAAGAACAAAGGCTCTGATGCCTACAAAACGTTCATAGGAAACTGGCCTGGTGCCTAGCTTATAGAGCTTCAGCCTTACAAGTGATAAAGTCACATCCTGGCAGGCCAGGAACCAGAGCATATTTTGGGGACCTTAAGAGGAATTTACTAATTCTATGGATACAACAGTAAAATCTAGGAGAGAGATTTTCCTGGCCTTGACTTCCTAGCCTAAACTTTACAAAATCCTTTAAATGGTTCAATCTTGAGCTCTTTAACAAAATTTACAAACAAAAGTTAATAGTTTTACTTTAGTGTCTGTTAAGTACTACATTATCAAGAAAGCTTATGGGGTTATTTAACATCTCTTATTGCATTTGTGAAAATAAACAGTCTAAACTATAATGAGGCCAGCCTTTTTTTCCTGATCAATATTTGGAGATTATTTATGGCCCAAACAGGGAATGCTATGGACTGAATAGTTTTTGTCCTCCCAAAATTCAAATGTTGAAACCCTAATTCCAATATGATGGTATTTGGAGAGGAGACTTTCAGAATGCAATTAGATCATGAAGGTGGATCATTTATAAATGGAATTAGAGTCTTTATAAGCAGAAACATGAGGGAGATAATCTCTCTCTTTCTGCCACATGAAGACACAGCAAGAAGATGGCCAACTGCAAACTAGGAAAGGGTCCTCATGAGAACCCAGTCATGCCGACACCTTGATTTCGGTCTTCCCAACCTTCAGAACTGTGAGAAATAAATGTTTAAGCTACCCAGTCTTTTATTTGTTAAACTGGCCTGAACTAAGACATGGAGATTTTTTTAAAAAATTATTAAAACTAGAAAAAAGACAGAAAAGGTGGGCGGCACATCTTTTCAATGTTATTGTGACATTGTTTAATAAACTCAACCTAGGATTATATAATTTTCTAGGGGAATGTACCTGTGTTTGAGTTTGCTATTTACTATTTGATTAGAACTGAGACACTATTAAGTTACTTGCCAAAATGTAAGTTTCTCTCTGATAGAAAAGATTATCCTGATGGTTATGGTTTGATTGCCCCATAGGACAATAATGAGTTTTGTATCTAACCT
>NW_024423319.1:95316294-95317718 GCF_017311325.1 Ursus maritimus
TATTCTCATAAGGCTTCAATACCACAGAGAAGAAAATAAGGCCAAAATTTAGTCTCCTTTTACCTTGAGTTATATTTAAATTTTCTGATACAGAGTTTAAATTAATTAGATGTGTATCCTGTAATAGCAAAGAGGATGACAGGCATTCTGAACGTAGATTAAATAGACTTAATGTCATGAACCAGAAATTGTCTCTAGAAATAACTGATCCTATTTTCCAATTACTTTCAGAAATGACAGAATAATAGTAAATCTGCCAAAACCAAAATTGTTTTTGGTAGATATTTTCCAAAGGGCATACTGTGAATATTAATGAAGCCAATGCAGCAATTTGTTTAGTCATTTCAATGTATATTTAGTAGCTGACAGCTGACTCAAACCCCACAGACCACTGAGAAATGGTGTTGCACAGAAATCAGAATTTATTTTTTAAAGATTTTACTTATTTCTTTGACAGAGAGAGAGAGCACAAGTAGGGGGAGCAGCAGGCAGAGGGAGAGGGAGAAGCAGGTCTGCCTGATGCTTGATCCCACGACCCCGGGATCATGACCTGAGCCAAAGGCAGACGCTTAATGACTGAGCCACCCAGGCACCCAAAAATCAGAATTTTCTACCCCCACAGGAGCAATACTGAAATTTTCCTCTGGCCAAGGTGAATCACTAAATACACTTGCACTTAAAAACTTTCCTGTGTAAAGTATGTATACTGTATTCCATAAGATGGAACTCTGGGGTCTTCATCAACCATTTGCTAAGACATGGGAACTAATGCAAATGTGAACTAATGGTTGAAAGAAAAAAAGCTGACCTTGTCTACAGGCAAAATTATTTGGAGGTGATAAAGTATTTTGTCACTTCATCTGGGTGAGAATGAAGTTTTCTGCTATCTTAATTTGAACACTCACAGCCTGTAGTCCTTAAACTGACCAACAATTATCAACATATAACATATATCTTACTTTTTTATTTGTTAGTTTTCTCTTTTCCTTACTAAAGTGTAAACTTCATGATGTCAGAGATTTTTGCCTGTGTTCTGTTTTCCTGCTATAACCTATCAGTTAATAAATGTGCCTGGTACATAGTAACTGCTCAATACACATATATTAAATAAATTGAATGAAGTAGATGAGTGAATGAATGGATGGGACTTATTTAAGTCCATTTAACACTATGACAATATAAGAATTTTTTTTTTCCCTTGGAGAGGGAGAGATGGGGGGTATGGGAGGGGCAAAGGGAGAGGGAGAAAGAGAATCTTAAGCAGGCTCCATGCCCAGAACAGAGCCCACATGGGGCCCAATCTCACAACCCTGAGCTCATGACCTGAGCTGAAATCAAGAGTGTGATGTTTAACTGAGCCACCCAGGAGCCCCAGTATAAGAAATTTTTAAACAGGTCCAAGTATCTCTCATTTTACGTTCCCT
>NW_024423319.1:95317728-95346727 GCF_017311325.1 Ursus maritimus
CTTTCAGAATGCAATTAGATCATGAAGGTGGATCATTTATAAATGGAATTAGAGTCTTTATAAGCAGAAACATGAGGGAGATAATCTCTCTCTTTCTGCCACATGAAGACACAGCAAGAAGATGGCCAACTGCAAACTAGGAAAGGGTCCTCATGAGAACCCAGTCATGCCGACACCTTGATTTCGGTCTTCCCAACCTTCAGAACTGTGAGAAATAAATGTTTAAGCTACCCAGTCTTTTATTTGTTAAACTGGCCTGAACTAAGACATGGAGATTTTTTTAAAAAATTATTAAAACTAGAAAAAAGACAGAAAAGGTGGGCGGCACATCTTTTCAATGTTATTGTGACATTGTTTAATAAACTCAACCTAGGATTATATAATTTTCTAGGGGAATGTACCTGTGTTTGAGTTTGCTATTTACTATTTGATTAGAACTGAGACACTATTAAGTTACTTGCCAAAATGTAAGTTTCTCTCTGATAGAAAAGATTATCCTGATGGTTATGGTTTGATTGCCCCATAGGACAATAATGAGTTTTGTATCTAACCTGGCATCCCTACTTTAAAATATTTTAGATGGTTGTTAGACTATATAAACCCCTTTTTATGAAATGCTCTTGGAGCCAGTTTTACCGTCTGAGTGGTTTTCTTCATTAGTTAATGAGTTGAATAAAATGTTTATTTTATATTTGTATAAGTCATTTTTAACTTCTTTAAAGTCATAAGTTGACCCATATAAGGTATTCATGATTACAGAAGCTTACATTTTAATATAAATATAAGAGTTCATATGGGTATTCTCATAAGGCTTCAATACCACAGAGAAGAAAATAAGGCCAAAATTTAGTCTCCTTTTACCTTGAGTTATATTTAAATTTTCTGATACAGAGTTTAAATTAATTAGATGTGTATCCTGTAATAGCAAAGAGGATGACAGGCATTCTGAACGTAGATTAAATAGACTTAATGTCATGAACCAGAAATTGTCTCTAGAAATAACTGATCCTATTTTCCAATTACTTTCAGAAATGACAGAATAATAGTAAATCTGCCAAAACCAAAATTGTTTTTGGTAGATATTTTCCAAAGGGCATACTGTGAATATTAATGAAGCCAATGCAGCAATTTGTTTAGTCATTTCAATGTATATTTAGTAGCTGACTCAAACCCCACAGACCACTGAGAAATGGTGTTGCACAGAAATCAGAATTTATTTTTTAAAGATTTTACTTATTTCTTTGACAGAGAGAGAGAGCACAAGTAGGGGGAGCAGCAGGCAGAGGGAGAGGGAGAAGCAGGTCTGCCTGATGCTTGATCCCACGACCCCGGGATCATGACCTGAGCCAAAGGCAGACGCTTAATGACTGAGCCACCCAGGCACCCAAAAATCAGAATTTTCTACCCCCACAGGAGCAATACTGAAATTTTCCTCTGGCCAAGGTGAATCACTAAATACACTTGCACTTAAAAACTTTCCTGTGTAAAGTATGTATACTGTATTCCATAAGATGGAACTCTGGGGTCTTCATCAACCATTTGCTAAGACATGGGAACTAATGCAAATGTGAACTAATGGTTGAAAGAAAAAAAGCTGACCTTGTCTACAGGCAAAATTATTTGGAGGTGATAAAGTATTTTGTCACTTCATCTGGGTGAGAATGAAGTTTTCTGCTATCTTAATTTGAACACTCACAGCCTGTAGTCCTTAAACTGACCAACAATTATCAACATATAACATATATCTTACTTTTTTATTTGTTAGTTTTCTCTTTTCCTTACTAAAGTGTAAACTTCATGATGTCAGAGATTTTTGCCTGTGTTCTGTTTTCCTGCTATAACCTATCAGTTAATAAATGTGCCTGGTACATAGTAACTGCTCAATACACATATATTAAATAAATTGAATGAAGTAGATGAGTGAATGAATGGATGGGACTTATTTAAGTCCATTTAACACTATGACAATATAAGAATTTTTTTTTTCCCTTGGAGAGGGAGAGATGGGGGGTATGGGAGGGGCAAAGGGAGAGGGAGAAAGAGAATCTTAAGCAGGCTCCATGCCCAGAACAGAGCCCACATGGGGCCCAATCTCACAACCCTGAGCTCATGACCTGAGCTGAAATCAAGAGTGTGATGTTTAACTGAGCCACCCAGGAGCCCCAGTATAAGAAATTTTTAAACAGGTCCAAGTATCTCTCATTTTACGTTCCCTTTTATTACATAATAAGATTCATATGTTCTGAATCTTATTACTTTTATGTTAGATTTACCTTAGAGTTTATGTTTTTATTTTGCTTTACCAAGGCTTAATGTTTAATAAATGACAGAAACTGTTACCCCTGTCATTATTATATATTACCTCCTTTTAAATCCAATAATTTATAAAGTTTTTTCTTTCCATTTTGGTACTTTTCTTGTATATTTTTATAGGTCCTTTCAAATTCTGTTGTTAATCAGACAAAGTATAAATTAAAAATAAATATCAGTTACATCTAACCCATGAAAAATCTATTTTTAAAAACTCTGAAATGATTACTAAAATATTATTCACATACCTATTCTATCAAAACCCTTCAGAAAATAAAATACGTTTGTAAGAAATACTTCTTTCTACTTCGTATCAGTGAACAATTATGAATTTTGAATAATTAAATAATTCTCACAAAACTGTTACATTGGTAAGAGAAGTACAACATTTTCTATTGAGAAAAATATAATCAAAGGTAGTTAGTGTAGAAAAATCATTAAATATATATATAAATTACATTCTAATTTCTGAGTGGTTTTGCCTTCTATGTAGTGAGTTCAAATAAAAAATTACCGGCACAAAAATAAGTTGTTAGGTTGTATTACTTCACCATCAGTTTACATTGATCAAACATACTCATTTTCCCACAAATGCTAACTAATCAGTGTACAGTTGATTAAATGAAACAAAAGATCTGATATTGCCTATGAATATATATTTTGTCATCTACAGTACATGTTAACATTCTAATTGCTATTTTGAACTGTAAATATAAACATAAAAATATTACTGGAGTTTAAAGTTTAGTTGAAAGTACAAAAAAGGACAAAAACTCAAATACTGATAAGTGGTCTAAACATGACATTTATTTGCGTACCAAAAGAGTTTTTGTCAGTTAGTCTTTAGAATCTATAATAATTCTCCTTAAGAACACTGCAGATATTAAGTAGGGATTTTCAAGTTATAATGGCAGATAATGACCACTACTTTGCTCTCCATCCACTGGAATATGCATTAAATCTTCCAAAAAGTTTCAAACTTTTAACAGCATTGGAAACTAAGAATCTTTAATCCGCGAGGCTCAAAGAAGTATTATTTAATAAGCATATGTGAGCTCATGAGGCAGAATGTAGTAGACAACAGAGATAAGGAGGGACCATAAAAACTTCCATTCATCTATGTGTTAAATTGATTAAAAAAGAGAGAACTGTATTGTCTGTCCTCCCCAATCTGCCCCATTCATGCCTCTCATTTTATAATCAGTTCCATTCTGAGTTGAGGGAACTATAGGAATGGTGCCCTTTGGAGAATGTAATTATTTACCATCTCTGCAAATGGAAGAAAAAAAGAATTTCTAAGAATATCCAGAAACAGATCTCTACCTCATGGGCATACCAGGCAGTGAAACCAAGATATCCTTCTTTAGACTGGAAAACTTAAATATTACAAACAGCATTACATTACAAAAACTAAAGTTAAAATTATAAAACAGCAACGATAAAAACTCTTTTGCACCAGCTGCTGAATGGGCTAATTGGTTATCTCTTTGTTTTACAAATTAAGAAAATAATTCTAATAGTAATCTCACGGCGATTATAAGAAAGGAGAATATACTGATTTAGACCTGAAACTGATGTAACAACAGATAAAGTTTTATATCTTCTATTTCATAGATGTCACAAGTCACAAAAGCAACAACAATCACAAAACAAACCAAAAACCGAATCTTTAGGAGAAAGATGTACCACATGAGTAGAAATTAGTTTTAAGAAACTGATACTGTAATATGTTCTCAGTAAGAGCATTGAAAGCTATATGAAAACACAAGAAACCACGATCAAAATTGAGTTGATTTCAAAGTCAGGAAGAAAGAAGAGTTCAGTGAGACTAGGCAACATGGCAAAGATTTAATACTGCAGGCTAAAATTCATTCTTGAAAACCATAGTGATGGTGTTGGAGAAACTGATCCATCCTGTGGAGAACAAACCTAGGACACTTTCCCTGAACACAGAATAACAAAAAAAGAGGAAGACAATCACAAACTACAGGATAAGACATGGGGAAGATAGAATGAGAAAATTTATCTTCCCAAGGAGGAAATCAAAACCAAAGGGTAATGAAAGAAAATCAATATAAGATATAATTTAAGAAAACATTATACAACTGAAGAAAGGTTTGACTTATAAGACAAAGTGCTTACCAAGAAAAATACCTCATCTTATCCTAGTGAATTTGTAAAACATTTCAAGAAAAAATTAATAATTCTAAAATCAAGGAGGCAGAAAATCAGTCTTACTCCAAGGAATAAGAAAAATGACCTTTGAAACTTCTGCAATAATAAATGCAGAAGAGAGCAGAGTAAAATCCACAGTACTTTGAAAGAGAAAGAAAGTAAAAAATACTTAATATGCCAGATGGTTTGTCAGTTATGTTATGTGCATAGAGCAGAGAAAGTGAACCACCCATGTTCTCTTATAAGAAACATGTGAAGATATATTCTAGCCAGCACAAATATAGATTATTAATTTAGTCATCAAATATTTAATGATAGTTATGTGTAGTACCATTATTACAGTAGACACTATATTAGGCACTAAGGATAAAAATTTCACATAGTACTACAAGGTGATACTTGTACTTACACTTTGCTAGAGAGAAAACCAGGAGATATGACCCAGAGAGGGAATCAAAAAGGATCCTGGAGGAAGTTTTCATTGTATTGAGAACTAAAGAATGAGTAATAGTAATCAGAGTCATTGGGATGAAGGGGAAAATATTTTCAAAGATCCTGGGAAGAAAGTAACCATGACATGGCTATGGAACTGAAAGAAGCCACTGTGGCTATAGAGGAGAAAAGAGGATCATAGTGCCACATGATGCATGGGAAGTAGTAGGGACCAAAACATGCATGGCCTTACAGGCCATATTAACATTTTTGGTCTTTGTCTTAAAATCATGAGAAACCATTGACTGATTTACGGTAAGTGTGTGTATGTGTGTTTTGTCTGTGTATGAGGTACGTGTTCAAATTTATATTTTTAAAAGTTCACATTGGTTGAAGTATTTAGGAATAGATTAAAAGGGGACAATTTGGATATAGGGAAACCATCTATGACACCATTTTATTTGCATACCTCCAGAGACGATGAATTAGAGTGGTGGTGATGAAGACAGAGAAAGAACACATCTTAAAGATACACAAGACTGAAAACTAGGTTTTTGATGTGTGCAATTGATTAGACATTAATATCTTTTCACTAAAATATAACATAGTAGAAGAGGTGGGTTCAGTGTTGGGGAGAAAGTTACATGTACAGGGTGGGGAAATTCTAAGTGTAAGTGCCCTTTGAGACATTTAAATGAGAATCTCAGATTTCAAGAAAGCAGTTGGGTCTGGATTTCTGAGGAGAGTTCTCAGAAATACAAGTCTGTGAGTCATCATATGTGGGATTTATTAAAAACTTTGAAACTGGATAAGACAGAGAAAAGAGCTCACAAATATACAAGCCTGGTAAAGATGAACTGATACTAAGCTCTGAAAGAAATTAAAATTAAACTAAGAATAAATATTTTTGTAAATGTAATTTTTAAAAAGGATTCCTAAGAGAACATATATAATAAATGGCTTAATAAGATAGAGGTTTATTCCTTTTTCATCTAAAATAAGTTACATGTGTAGCAATCCAGGACTTAATTGGTACTTCCAAGGTTATCATCATCCTTAGAAAGTAATTTTGATTCTCAGGTTCTCCTTTGGCTCCAAGACTCTTGCTATATCCCTACTTTATGTGTCCTTATTCCAAGCAGGAAAAGGAGGAAGAATGTAGAAAATCCAGAAGACTTACCTGATTTATGCTTCAACTTGTTGCTCACTTTTGGGTGCATGTCACTGGGAAACGTAGTTTTGGGTTGAACACATTGCCATCTGGAATGAAATGTGCTTTCTGTGAATAAAGAAGAGAATAGGCACTTGGGAAGGCAACTGTGGGAAATCACTGTTATGCACTACTGTTTATGGTGTATATATTACAGACTCTCTGAATGAAATTTTGGCAAACTTTATTCAAATACTTAAATTCATACACACTTCGGATGGAGGGTTTTCACTTTTAGGAAGCTATTCTAACGAAACAGAGAAATTCTGTCTCACCAAGCAGATTTGGGAAGTTTACAGCTATGGTCACCCTGGTATTTAGATTGGAAACAATCCAAATGTCAAGAAAACCAAAGTTGTAGGTTCTGGATATCAACAAATTAATTCTTGAGTGGGGCATGGGATATAGTTGTCCCCTTAAGATAATTGAAATTGGAGTTCCTGGTCCCATTATTTTAATAATAAAGCTTCAGTAATTATATCAGACTGAAGTCTTTCTCTTAAGTTTTGAAATCTTATACTCTGGTCAGCTTTCCCAAAGTAATCTGTTTTTTCATTCTCACTTATCCAATGCTCTATAGCCTGGTGCCTGTTAAACACTGTATATTGATCTAGTCTGTTGTCAGTATTGGAAACAGGTAAGCTTTATCATCGTCTATTTAGTTTGTCATTAGGAGATTTCATGTCCTAGTTGATGAGAAATATGATATTTTGTCCATTCTTCATCTTTCAAAAACCATTTGAAATTTCTTTCTTCCTAACTATGGTGGGAGACCACCAGCTATATTCAGTTTGTTTCTATAGGATCTTAATTTTCCTAAACAATTTGGCTTGCATAACAAATATTGAGAAAGGTACAAATTTACTCTTCATAAAAAGATAATTACTTAACAGAAAAAGAATATTATGTACATTACACTCCTATATCATTAAAATTATCTATTAAATTAAGTTAAAATTACTAAATCACCTTTCATTGTATTATAACTTTCTTGTTAAACTCATATTAAATTTTCTTTTTATGATTATAACTAAAGAGTTATGCTTTTATTTACAGACTCACCTTGTTCAAAATAATTATAGTAGTACTGTTTCTGTTGTGCACATATCATCAAAACATAGACAATGAGGATCTTTTTTTAACTGAGTTCATATAATCCTTGCACTATCCCAACTATCTTTGAAATTTTCCTCATTTGGGGGCAGTCGTAATATGTTCCAGGTCAAAAGATCAGCTATTATCTAAGAAGTGCTAGTTCTTTTTTACAAAGGAAGAGAAGTTTTAGAAAGTAAATTCTGGGCATTGAGGGCTGTGGATCAGATTTTTGCACACAAGTAAGTCTGGTAGATAGGATGAGATTAATGGTGGGTCAAATTCAAGCTAGAACTAGAAAAGTTACTACTTTTAAAAAGGCCACAAGTTCACAATATTTCTAGTTTCATACTATTAAATATTTTTATTTGATGTGAAGTTTAGTTTATCAGTAACATGCACACTTAAATTATTAATCCTTCCCTAAAGTTTTAAATGTGCCCTTTTTCTTTTATAATTCTTATGCCTCATTGACTTCCGTTTTAGCGTCACTGCATTGTCTTTCACCATTGGTTACAGTAAGAGAAAGAAATGTTCTCTAATGTGTTTATTCTTTTTAGTCATCTTATTGATAGGTAGTGAAATAAAATATATAGAAATATAAGTTCATTTTATTTTCATATTGCAGAAATGAAATAAGTTCTAGTTTATCAAAGAGTGAAGTAATTATTTTTAAAGTAAAATGTTAAAGTGTGTGCTGTTATGTCTTGTGACATATCCACCAATTTAGATTTTAAGTTAAAAAAACTCATATGTGGGGCGCCTGGGTGGCACAGCGGTTAGGCATCTGCCTTCGGCTCAGGGCGTGATCCCGGCGTTATGGGATCGAGCCCCACATCAGGCTCTTCCGCTATGAGCCTGCTTCTTCCTCTCCCACTCCCCCTGCTTGTGTTCCCTCTTTGCTGGCTGTCTCTATCTCTGTCGAATAAATAAATAAAATCTTTAAAAAAACAAAACAAAACAAAACAAAAAACCCTCATATGTAGTTATTTTTAGCAAATAATTAGTGATATCTTTTTGTGTGCTGTTATGAAGCACAGCATTTACTATTTTGTAGGTCTCAATAATCCTTGAGCAAATATGATATGCAAATACATAATTAGCTACTTTATTAATCATTCATTTAAAATATTATGTACTCTGTATCAAACATTCTTCAAGGTCTAGGGATACAATAATAAACAAGATACTTACATCTCTTCTCCCCTAAGTTACAAAAACAGTTGAGAAAACATCCAGTTAAATAAATGATTATAATGTAGCTTGATGAATGTTATACATAGTAGGAGAAACTAGAATTTAAAAAAAATGATTATTTTATTTTTTAAAGATTTTATTTGTTTAACGCGAGAGACAGTGAAAGAGGGAACACAAGCAGAGGGAGTGGGAGAGGGAGAAGCAGGCCTCTTGCTGAGTAAGGAGCCTGATGCGGCCCGACCCCAGGACCCTGGGATCAGGACCTGAGCCAAAGGCAGACCCCCCAACACCTGAGCCACCGAGCCACCCCGAGAAACTAGAGTTTTATGGGAGCCTATTGCAATGGTACAGACCTGTCTTAGTGATAGTCTTCCTCTGAATGCCACATTTAGGTTAAGAAATAGAGAATGAATAGGACTTAGCCAGACAGAGGGTAAAGGTTGCATAGTGGAAGTGATGGCCTTACAGAGTGAATATCATCTATTTTTAGAAGTCAGATATTATCCAAACGGCAAAAGTAAGTCTTTGAAGGGACTTAGGCAGTGAATAATCAGATAACCATTTTTAGAAATGTTACTTAGACTGGCAGATGCTTAACCGCTGTGCCACCCAGGCGCCCCTCACCTTGAATATTTTTTATCACAGCTTAGAATCAGATATATCTTCAAGGACCCCTGGGAGTTCCTTTCAGTGTAAAATAATATTTGGAAATTATATCTGGTTGGTACGTTTGCATTTTCTCCTGGGCTACCACAGTTTTTTGAGCATTTTGAAACCTAAGAGATATGCATTTAATTTATTTTAAAAAGAAAAATTTTTTTTTACCTTTTCCTG
The DNA here is from genome assembly GCF_017311325.1 of Ursus maritimus. Taxonomy (NCBI): domain Eukaryota; kingdom Metazoa; phylum Chordata; class Mammalia; order Carnivora; family Ursidae; genus Ursus; species Ursus maritimus. The sequence continues at coordinate 95,326,979 of NW_024423319.1, forward strand.
CTACTCAGAGAGGAGTCCATACAGCATTGTCCTAGGTTCCTGTCAGAAACAGAACCGTTCACTGTGTCCGGACCTCGTGGCGTCCTGAAAATGAAGACGGAGGATGTCCTTAAATTTCTTGCAGCAGGAACCCACTTAGGTGTCACCAATCTTGACTTCCAAATGAAACAGGCCATCTACAAAAGGAAAAGTGATGGCATCTACATCATAAATCTGAAGAGAACCAGGGAGAAACTTCTTTTGGCAATTCGTGCCACTGTTGCCACTGAAAATCCAGCTGATGTAAGAATACTGGCCAGCAGGCTGTGCTTTAAGTTGTAGTTGCCGGTGGGGCCACTTCCATTGCTGGAAACTTCAGTAAGACGATCCAGGCAGCTTTCCGGGAGCTGCAACTTCCAGAAGTTACTATATCCCAGGGCTGACCAGTAGTCTCTTACAGAGGCGTCTTAAGTTAACTTGCCTACCATCGGTCTGTGTAACACAGATTCTCCTCTGTGCTATGCGGACTTCGTCACCTCACGCAACAACAATAAGCACCTGTTCAGTGGGTCAGACGCAGTGGGTTCTGGGCCCGGAGATTCTGCGCATGTGCGGCACCATTTCCCGTGCGCATTCTCCGTGGGTCCTGTCTGATCTCTACTTCCACAGACATCCTGAAGAGATTGAAGAGTATACTGCCGCTAAAAAGGCTGTGAAACCAGAGGAATTTCAGGGTGAAGGACCTCTCTAGCGCCTGAATTTACTGCTACTAAACTTGAGGTCACAGCCGCGTCCGAAGGCACGCAGGCGCCCTCTGTGCCTGCCAGTGGTTCCCTACTGAAGATTGGAGCATGTAGCCCGCCACCCCCACTGAAGACTGGTCTGCAGCCCCCACTGCTCATGCTGCTGAATGAAGAGTCACTGAGTGGTCTTAAATTGTTCTTCCATGGGCTCTTAAATAGAAAATGGAATATAAAGCTGGCAGCAAAAAAGTTTCTGAAAAAGTAAGTAAATAAACTACAAATTCATAAAACTGATTTCCCAAGTTTAAATGGCAATTATAGGATTTTATTTAATTTGTTTGATTTATATCTTTATCTTGTCTTTTATACTGAAAATCTTGGTCCCTAATGATATTAGTATAATAATGTATATGCTGTAATCTATTTTGTGTGTAGTGGAGTATGTCTATATGCTTATAATAGTTTTAAAATTATACTAACATTAAACTTCATAACAAGCCCAGTAGCTGCAATTTAAGATTTAGTGATCTTTATTTTTGGTCCCACTCAGGAGTATATTCAAGTCAAAATTCTATTTTTAAATTAATTGCGATAAATATCCTTGCCATTATGTTACCAATTTGATATAAAGTAACATTAGTGATTTTCAATTTGGTTTTTATTTTAGGGATTGCTTCACTTTTTAAAATTTAATGTTATCTTTCAAATACATAAAATATGAACAAAATTCTAAGGTCAAAACTATAAACAAGGCACATTAAAAAATACCAGCTTTCCTTATTCTTTCTACCACCTCTCTTTTGTCTTCTTCCTATCTAAAGTTTACTATATCTTCTAATTAATGCTTGGTTTATCCCTTCACTGTTTCTTTTTGAAAATATTAGCACATATGTGTGTATATGTGTATGAGTCTGCATATGAATTCTTACACCTTTGTTACTCAAGAGGTGTAACGTTTTTTCATTTTTTTGTACAACTGTTGGGCTTTTGCAAATAGTAGGACAATAAAGAGCCTTGTGCATTAGTCACTTAATATTTCTGTGAGTGTATCTTAGGGGCAGATTCCTAGAAGTGAAATTTTTGGGTCAAATGGTAAATGCCTGTTTAATTTTGCTAATTAATAATTTGCTAATATCAAATCTTAGAAGTGGTATGGTTTTGAATTTCTACTAGCAGTGTATGAAAGTGATTCTTTGGCGCCTGGGTGGCTGGAGTCGGTTAAGCATCTGCCTTCAGCTCAGGTCATGATCCTGGAAGTCTCACATCAGGCCCCTTGCTCAGCGGGGAGTCTGCTTCTCCCTTTGCCCCTCCCCTCTGCTCCCGCTCACTTTCTCTCTCTCTCACTGTCTCGTAAAAATGAAAATAAAATAAAATAAAATAAAATAAAATAAAATCTCACAGCCTTAGCAGAGTATGTTTTCAAAATGTTCATCTGTTTTTAGATATGATGCCTCACTGTAGTTTCAATTTGTATTTCTCTTATATATGTGATTAAGGGCCATTGCTGGTTCTTTTTCTGTGAAGTGTTTTCCATGTCATTTACCTATTTTTTATTTACCTATTTTTTTTTCCCTAAAGCTTTTGGGCTTTTTCTGCTTATTTCTTAGATGTTTTTCTTATTTAAAAGCAACGTTTGTCCTCTGTATGTGATTTAAGATGCAAATATTATATTCAATTTTGTCATTTTTCCTTATCTCTCCTACCCTCCCTCCCTCTCTTTCTCTTCTTTATTCATACCATGCACATTTTTACTATAAAAATAACCAGGAATGGCTTTTTGATTCTAGATTTTGAATCACAGCAAGGCATTTTTTACCTTTCCTAGATAATAAAAGAATTCACCTATATAATTTACTAGTACAATTTTATTTTAGCATTTAGATATCTGATAGTATTTTTAAAAATTCTCATGGTCTGCAGTGCATCTTTTGATATACAGCATTTTATTATTGGTTAATCATGAATATTTTTTAAATCTCTCATGATTTTTTTTTTTTTTTGGATGATGAGACTACTTTAAAAGTAGTCTGTATAGGGGCACCTAGGAGACTCAGTCAGTTAAGTGTCCGACTCTTGATCTCAGGGTTGTGAGTTCAAGCCCTGCATTGAGCTCCGTGCTGGGTATGGAGCCTACTTAAAAAAAAAAAAAATTAAAAGTAGTTCGTATAATACCACTTCTTTGACAATTTTTGAGACTTGGTTTTATGAATTAGGTGGTCATTTTCCTAAATGTTCAGTATGTACTTAAGTATTCTCCACATGTTGTTCCAGAGTTCTGCATACGACCACTAAGTAAATTGTGTAGAAATTTTGTTCAAATTTTCTGTGTCTTACTATTTCGTCTGCTTGGCTTGTAAGAAACTGAATTATGTTGATATCTTCTTCTATGTTGTTGGATTTGTCTATTTCAGCTTGTAGTTCTGGCCAGTTTAGCTTCACATACTGTAAGAATGTTTTACCATATACAAGAGTTAGCATTTTTGTATATTCTTAGAGAACTGACACTTTTCTCTATATAAATATGCTAAATCCATCCTGCTTAGGTCTATTTTTTCTGATATTAGAATAATAGACTTAACTGTAATTTCATTAGCGTTTTCTTGGTACATAATTATTAATTATTTTAATTTCAGTTTTTACTTGACCTTGGGTTTTGGGTGCATGTATTATAAAGACCATATAGCTGAAATTTGGTATTTTTATATACGCTGAAAATATGTGTCTTAATTAGTAAGTTTAGTTCATATATTACTGAGAAGTAAGGGTTAGTTTATCCCAGGTTGGTCTATGCAGGTTGGTCTCCAGAAAGAGTTCATACACTCCTATAAAGCTCTGTGGAGATGAGTTATGGTCTGGTGACTAAGACAACCACTCCTGGTACATATTAAGGTTTGGGCCCCCGCCCTGGGTTATATGAAGAGAGCATGTCAAATCTTGCTGCTATATTGACAATCAAATGGCTGCAGTCACATGGCTTGAACCAGAAGGGACAGATAATGCTACCTATCTACTACAGATGCTAAGATTGCAGGTTAGGGTTAAAGCTAAGGTTATGCCTTGTCAAATTACTGATTAGTCTGGCTCCTGATCTAGCCATGGAGGGACTTAATGCTTTCCATGGATTAATGATACTTAAAAGCTCCACAGCTCATGTGTGAGGACCTTTTTCCAGTCTGAAACCTACCCTGAAATTCTCTTCATTGCCCTAGAATTGAAAGGGTAACACAGGACATGCACACCAGTTAGTGCTTCTGTTTTTATGGGTTTTCCCCAAAAAACACTACTTTAGAAATGTCTGGTGTCTGGGCTTCTAGCCATATAAACTTTATATATGACAACACATAAATACTGAATGCCTGATTAGTTTCTATACGTTTGCTTTTTCTTTTAGGTTTGCTTTATATTCTCTGAGCTACTTTTCTCTCTCTCTCTTTTTTTAATTTGGGGATTAATTGAACTGTTTTTGTTTGTTTTCACATATCATTTCCCCATCTAGTGGTTTTGAATGTATATAACAATTTTCTTTTTTTAATAATTGATATATATATTTTTTAAAGATTTTATTTATTTATTCGACAGAGAGAGACAGTCAGCGAGAGAGGGAACACAAGCAGGGGGAGTGGGAGAGGAAGAAGCAGGCTCATAGCGGAAGAGCCTGATATGGGACTCGATCCCGTAACGCCGGGATCACGCCCTGAGCCAAAGGCAGACGATTAACCGCTGTGCCACCCAGGCGCCCCAATAATTGATATTTTTATCCTGAATATTTAACACAATTTAAAGTTAATAATTCAAACACCTACTGACCAATGCGAAGACCCCTAGAACTCTTTAACTTTTACTATCCCAATTTTTACATGTATTATATTAAGTATGTTGTATTTGCCCTCTTTTGAGCTCCACAGATTACAAGTTATTGTTGCTATTATTCTTATTTTACACAGAAAATACTTGTTAATATGCTTACTTTTTTTTCCTCACTGTTAAGCATTTTCATCAGTAAGTAGATTACTTAGAAGTCTCTTCAGTGTAGACTTACTTATGGTAAAATCTCTTTGTTTTTATATATCTTAAAATTTTGTTTGTTTTTCTCTCCTTGCTGAAAGACAGCTTTGCTAGAAACACACTATTAGGTTAACNNNCAATTTTTTTCTGAACGATTAGAAAATAATATTCCACCATCTTTTGGCTTCCGAGATTGCTATTGAGTTTTTTATCTGTTTTTGTAAGTGCTTTTTAAGTTTTTTTATTCATCCTTGGGCTTCTTCAACATTATTCTTAATATATCTAGGAATTGATTTTTCTTGACTATGCTGTATTTAGTGTCTGTGCTTTCCAACCATCCATTCACTCTTCATGTCCTTGCAGTTCCATCACTCTTGCCATACTCTCTTTAATTCCATCACTGCCAAATTAGCCCACTCAAAAGTCACCATACTCCACCAGATTGACAGTACAGTGTCTTTTACTTAGTTCTTGACCTCCCTTAGCCTGCCATAGTTATATATACTTCATTTACTCATTTGTTAAAGTTTTTTTTCTTGGGCTACTGGATGTGGTAGGCAAAATTCTAAAGATGCCTCCACCCCAAGATTCCTGCTCTTTGATTATTCAATCAAACACTAATCTGGGGACTGTTGTGAAGGGATCTTGGAGATACAATCAGAGTTCCAAGTCAGTTGCCTTTAAAATATGAAGATTATCCACGTGGCCTGACCCAATCAAGTGAGCCCTTTTAAAGTATGGTTTTCTCCAGTTGGTTACAGAAAGGGAAGTCAGGGATTCCAAGTGCAAGAAGGGACTCATTCACCAATGCTGGTTTAAAGATGGAGTGGAGAGTAGGGTACTATGTGTGAAGGAATGTGGGCAGCCTTAACTTGCTGAGAGAGGCCTCTGACCAACAGCCAGCAAGAAAATGTGGACCTCAGTCCTTCAGTCCAGTAGCTATGGTTGATTTCTACCAACAACTTCAATGGGTTTGGACATAGATTCTTCCCTGGAGTCTCCAGATAATAGATCAACTTGGCTGATATTTTGATTTTTAGACTGTGAGAACTTGTGCCCAGGCCAACATAACTGCAATAGAATAGATATTGGTTTAAGCTGCTAAACTTGTGGTAATTTGTTATGCAGCACTTGTGTGCATAAAAATTTGCAAAGAGGATAGATCTTACGTTAAGTGCTTTTATAACAACAACAAAAGTATTCTGAAAACAACAGAAAATTAGTATCTTGGGCTTCCGTACTCCTGGCTCTCCTCTAATCATTATGACCACTCTTTCTCTGGCTTATTTTCTGGGTTTTCTTCCTTTGTCCAATCCTTAAAAGCTGGGTTTTTCCATTGATTTTCAATCAGTCACGACCTTTATAATTTTGTCATCCAAAACAAGAGAGTGTATCAATCTATGCAAAAGTTCTCTCTTTCCTTCTCCTTTATGAGGGAATTGAGTTCATGTTTTTGTGTTTAAATAGCATTTGCAAATCTTGAGTATTCTTTCATAATTCTTCAACTTAAAGAAAAAGTTAAGGATAAATATATAGATAAATATAAAGAATACAATGTTTTAAATTTGACACTGAAACTTTACTTACAATTTAATTGACTCCATAATTTTTTAAACTATTCTGTTTTCTTTGATTTCTTTTCCAATCCCATTCTGCCCTTATTGTCTATGTGATAACATGTAGAATTTAATATTTTTATTAGGATTGTTTTCTCATTGTTTCAAGTATATGTGTCTCCTCTCCCTAAAAGTGAGGAATTCTTAGGTTTCTGAAAGTAGGGACTGTACCCTATTTTGAAACTCCACCTGAAAGAGATTACAGTTATTGGAACATTAAATATGTTTAATGCAAATTTTCAGACTTACAGAGAAAATGAGAACTAAAAAGGGGACTTCTATAATAAAGGGAAAGATAGGGATGTGTTTGCATTAGTTCCTACCACCACATTACCTTGAATTTCTCTCCACTGTCAACATTTTAACTCAGAAATACCAATACCACAGTGCCACAACAGAGAAAGATGAGGATCATACTCTATTTTTTTACTTTCTTTACCAAAAAATGCATAAATTTATGTCCAGCATCTTCTGTATATATCTACTCTAGCTATTTTCTCTTGGGCCGTATTAAGACACAAGGTTTTTCAAAGCAGAGCCCTTGATTTGTTTTGACAGAGACAGCACAAGGGACATTTGACAAATGCTAAATAATCAACACCTAAAGATGCCTGACAGAGCTAGCAAATTTTGCCCATTTAACTTGCTCTCTTTAATGCCTAGCCTAGTCTTGTGCACAGCTACAAGAATATAGATAAGAATATCCTGAGGGCCATGGACTATAGAGGCCTCAGGTCATATCTGGCCACTATGCTTCTCCTTGTCCCAAATCTGAATTTATTCATGGTTAGTTCTGCTTGCTACTATAATCAGAAAAGCTAAGGAGGTTGTATTGAGACTAGAGGGAAAAGATGTGATGGATGTAGTAACACTAGAAAATGATGAATAGTCCTACAGCCTCTCTGGGCAAGAGGTTTCAAAAGAATGCATACAAAAGAATAGATTTTCCTGTGCTGTGAATGTATTGTCAAGAAATAAGCTACTTAAAATGCACCTTTTAAATGTTCTCATTTGTCTTTTCTACATATCTCAACACACTCTTTTGCAAAAGCAAAATACCACAGCCTGATTAAATATTAAAAATCCCCACACAGAGTCTGTGATAAAATGTTATAAGTGTCATCAAAGGCATTTGAGAATATTGTAATACAAGTTAAGTGAAAATAAAGGCCGAGAACTATAGCAATGCAATGATTATTGATAATAAGATGATAATACTAACTACTATATATTAAACATTTTCCACCTGCTAGGCACACTGCTAAGCAGTTTATATAAATTAGCTCATTCAATATTTTTTAAAAGTATGGTTATGTAGACAAATGATAAAATGGAGGAAAGACTTGTCAAAAGTTATATAGCAAATACAGAGTCAGGATTTTAACCCATTGGTGTTTTGCTCAAATTCTTAAAATCCATGATATACTGCCTCTCAAAAAGATTTACTATTGATTTTGAACGTATTTTTAGAAATTGAGGGGCTTTTGTTAAAGATTTATATTTTATCTCATACTATTTTCCTAGTGCCATCCTAAAAATTACTGTTTCAGAAAGAGAGATGTGCTTCTGAACTACATTATTATGCATTTACCTCCCATATCTTATGTCAAATGATGGTAGTGGATAAATTTTGAGAGGATTATGTGAGGTATATTTAAGCAAGTAACATGTCTTCAGGTTAGATTGTAAGTGAAGATGACATAGATAAAGGGAATTAGTGTGAAAAAAGGCTTCATTTTTCTAGACAAAAATATGTTCAAGCACAAATTGAAAATGTGGATCAAATTCAACGTAACTCTAATTTTTAAAATCTATTGATGTTGAAAGAAGCAAGTACAAAGTCATACTTTTTCCTTTCTGTAATTCTGATGGTTTTTTGTCTCTGTAGTTCATGTACTAATTTGAATATCATGTTAATGGAGGTACTAATTTTCTTTCGTGGTGTTTAAATGGCTATCTTTTACATGACAAGCTTATAATGACTCATTAAATAGGTAACATGTTTTAATAGATTAAGCCCAAAAGTTACTATACTTTTTCTGTTAGATGTGTACTGGATTTTGGAGATGTGATTCTATAATTTTCAGAGAGAAGAAAAGATTTGCAGAAAGTTCTGATCAAATATCTGGTATATAATATTAAATGTTGTGATAACCATCTTCAAAGAGATTTTGGAGCAGGTAGTTTCAGCCAGCATGGAAGATGTTGGTTTTCTCTGTATAATGGGTCTTCACAGAAGGTTTGATTGCAAGACAGGGGGCCAGTCCTAGAGAGTTTGGACCTGGAACTATATGTACTCACCAGAGAAATTGCTAGTGAGGTGAGGAAGTCCAGCCAGACAGGAAAAGTCAGTTATTGTGAGAGAAACTGACAAGTAACCAACCGGTCAGTCTGAGGTGCTACAGTAATAGCTGGTGTACAGGGCAAAACCCAGGAATCTACAGGGAAGTAATATATTAAGATGTGGTAAGCAGACAGGCCAATTACTTGTCAACAGATGCAAGGAAACAGGCTAGCCCTAAGGCATGGAGTTTGAGGTTCAGAATCAGGTCTCAAGTGGCAAGGATGGGGGCATGAGAAAATCAGAATCTCAATCCTGAAGAATCCCTTGCTGTGCTGGGTTGCTTATCAAGGTCAGGACAAATTACAGAGTTCAGATAGGAGACAGAATCATTGGGTGAGGACTTGATCCCTGGGAGGAATCAAGTTACTAGAACTAAAACATAAAGTAGAACTACAGGGGCAGCTGGATCAACTGACTATTGATCACAGTCATGACTTCCCTCTCCAGCAAGGCTTGAAATCTTTCTAAACTTGAGACAGGGCCTGTATGTTGGCCTTAGTGACTATAGGCAGAAGATTACATGAGACGTTTTCCAAGTCTTCTGATCATAATAAACCAGAACGATTAGGGTAAGTTTTCACTTTAGGACTGATACTTAAGGCAATAGACACATCATTCACTTTGGTTTAGGTTGAAGTGGTTGAGCAATCATTTTCACTATTAGCAACATATACATGATAAAGGAAAACATGGATAGAAAGAGCTACAGCTCAACAAACTAAATTGGAAGAATTGTAAAGAGGAGAGGTACAAGAAGGTTCAAAAGGTTACAATGAAACACCCTTCAAAAATTATGCTCCGGACTCATAATGCACTAATGATTTGATCAGCCTGGTAGTTTGCTGCTTTAAGAAAACATTTGTCAGCTTCGTACTGAAGAACTTACTTGGCTGGGGGAAGGGAGATTTTACTTTTACTTCTGATTATTCACTGTCTAGAGATGAGAATTATCTGGGCCTTTAGTTGCTTCCTGAACAATAAATAGAAGAAATGAGATCTCTTAGAAATACCTAATTAAGTAGTTTTCTATTTAAGGAAAATTTTTGTAATAATACACACTTGCTAATAGTACAGAACTTGGAAAATGTTAGGTTAGTTAAAAACTTAAATTATCGCCTTAAAATTCTAATCACATATTTGCTTCTCAATCACACCCACACACAAAGATTATGATCACCATCAGAAGAGACATCTTTGAACATGAAGTCCAGTGATAAATAGCTGTAATTTCACATATATCACCCCATTCTTCAAACTGTAATAATAATTTCAGTTCCCACTGTGGACTTCAGATTCTAATTTATATTTTATATTAAATATATTAGTCTCTTCCAACAAAAATGAGATAAGCAAGCATATTATCACAAAGTAAGAGCAATGACATAAATTTGCACATTTTGTAACTTTAATGTACAAACCAGCTCATTTAGTTTGATAAGCATGTGTGGATTTTTTTTTTTTTTTTTACTTCAGCCAATACAGAATTTTATGTCCCTTTAAAAAAGAAAAATAAATATATCAGTAGCATTTGAGGATTTTGTACAGCTGGGGAAAGAAATGCTGACACAGCAAGCATTGAGAATTTGGTGCTGGGATAATGTTTGCACAAATATACATCACTTTCTTTTCACCACTCAGAGCCATGGCATTGCTGCTGCTTGGCCTGGCAGCTCGATTATTTCCCATGCTGGTACCTGCTGTTCTATACCTTGATGGACTTAACCACCCAAGACAAAAGTATACATTTGTTCTCCAAATGACCATGGAGTCTTTTGAAGGAAAGTGAAGACCAATTCCCGAACTTCCTGTTTTCTTCAAATAACTCATGATACATTGTATATACTTCCTTTATTCTTTTTCTCTCAGGCCCCAAATCAGCTGAATCATGTTTTTTGTTTTTAAACAAACACATTTTAAACTGGCTTTGCTCAAACCTTAGATACACGCTCACAGTCAAATTTTCCAGTTCTAAAAATATCTTAACACCTTACTATCTAACACCTTGACCTCCTCATCTTTCACATTCTTAAGATGTTTTGGCATATATGTTTTTTCTAACACCAGCAGAAATCTAGGGTTTTACCACTGAAGAGGCCTCTGAACTGCGAAGTACCAGGTACATAACCTAATACTTACCTAAACCTAGCCCTAACTCCTAACTCTAAATCTAAATTTAACCCTAACCCTCTGGAGAGGTCTCTGAATGGCAAAAATAGCAGGAAGATACACTATCCCTAACCCTCGATCTGAAGAAAGTGGCTTCCTGAACATGTGATAAGAAAAGCTGAGAAGCAGCCAAAAAAAAAAAAAAAGTTTTGGCATAGAAGGCAAAATGTCTGAATGAATTTTGCAATTATAACAACAAAGGGCTGTATGTAAGGTGAAAATTAGAAAAAAGTGACCATCATGATATCACATTATAAAGTGCTATGGAAATGTAGGTAGTTTTTTTCATTTATTTAAGGTCTTGGCATCCTGCAGACATGAAATTCAGAACATAAAGCAGATCACCTAGATGTACAGAAAAGAGCCCATGTTGATGCTAGTGACACTTTTGATAGCCTCTTTGCTCAGTTCCTAGAACTTACTAACTCCAGTAACCTCCACTTTTCTCCCTTCTATTCATGATCAGGTTCACACTTTCCTGACAGCAGAGCACCACCACTGAAGTCTCAATGAATCCTTTCTACCTCTCCGTCTTGTTCTTCACTCCCTTCATCTTCTCTAGTCTCTTATCTTTCAGCACAGTCCTAGAAACACACTCTTTCTGCCTTGTCTGAACCTGAAACAGACAGTTTCAGTGCTCTCTTCAGTGACATCCTAGATTTGTTCACCCCCTTCACCTGGCTCGCCAATTCCTTTCTTTTAAGTACAGAGTTCTGTTTTCTCTGGCAGAAAACAAAAGGTTTAGGTGCATTCTCAGAGAAAGTACTTTAACTATGTGGATGTATCCTATCATAAATTCATCCTCTCCTTCTTTGCTAATAATGACTCTTGGAACCTGCTATTCTCACTCTCTCTATGATGTTTAGAACCAGAAAAGCAAACTTTAAGGGAATATAGCAAAAAGAGATGCCATTTTCTCATATTTTATTAGAGGCCTCTAGAGGAAAGGGATTGAAAATCTTTTTTTCAAAATGTGAGATTCAGATTAGTAGCAATAGAGTAACTATGCTCTGTTACTAACCACAGAATGTTGGATTGGTGGGCACCTGGGTGGCACAGTCAGTTAAGCAGCAACTCTTGGTTTTGGCTCAGGTTGTGATCTTAGGGTTGTGAGATCAAGCCCCACATTGGGCTCCATGCTCAGAGCTCGGAGTCTGCTTGTGACTTTCTCTGTCCCTCTCCCTCTACTCTCCCCACAACCCCTGCTTGCACGTGCTCACTTTCTCTCTCTCTCTCTCAAAAATAAATTTTAAAAAATATTGGATTGGAAAATCAATGCTCATTCATGTACTTTTTCTCACTAAGCATTATATTGATTGATTAAATATGCTCATTCTACTAGCCATTTAAAATAATCTCTTCTATTTGCATTTAATCTTTCTATTTTTATTTCCTATCTCCAATGAATTTCTTTAGAAAATCCCAGCAATTGACTTCTGCCCAATCACAGCCAGGGTTCACTTTTTTGGATTTGTGCAGTTATATTAATACACAGTGGAAGGCTCTGTGTCCAAATTTACTATGCTTTGAATAATTCCAGAAGTCTCTTTGACTTTTTAGACCAGAGGCTGTGTCAGTTTGTATTATTGGTACTTAACTGCTTAATCTGTTACAGGTTTGTATTGCTGGATTGAGATTTTTATAAGTACAATCAGGCTTGTATGATTTCTTCCCTACTAATATCTCACAGCAAACTTTGTCACATTATCATAACTCATAGGACTTGTAAGATTCTCATTTAGTTATTACCATATAGACTAATGGTTAAGTGCCTAGGTCTTCAAGTTAGACTATGTGTGTTCAAATTCAAGTTCAGCCATTTATTGTGAGACATCAGAGAATTAATGTATCTCTGAGTTCACTGTGATCATCTATAAAATGGGGATAACAATAGTACTGCCTCTTCTGTGGTTGTAAAGCAGAAATGAGGTAGTTCGTGTAAATGTCATAATTTGATGCCTGATAAGTGGCAAACTCATTAAGTGTAAGCAGTGTTTATTAAGGGATGCAAGTGATGATGCTGTAAAAGCCTTCAACGAGTGTGTGTATTTTTTTCTTATATAAAAACCTGCCATTAAGGCTGCCCTAAAGTTTTTTTTAGGTTATCTTTACCTATAGATTTCTCACAGATTCAAATCTACAGTGGAAATGAGGTTGTGTGTGTGGTTTTTTGTTTTTGTTTTTTTAACTTTGAAGACGTTTTGAAGCAGTCCTTAAAAAGACTCCTGTGTGATCCACACTAGTAAAATATACTTTCAAGTGCCTCCTCTTTCTCCAGGCAACAATAGCATAAAATATGTAAACATATTGCTGAAATTTAATCTGTTATTCATGGTACATTATTGCTCTTCCTCAAAGTTTCTGTCCCCCTCAGGTAACATCCCTCATTACCAGAAAGAGGAAATTTCTGAACATGTTATTTTGACAGCATAATTTACCAAGATGATTGTCATTATGATGATGCTTTAGATCTGTTTAGTCCACTGTTCTGAGCAGAAGAATAGCTGGCTTATATTCTTCCTCATACATTATTGAAAAATGCTACATTCCCATTTGTGAAATTTTGTTGAATGATTGTGTAGCATACCTCTTTGTGGAGAGTGATAAATGAAAACACTCTCTGCCTATACTCCTGATTTAATTAGTTATTAAAATCTCATATTGGACTTCTATTTTACTCTTAGAAAATTGGCAAAATGCTAATACATTTGGTTTAACTAGGCCATGTTCGTTTCTTATTTAATTTTGATTCCCTTGCACAAACTCATTTATTAAGAATAAATGCTTGTTGAATCAAATTAAGTAGCCAAACAGTAGACAAATGAAAGTTGTGGTTAATAAGATGGGCCAGACTGAGATAACTGTTCTTGTTGAGAAGCTTACTTTAATCACCTTGTTATTTTCTAGCAAAATATAATCATTTATTAAAATGATAGAATATTTTCCATATATAGAAGATAATAGCTTTGTATTATGTTGATATCTGCCTGAGAATAAAATAGGCACTTTATCAAATTCATTGGAGTTGTCATGAGAATTGATACCTAGAACTAGTTGTGGGAACAAATTTAAATGAAAAAATCTGCAAGAGTTCACATTTAGATATTGCCTCATGCCCACTATTGTTTGGGAATAACGCAGTTTCAATTTTAGAATTGCATCACGTACTTTAGGGCTGGAGAGAAACTTGATAGGTCTTCCATTGAACCTAGAGAGGAACATACTACAATAGGGTACTCATCCAAAATCAAATAATGATATAGATAATGTCGATGATCTCTATTGGAGGAAAAAGTTGGTAGTGTAAGATGCTGCACACTAAGCACATTACTCATTATATATGTACTTAACAATCCTGGACTTGACTAATAAAATGCTTTGTAGCATATATGCCTTATTTTTTTCTCAGAATTAAATGTCTGAATTTTGAGGAATTTTAACATGCTTTGGTGAGAGGAATAGGCAACTCATTTCCAGAAAATTCAGGCACCAACTACTTTTCACCAAAAGGTTTATTATTGACCAAAATTTGGCAGTCTAATTTGGAAAGTCAAAATGAAGAATTCTGCTATTCGTAAGAGGAATACATGGGTAGAAAGAGGTGAAGAATATAAGTTACTTAGCAGTTTTTTTTTTAAAGATTTTATTTATTCGAAAGAGATAGAGACAGCCAGCGAGAGAGGGAACACAAGCAGGGGGAGTGGGAGAGGAAGAAGCAGGCTCATAGCGGAGGAGCCTGATGTGGGGCTCGATCCCATAACGCCGGGATCACGCCCTGAGCCGAAGGCAGATGCTTAACCGCTGTGCCACCCAGGCGCCCCTACTTAGCAGTTTTGGACCTTCTCTCAACTTTGATTTAAATATTGGAGAAATAACAGTGTTATCATTTCCAGAAGCCATCTCTTAGAAGCAGAAGTTAGAATATGATGGAAAAATACAGTGTTGGGAGTTATCCGTTAGGAAACCAAATGAAAGGTGTGTAATATCTATCCACCCCCTAGTGAGGGCTCTGTATTACACTTCTGCCTTAAAACTTATTGTGCTGGAAACTTCACAGCAAAGATTCCAGTTTTGCATATGACTTTTTAGTGAAAGTGAGTGAGGTTTAGCTGCCAGGTATGTGCTTCTTGAACAACAGACAATGAGATCTTTTAATGTTATTTCCAAAGCTATTTTCTTTGGAATACTGTTCTGTGAGATTTGGTAGAAAAAGTACCCTATGATAGAATGTTTGGGAAAGGATGAATATTTTATCCCCTTGTTATAAATTCACTGTATATATATTTTTTACATTAAAGACTTGAAATTCCTAAACAAAAACTGAAAAATAAAACAAAAATTCCTGCTAATTCAATGAATACAAACATTACATATCTATCTATCTATCTATCTATCTATCCATCTATCTATCTATACATATGTGTGTGTTTATAAATACCCATGGATCCATTTCTCACTGAACACCTGCTAGTATTTTGTGGCACTGGCTGATACTGAACAGTCTTGGAAAGGCTGGTCTAAGGAATTAAAACCTGTAAATTATAAAGGAAATACTTTTGAGTGAAAGGGATGCCTGTGGTAGCAATCTTCAGCTACTCTGTATTTCCATCCAGGTAACTTAAAAATTTTTATTCCTTTCAGTGGACTCTGTCCTAGGGATAAAGAAAAAATGCCACTTACTACTCTAGAGGAGCTATTTACTGCAAATAATTACAGTGGGGCCTGGTAAAGGTGTAATGATAATAAGAAGACGTACTAGCTTAGGTTTTCTTGGTAGCAAATAACAAAAGCCAAATCACAGTTGAATGCATGAAACCCAAAGACAGAAATATAACCAGGCTCAGGAAAGGTCTAGAAAGCAGCTGTATCATTTCCAATAATGCAGTGCTTTTCAACAAAGAATGTCTTCCTAAGAAAACATTCAGAATCTTATCTGGAGATTCACAATGTACTCTGCTGCTGGTTGGAGTGTATACATATACATATGATACATATTAAAGAAAACATACATAAGTGGTTGTTTTGTAACTGCAACATGTATGCCAGGCATTGCTAACCACAGGAAGTTACTGCCAGTGTTTATGTTGATGCTGGCCTAAGACTTGTTTCCTATTATCACTGTTGCCCAGCATGATCTTGTCAGAGATACTCTGACATTCTGACTTCCACAATCTCTATCTTGCTACACAGATTTAACCATTAGTATTTGCAGAATTTAATGAACATAAACATTTCAGGTAAAGCCAAGATCCCCTTTAATTCCTACCCAATGCCATTCCCTTTCCTTCTTCCCCAGATGCAACTGCAGTCATGATCTTCAGGCCACGTTTCTATACTTTTACTATTGACATGCACTTAATATTCACCAGGGCCCCACCTCACCCCACTCCACCTCGATCCTCATATACCCACATCGTTTATGGGGGAAGAGAGATATTGTATTTTCCAGGGTCCTGTGGAATACCTTCTCCCTCCATCTTCAGAGATCCTGAGCTGCATGTGGATGGGGCATGGGTGGGTAGAGGGACTCCTGGTTACCTATTTTAAAACTTAAAAGGTGAGAGATTTGCACACATGAATCAACAAGAGACCTTTATTTATTTAGGAACCAAATAACTTTATTGGAAGAAAGGGCAAGACTGGAAGAAAAAAACTGGAACCTTTTGCAAAGCCAACACTGCAATATGCATGCTCGGCATGGTGATCAGGGAAACCAGGTGATCACCATGCACCCTGTGGCTATAGGGAAAACAGTCCCAACTCAGTTCTTATTGTCGCTGTCACCCAGGGTGAGCTTGTCAAAGAGGTAATCCGCCATGCCGTCTTCCGGAGCCCCCATCTTGCGCAGGCTGGTGACATAGTCCGCCAACTCTTTGATGGACTTGACTTGCTCGTGCAGGTAGTGGCTCTCCAGGAAGTCGCACAGGTGGGCGTCGTTCTTGTCGGTGGCCAGCTGGTGCAGGTCGAGCAGGCTCTGGTTCACGCTCTTCTCCAGGTGCAAGGCGCACTCCATGGCCTTCAGGCCGCTCCCCCAGTCGTCGCGATCTGGCTTCTTGATGTCTCGGAGGTGGATGCGGCCCCCGCGCTGGTTCTGCAGCTGCATCAGCTTCTCGGCGTGCTCGGTCTCCTCGCGGGACTGGTGCAGGAAGAACTGGGCGAAGTTCTTCAAGGCCACGTCGTCGCGGTCAAAGTAGAAGGCCATGGACAGGTACACGTAGGAGGCGTAGAGCTCCAGGTTGATCTGGCGGTTGATGGCGGCCTCGCAGTCAGGGTGGTAGTTCTGGCGCACTTGTGAGAGCGGCACGGTGGCCATGGCTGGCGGCCCGGGCATCAAGGCAACGGCAGCGCGGAAGCGAGGGCTGCGGGGCCGAAGTCGATGGCGGCAGGTGCTCGGCGCCTTTTCAGGGTGGGCGACGAGGGAGGCTGGAGGTGGGCAGGCTCCTGGGCTGGCAGCTCAAGAGCTCTGGGCTGGAACCCGAAGGTGGGTCCGTTAGCCGGGAGTTGGGGGTGGGGTGAAGAGCCGTTAGAGGTCATTGGGGTCAGAGGGGAGGGGCCGCTGTGGTCTGGAAGAGCTAGGGGGCGTGGCTTGGCATGGCTGGGGGCGTGGCTGGGGGTGAGGCAGAGCGTGAATGCTGTTCCAGGTTCAGAGGAGCTGGGTGACGCAGTGCAACTTTCTGTTGACCGTGTAGCCTATATAATATTTTTAAATATTACTCGTGACTATAAGTGCAGCGCTTTTGAGTTAGTCACATGCATGGTTTCTTTGAGCAATGTACTTGAATATTGTCCCGATGGGATTGTTCGTTAAATACAGTGCTTTTGTGGCATCATTGGAGTTATTTAGCATCACGAAGCTTTATTTGGATGGCAGCTATCCTCAGTGACTCAACATCCACATTAATGACACTTCGGTAGCCTCCTCACTCAGTTCCTAGACCTTACTGTTTCAGGGACCTCCACTTCTCTCCTATTCATGATCAGGTTCTGTCTTGTCCAACAGCGGAGCAGCACCTCCAAAGTCTTGGGGAACCTTTCCACCTCTCAATCTTCCACTCTTTTTGCACTTGTTCTTCACTCCCTTTATTCTCTCTCATCTCTTCCTCTTTCAGCACAGTCCTAGTAACACATTCCTTCGGCCCTGTCTGGACCTCAGTATGGACAGCTTCAGTGATTTCTTCGCTGACATCCTAGATTTGCTCACCCCCTCTCACCTGGCTCGCCAATTCCCTTCCTCCTGGGTATATGCAGATTTATCATTTCTCTGGCAGAAAACAAAAGTTTTAGGTTCGTTCTTAGAGAAACCACTGCTAACCCTGTGGATGTATTCCTCCCTCCAACCTCATTTGTACTTACACTGCCACTCAGCAAGCCTTTTTTTTTATTGTTATTATTCCTTCAGTTACATTCTATGGAATGAACCACAGTGTTAGGAAATACCACCGATCTCAAATTGCCTTTTATTAATTCATTCACTCGGTCAACAAATGTTTATTGGTTACCTAATATGGCCCAGGAGCTGGTCTGCAATTTGGGCATACATTAGTAACAAAGAGAGAAATCTCTGTTCCCATGGGGTTTGCATTTAATGGAGAAGCAGACCAAACTAAGCAAACACAAAACTGCCATCTCTCCCCCCTACCTTACTGTTGTAAGTGCATACATAAACAAGATGTTATACATGTATATGGATATTTAAAAAACAATATATCCTCAGAATTCAAGGATATTATAATAGAAGACATAAAACCCACCTAGATAGTTATAATTCATTTATTTATGCATTAATACAACAACAATTTAGATACTCAAAATATGTGTCAGACACTGTATTTGATTCTGGAGATTCACAGAAGAATCAAATGTGGTCTTCTCAAGGTAAAAGACAGAGCGACAGAATATTATAAGTGCTCTCAGATAAAGTTAGAATAAAATACCTATTTTTATAGAAAGGTTTAATCCCCTGGCTCTAATTAATGCACCTGTGTGTGTGTGTGTGTGTGTGTGTTTGGTCTCTATTTCTGTTTGGAAATGTACACTATTTTATAATCACTGTTTATGATGAAAGCAAAGGATCAAATGTCATGATGTAAACTTACCTAGGGAGTTTTAGAGGCATTTAATTGTTGATTCTGTAAATAAATAGACATCTATTTGATAAGTTGATTTTAATGATAGATCACATACTACAGATGGAAAAGAACTACATGATCAATTTCGCAATGAGAAAATTTTATTCCTATTTGCTTACTACCAGTGTTTAGTCTTAATATAATTGTCTTAATATAATTAGTCTTAATATAATTTCAAAATTTCCTTGGGAGATTCCATTGTAGACTTCATTATAAGAATCTATTTAAGCAAAAGAGATCTTGATTTTGTAGAACATTTTCTCATTATGTCTCAAAATTATTTAATAATTTATCCCTGTAATTATATTCCTCAAATATTTAAAAATAATAATACTATTGAATGGTTACTAAGGGGGTGATAATGGCGTTTCTCAAATATTTCATTCCTCATCATTACCTCCTAGGGAAGAAGGTAATGGGAAAATATATATTGTAAATAAGAGAAATAAGAAATAAGACTTAAAAACCAGCTTTTCCAAGGGAAATCAATAAAGAAGCATGGACCGGAAGTTCAAATTTCCACAAAGGCAATGTACATAAATAGAAACAAAAACATTACATTCAGTTTTCTAAAATGAGGTATATAAAACTAAATATAAACATGGAATGAGAAAACTTCAAAGCAGATCATGTTTCTTAAAAACATCAATATAGGACTATAAGATAAAGGTTTCTTTGAAATGTTTGTGGTTAGTGTTTGTATTGTATTAGTGTTCTACAGAGAAACAGAACCAATACACACACACACACACACACACACACACACA
>NW_024423319.1:95346737-95353323 GCF_017311325.1 Ursus maritimus
ACACACACACACACACACACACACACACACAAAAGTGTGTGTATACATATAAATGTGTGTGTATATGTATATAAAAATAAGGAATTTGCTCAGCTGATTATGGAAGCTGACAAGTCCCAAAATCTGTGTTTGGCAAATTTGAGATCTAGGAAAGCTGACGGTGTAGCTCAAAGACCAGCAGGCTGGAAATCCAGAAAGTTGAAGTCAAAGGTAGGAAAAAAATCAGTGTCCCAGGCCAAAGCCAATCAGGCAGGAAGGGTTCTCTCTTACTCAGTGGTAGTCAGCCTTCTGTTTTCTTCAGGCCTTCAAACGATTGCATGAAGCTTACCCATATTAGGAATGCCAATCTGCTTTACTCCACTGTTTTAAATGTAAATTTCATGGAAAAACACCCTCACTGACATACACAAAAAAATATTTGATTAAATATATGGATATCCTTGGCCCAGTCAAGTTGACATGTAAAATTAACCATCACAGCAGTATTCATGATAAGTGCAGAGTCAACAAATAAAACTTAAGTGCCATTAATGTGAAAACTCTTTGATTTTCACTTCCATTCATCATTTAAAAATGTTACAGAACTAATAGACAATAAGTTCTGACACAGTGTCAGTGATTAACTCGTATTCACTTAGTATATTTCTAGTGAGCACCTATTATATGCTGGGTATTTCTATAGGTACTAACATAAAAACTTGTTCTGTAAACTCATATTTGCATTTTTTTGCAGTGAAGTGCTATTCAATGTTCCATATAATCCCTTCTTTAAAAATTAATACATGCAGTAAGTGATGATATATTCATAGGGAAGTGGACCATAAATAGCTGCAGTTGATGACTTATGTCACTCTCCATAAATAAATGTGTGCATACATGTATATATGTATATATGCATATATCTAAGCTTACATGCATATATGTAAACTTGTATGTGTGTGTGCGCATGCATATGTATAAAGCAATCATTTAATGAGGGGTAATGAAAAGTGATGTATCATTCCAAAATCAAAATTATTTATCAATCCAAAGTCAATATTAATCTGTCTCTGGGCTGTTGACTCTGTATTATCTCACTTTTACAGATACTCTCTGAGTTAATTTTTATTATCACTCATATTTTACAGGTAAAGAAATTGTAAATTAGAGAGTATGCTCAAGCACACATCTTGTAAAAGCAGAAAGTGACGTTCTGAACTGATTTTTTTCTAGGTAGTTTGTAAAGTTTGGCTGGACCATCGTGATGAGCTCTTTTAAGACAAAGACTGTTTAACTTGTTTGATGCTAAGTTTCACAGAGTAGGGGCTCAAAAATATGAATTAAAAGATTGAGAGAACTATTAAAAGCTTTAGTCTCATTATTTTTCTAAATTAAAACAATGAGTGGGAGCGGATGTTGAATATGTATTTAAACTTTCTTTTAGAAGGAAAAAAAATCACAGCTACCCAATGGTGACAAATTACTGTTATAATTTTAATTTGGTATAAAACTAGGTATAAAACTAGGTATAAAAATCTCTATGCTTAGAGGTATACTTTTATAACTGTAAATATATACAAATAAATATTTATATTTACTTAATATTTATTTTTATATTGGTTTACTTATATTCATTATCATAAATATGTGCAGATAAAATTATAAAACTAATAAAATTAAGAAATCCCAATTATGTCTCACATTATGCTTTTTGTCTTAAGCACACTTTTCGCTGAGACTAAATTTAGTTGCCAAGATGCAGGTTTTCTTTTGAATGTGCCATGCCCCTATGCCTCGATATACATTCGTCATCTCAGTTCTTGACCACTCTTCTTTACTGAAATGACTGACATTTGCTTTCAGTTTGTGGAAGTCATCATTTAAATATTGTCCGTCCATGTTATTTTTTTATTAACTTATATAAAGTAAAGTGATACTTTATTCTGATGCAGCTTATTTTATGAAGTATTAGAAGTCTTAATAAGTTTAATAACTGAAGGTGCTGAAGTTCCACTCTATTAAACTGTTGTGCATTTCCCAGTCATCACTTTAAAAGGAAGTTCTGGCCTTTGCAGCTGGTAAAACAAGTCAACATGACTATAAAGGTGGACATGGGACAGTTGTCATTTTTACACTAGGACATGCCAGTCATACAGCAGTCACATTCAATATGATTCAGAGCACACATGCAAATGTGGACTCTGAGTTTGTGTGGCTGTATTGAGCTATGAAGAAATCAAGATGATTCTGCAAATGGTTCTAGTAATTTTTAATTTAGATGTAAGCACAAGAACAGATCCGTGGAATTCACAAATACACCTAGAGAACACTGAGTTAGAATGGCATGAACACACCATATATCTAATCAGTAAGTATTTAGGATTTAATAAGTGTCCAGCTTTGTGCTGTATGCTGAATGATTGCAATAGACATTGACTTTAATCTCATAGCCTAAGAGTCTGTTTCAGTTCACTTTATTCACCAATAAAACGCAAATATGGCCAATATAAAATTAGTTGCTAATGAGCTGATAATTCGTAGAATATGTATTAATTTATTTACTTTGAAATATTCACATGTATTCAAAATTATTTTGTTTAAAATCTTTACTTCTGTTGCCAGAGAGAATTGCTACAGAACTTCTCATACCTTTTCCTACATTGCAATTATGTTTAGGGAAAATATATTTAGTGAAATTATATTAGTTAACCTTGTCAGCCTTAAAATAAAATAGTTATTTTACCAGCACAATGAATTTATATGGGACTAGCAGGGGAATTGCAATTCGAGACAGGCAAACTATAACAAACCATAGGCAATTCTGGAGAGCAAAGGAGAGGGGCTTGCTTTTATTGATGAAAGAGGGAAATTGGGAGGATCAGTGTAGAACAAAAGTCCATTATAGGAAGGTGAGAGTTCAAACTTCTAATTGGATGAGTGTGGAAGTTTCTCAGTGGCTGTTGCTGTTGAAGAGCAAGAAGAAAATTTCTTTCCTCCTGCTGGGGTAGTAAACTAAGTTTTTTCCTGCTGAGAAATGCAAGGTCAGATTCTTCCAGTTGGGATCTACAATTCACAGTGAGTGGTAGTGTATGAGAGCTCCCCCTCCAGGGCTTTCCAACTCCATTTTAGATGAGATTTCCTTTATTTGTTTTCCCAACCTAAAGATCCAGAATGTTTTAGTTGAAGCTGTAGATATTTTGTTTTACTAAACACAAGTGTATGTTTTTCCAAACTAGTTAGGGAAAAAACATAATCCTTTTAAAATCTTCCTATGATTCCATACCTTACTGTAATATTAACCCACAGTGTTAATAGGATAAGCTTATATTTAATGTGATCATTATTCTTCATAATTTGACGTGAATAACCAATTTACTCTCATTTTTGAATTTTCTAAACTTTCCTCCACATTTTGAATGACTTATTTGATGTTTTCCTCTTTCAAAAAATGTAATTACCTCAACCAGCAAATATTAAAACTCAGTGAAAAACAACTCACAAAAGCAGAAGTTTTTTTGTAAAGTGCTTCCTGTGTATTACTCACATTTATTATCTTCCCATTGAGCTTTTAATTCTTCAATTTTTGCTTGTATAGGAAAATAAACAATGTCCTTTTGACTATTTAACGTTTCACTTTTGCTTATACAGATGGTGCTCTTAAGTTTTGATTTCTTGCATGACAAACAACTCATGAGGAAAGGCTCATTAGTAATCTGCCAAATGCTATTGCCTTTATGACTCAATTGTCCATTAGTAATGTTACTCCTTGATTTTCTCCTGCCAGGAAAGTGCTGATTCTTCGAAATCATTGGCTGTGATATGAATTTATACAGTACATGTGTGTGCGTGCATGCGTGCGTGCACACGCGTATGTGTGTGTTAGAAGAGGGACCGAATGCAAAGACAAAACCTAGCATTCCTCTTCAGGACATGAATTAAAGATGTGCTGTGGAGGAACTGGTGGATTTGGGAAGAAGGTGAGGCCAAAGGGAGCCCTCTTGAAAGGATAGATGCTGTTGCAACTGGAAATTGGGGGGAGGGGAGAAAACTATTGAAAAGAATTCCTGAGGGGTAACACTTTGTGGGTGTGGTAAAGTCCCTGGCCTGGAGTAGAAGGGGAAAGCCGAGCTGAGAGCAACTTCTGGTGGCAGGGAATATTATTTTCTTTTACCTGCTACTATTCATACATGTCTTAGCATTCCTTAGATCCCAACGAAATGCCAAAGACTAAAAACATTAATGATAACTGGAAATACCAGTTCCATGTCCAAATAATGTATTTACAATGCTTCCTTCCCTATTTTACCATGTCTCTGTCAATTATCAATGCTTTTATTCCCTCCTAAATCATCAGTTTGGTCCTTACTCAAATGTATTCCTCAATTATTCTG
Source organism: Ursus maritimus (assembly GCF_017311325.1). Classification (NCBI taxonomy): domain Eukaryota; kingdom Metazoa; phylum Chordata; class Mammalia; order Carnivora; family Ursidae; genus Ursus; species Ursus maritimus. The sequence continues at coordinate 95,351,108 of NW_024423319.1, forward strand.
CAGAGAAATGCAGTTTTCCCAATGTGGCCCTTCTCCCTTCATTCTTTTTTCTTTTTCACATTAATTTTTAGAAAAAAAAAGTTTATAAATGAATCAAGGTACACAATTCCCCAATTTACAAAAATCAATTCTTACATTATTACAGATTGGTAAATACATTGATCACATCAGAGTCTTTCAGTTAATCATTTTGTCTACAGAGATTACAGCTACAAGATGAAAAAACATGCGGTTTATTCAGTTGTTACAAATGTAGGAGGGGAAATGGAGATAGGAATAATAAGATTCTACACAGAACCAAAAGTTCACTTTCTTTTCTCCCAGAGACACTGTTTTATAAACTGTGGTAGTGATTCTCCTACCCATCCTATTAAATATATTTGGTTAGATTACATTCTAAATTAAACCAGTTCATTGGAGTATGGGACACATGGTTCTATAAAACTGTTTCATAGATGAATGATGAAGAGCATCTCTCAGACTGTCTTCTTCCAAAGGAGTGTTGTTAGGTCAAATGAACAAGAAAAAACAGGTAATAAAATAATAATAGGACTTTTTATAAAATAGCAATTCATTTCATAATTTGTGATAGGTTCAATAACATCTTAGAAAATCGTGTGTATGTGTGTATTGAATGCATATATTTGTATGTACATATTATGATTTAATAGCTAATGTTAATAGTAGCTAAAATTTGGACCTTAATGTGGATTGTGGTATGAATATGTGTTATTCTAAAGAGATATGATTAACATGAATTAATAGCCTGTATTTCATAATTTGGTTTAGAGTGATATAATGTATAAATAGTAATAATATGGAATAGTTTTGCCCACTCTTCCAAAGTTGGACATTAGCCAGGTAAAGTAGAATTAGCAGGAACATGCATTTTAGCTGATTATATGTGTGAATTTTTAATTATTTAAAAGATAAAAATGTTGCTTTAGAAGCCATGGAGTAAGATTAAGCCAGTAGAGAACTGAGTTAATTATTCTGCATTTTTCATTTCCATAATATGAAGTCATTCTAAAAAATTTTTTGCTAGCTACTAGAAAATAAGCTAAGATTTATGGTAGTTCTTTGAATGCTTCCATCAAAGTTCCGTCAATAGGAATGTACAGTCAGCCTTCTTTTGATTATATCAGTGGACATAACGTAGTAACATTTACATGTCCTCAGTTTTATTACTTTAACAACACAATAAATGGTCAAAATTTTAGCCACTTGAGAGGTCTTCTTCTTTTTTTTTTTTTTTTTTTTAAGATTTTATTTATTTATTTGACAGAGAGACAGCCAGTGAGAGAGGGAACGCAGGCAGGGGAAGTGGGAGAAGAAGAAGCAGGCTCCCAGCAGAGCAGGGAGCCCGATGTGGGGCTCGATCCCAGGACCCTGGGATCACGCCCTGAGCCAAAGGCAGACGTTTAACGACTGAGCCACCCAGGCGCTCCCACTTGAGAGGTCTTCTAACTTCATACCAAAAAATTTCATGTGTACCTGGCATGAACCACCTTATAAAATAGAACTTCATCTGCTTATTACCTGAATATTATAATCTATCTATATTAGTGAACTGGAGCTGTGGATCAGGTAATCAAATATGTATACACTGAGATAGGAACACCCTTCATATTTTTTTTCTGGAATTTATATAAGAAAATAAAGTGAACCTATTACAAATATGAAAAAAAAATATTAGCCTGATGTTTATTCTTATGAAGAATACGAGTAAGCCATTTGTTCTCCCTTAGCCTCAAGTTCTTTAAAAAAAAGTGTTCTTGGACTATATTCTGTCTGAGATATTGTGGTCAAATGATTATATGCCCAGGGATTTCAACCCTTGGCCGTGAATCAAAATCAGTTGAGGGAATTTCGTTTGAGCACATTCAGGATAGAACTTTGGCATATATACTTTTAAGGAGTCCCACAAGTGATTCTGATACTCATTGAGGACATGGAATGGTAATTCTGTGCTATTTGGTGCAAAGAACAAAATGGGACTCTCTTAAGTCTGCATATTGCTTATAATTTATCTAAATTTCATATCTTGTGAAAAAAATGTCAGTGGGTATAGCATTGGTAAAATAGCAAAGTATCTCTTTAAAAGAAAAGATGCTCACAGTGTTATTGGCAGAAAACATCATCAGAGTGAACAGTGTATTAATCAGGGTTCCCCAAAGAAACAGAACTAATATATATATATATATATATATATATAT
>NW_024423319.1:95353338-95437781 GCF_017311325.1 Ursus maritimus
ATGTGTGTGTGTGTGTGTGTGTGTGTGTGTATGCATGTGTGTATACATATGTGTGTATATACGTATATACATATGTATACACACACGCACACACACATATATATATACACGTGCAAACACACAAAAACACTTATATATGATGTTTCTTTTTCCTTTCTGCATATGCTGAATTTTAACTTTCTCCAGATTTGGTTACCTTGGGTAATACCATTACTACTTTGTTTTTTAAAGGCTTTGAAAGTCTCTTGGACCTGTAAAAGGCACAGGGCTCTCAAAAAGTAATACTCAGGTTTTGATGTGCATAAGAATAATCTAAAGACCATGTAAAATGCAGATTTTTGGCTTCATTTCTAGAAAATTCTGACGCAGTTTATATGGGGAGAGGGTGCCCACAAATCTGCATTTTAAAGCAGTTGCAGTTTTTCTCTAGTTTGCTCAATAGCTATCCTATATTGATCCATTATAATGCAATATGCACTTTAAAAAAAACTAAATCTTTGAAGTGCCTGGGTGGCTTAGTCAGTTAACTGGTTGACTCTTGATTTTGGCTCAGGTCATGATCTCAGGGTTATAACATTGAGCCCCACATGGGGCTCTGTGCAGAGCCTGGAGCCTGCTTAAGATTCTCTCTCTCCCTCTCCCTCTGCCCCTCCGCCCTGACCCCTGCTAGTGTACTTGCTTACTCTCTCTCTTTCTCAGAAAAATCCAAACCCCCCCAAACTAAACATTTTATTTTAGAATATTAGATTTAGAAAACACTTGAAGAGATTGTATGGAGAGTTCCCTCGTATACTCTTCACCTAGCTTTCCCTAATGTATTAATATTTTATGTAACACATATGTTAAAACTTAAAAAAATTGGTAATTGCTGGGGTGCCTGGGTGGCTCAGTAGGTTAAGAGTCCTACTCTTGGTTTTGGCTCAGGTCACGATCTCAGGGTTGTGAGATAGAGCCCCATGTCAGGGTCGTGAGATCGAGTTCTGTGTTGGGCTTGCACTCAGCATGGAGTCTGCTTGAGATTCTCTCCCCCTCTCTCTCCTTCCCCCTCTACTCCTCCCCCCACACTCTCTCTCTAAAATTAACTAATTAAATCTTTAAAAAAATGGTATATTGCTTTTAGCTTCTCTCAAGACTTTTTTCAGATTTGTAGGTCTTTTTTTTTTTTTTACGATAATGTACTTCTTCTGTTCCAGAATCCAGTCCAGTATATCACATTGAATTAACTTGTCATCATTTGTCTTCAATGGTCTTTGACAGGTTCTTAGCCTTTCCTTGTTTCCCCATGACCTTTGAGAAGTATTGCCCATGACCTTTGAGAAGTATTGGGCCAAGTATTTTGTAGAGTGATCCTGAATTTGGGTTTGTTAGGTGTTTTTCTTATGATAGACCAGGATTCTGGGTTTTAGAGAAGAATACCATAAAAGTGAAATGTCTTTCTCATCACATTGTTTTGGGGGGGTACATGATACTAGTGTGACTAATAACTGGTGATGTTAACCTTGATTACTTAGTTAAGGTGCAGTCTGCCAGATTTCTTCACTATAAAGCAAGGTTAGTATCATTCCCTTTACTTTTTTTTTTTTTTTAAGATTTTATTTATTTATTTGACACAGAGAGCGAGAGCACAAGTAGGGGGATGAGCAGAGGCAGAGGGAGAAGTAGGCTCCCCGCTGAACGGGGAGCCCGATGCGGGGCCTCAATCCCAGGACCCCAGGATCGTGACCTGAGCTGAAGGCAGACACTTAACCAGATGAGCCACCCAGGCGCCCTAGTATTGTTCCCTTTTCATACTCTATCTTTTTGAATCAAGTCCATACTATGAGGAGGGTGTTTAAGACCCACATGCTAAAGGGAAGAATATCTACATATATTATTTTAAATTCTTTGTAAGAAAGTTTAATACCTTCTTCCCCATTTATTTATGTATTCACTTATGTATATCAATTTGAACTCATGGGCATTTCTTTTATATTGTGCGATAGTTTTAAAGTTTAGTTAATTATATTGCTCAAATTGTTCTAACTTAGGCCATATGGTTCCCCTTTAGTTTGGCTCCTGTATTCTTTGACCCGCCTTTATTCTTTTGCTTTTTGAGCACTTCCTGTTGTTTGGCACTACATGATGCTCCAGGTTCGTCTTGTATTTTCATTGCCCCAGTCCCGGAATTAGTCATTTCTCCAAGGATGTCTTGGATGTTTTTGTTTTTTGTTATTTTGGAGAATGCTATTTAGAAACCAAAGTCTGGATATTGGATGTGCTTGTTGCTGCTTAGGGGTCATTGTTTCTAGTCTCTTGGCAGACAGAGCTATGAAATATATGCATGCATACTAACTGCTCTATACACACGTATCTGTAATCATTTCTTTGGGTTCTTTCTCTATACATACTAAACATGAGTTTGTACTGATGTCTATGACTCTAATCCAGTATCATACAGTTCATTCTAGCTTTCTCTCTTTGCTTATTTGTAACTTCTTTTACTAAGAGTGAGGAACCTGACTCACTTCATTTTCCATTTATTTACTTATTTGTTCAATCTTAGTTTGAATGTAGTTTCATATTTTTTCTAAAGAGTTTATTTATTTATTTGCCAGAGAAAAAGAGAGCACATAAGCAGAGGGAGAAGAAGGCTCCTCGCTGAACCAGGAGCCTCACACAGGACTCAATCCCAGGACCCTGGGATCATGATCTGAGCTGAAGGCAGACGCTTAACCGACTGTGCCACCCAGCCATCCCTATAGTTTTATATATTTTTTTTATAGTTTTATATTTTTAAACCATATGCCTGTGAGAAACAAATTTACCAACTAAGATGTGTTTATGTGCAGTTACTTTTGTGTTTAGTCTTACATTTCTCAATCAAAACATCATTTTCCAAAGTCACTTATGTCAGCTCCTTTTTCTCCATCCCCTTCAGTGCAGTTCTATCAGACATAGATAATACAGTTAGATTTATTTGTCACACGCCACATTCCATCTGGGGATACTATGATTTTTTTTTAATTGCATATATTAAATTTTGCCCTGTGATGCACTGTTCTGTACGTTTTGACAAATGCATAGACTCATGTATTTTCCACCTAGTAATATAAAGAACAGTTGCATCACCCTAAAAATTTTCCTGAGTCCCCTTTATAGTTAATCAGTTCCTCCCAACCTCTGACAAATACTGATTTGTTTTCCATCCCTATAATTTGTTTTTTTTCCAGAATATTAAATAAACAGAATCATACAGTATGTACGCTTTTGGAAATGGTATCTTTGACTTAGCAATATTTAAGATCCATCTGGTGTGAATCAGTTGTTTCTTTTTATCACTGATTAGTATCCATTGTTTCCAAATCCAAATCTGTTTATCCATTCATTTGTTGAAGGACAATTTGATTACTTCCAGTTTGGGACAATTATGAATGAAGCTGCTATAAACATTTATGTATAGGTTTTTGTGTGAACATAGATTTTCAGTTAACTGGGGAGTATGAATGTTGGATCCTATAGCGAGACTGTTTTACTCTATAAGAAATTGCTGAGGTGTTTTCCAGGTAGTTGTATTATTTTACATTCCCCCTAGCAATGAATGTGAGTTCCTGTTGCATTAAATCTTCATCACCATTTGAGATGGTCAGTTTTTAGATTTTAGCTTTTCTAATAGGTGTGTAGTGATACCTCATAGTGGCATTATTTGTATTTCCCTAATGACAAATGATGAGCATCTTTTCATATACTTACTTGCCATCTGTATATCTTCTTTGGTGAATACATATATTCTCTAGGTTGTTTGTTTTCTTATTGTTGACTTTTTAAGAGTACTTTATGTATCCTGGATATGAGTCCTTTATACATTATTTCATGAAAAGTAGAAAAAGGTGAAGTGGCCGTAAGGTACAAAAACTTGTTTTTAATCAACAGTCATGTGAAAAATTTTGAAGATACCCAATTGAACTTTAGTGTATTTTATTTTTAAATTTTTAGTTTTAATTTAAATTCTAGTTAACATATAGCATAATATTAGTTTCAGGTGTACAATATAATGATTCAATGCTTCCATACAACACCTGCTGCTTGTTACAAGTACACTCCTTAATCCTGGTCACCTATTTAATCCACCCCCCCTTCCCTCTGGTAACATCAGTTTGTTCTCTATAGTTAAGAGTCTCTTTTCGTGGTTTACCTCTCTTTCTCTCTTTTCCACTCTGCTCATTTGTTTCTTAAATTTTACATATGAGGGAAATCATATGGTATTTGTCTTTCTGTGAATGATATATTTCACTTAGCATAATACTCTCTAGCTCCATCCATGTTGTTGCAAATGGCAAGATTTCATTGTTTATTGTGACTAAGTAATATTCCATTATATATAATCTTCTTTATCCATTCATTAGTCAAAGGACACTTGGGTTTCCATGGTCTGGCTATTGTAGATAATGCTGCTATAAACACTGGGGTGCATGTATCCCTTTGAAATGGTATTTTTGTGTTTTTTGGGTAAATACCTAGTAATGAAAATACCTAGTACCCTAGTAGATCATAGGGTAGCTCTGTTTTTAACTTTCTGTGGAACCTCCATACTGTTTTCTACAGTGGCTGCAACAGTTTGCATTCTCACCACCATTCTTACTTGTGGAAGGTGAAGTTTTGATTTGTATGTCTCTGATGATCAGTGATGTTGAGCATCTTTTCAAGTGTCTATTTGCCATCTGCATGTCTTCTTTGGAAAAATGACTGTTCATGTCTTCTGCCTATTTTTTTTTAAGATTTTATTTATTTATTTGACACAGAGAGACAGCCAGCGAGAGAGGGAACACAAGCAGGGGGAGTGGGAGAGGAAGAAGCAGGCTCATAGCGGAGGAACCTGATGTGGGGCTCGATCCCATAATGCCAGGATCACGCCCTGAGCCGAAGGCAGACACTTAACCGCTGTACCACCCAGGCGCCCCCTGCCTATTTTTTAATTGAATTATTCATTTTTGGGGTATTGAGTTTTATAAGTTCTTTATATATTTTGGATACTAACCCTTTAACAGGTCATTTGCAAATATCTTCTCCCATTCCATAGGTTATTGTTTAGTTTTGTTGATTGTTTCCTTTGCTGTGCAGAAGCTTTTTATCTTGATGAAGTCCCAATAGGTTATTTTTACTTTTGTTTCCCTTGCTTCAGGAGACTTATGTAGAAGTTGCTATGACCAATGTCAAGGAGGTTACTGCCTATGTTCTCCACTAGAATATTTATGGTTCAATGCCTCACATTTAGGTCTTTAGTCCATTTTGAATTTTCCTTTGTGTATGGTGTAAGAAAGTGGTCCAGTTTCATTCTCCTTCATGTTGCTGTCCAGTTTTCCCAACACCGTTAGTTGAAGAGACTGTCTTTTTCCCATTGGATATTCCTTCCTGGTTTGTCGAAGATTAGCTGACTCTAGTTGTGGGTTCATTTGTGGGTTTTCTATTATGCCTCGTGGATTTATGTGTCTGTTGTTGTGTCAGTACCATACTCTGTTGATTACTACAGCTTTGTAATGTACCTTGAGGTCCAGAATTGTGATGCTTCTAGCTCAGCTTTTCCTTTTCAAGGTTTCTTTGGCTATTCAGGGTCTTTGTGGTTTCATACAAATTTTTAGGATTGTTTGTTAACAGCTCTGTGAAAAATGATGGTGGTATTTTGATAGAGATTGCATTAAATCTGTAGATTGCTTTGGATAGTATAGACATTTTAACAATATTCTTCCAATCCATGAGCATGGAGTGTCTTTCCATTTCTTTGTGTCATCTTCAATTTCTTTCATCAGCGTTTGGTAGTTTTCAGAGTACAGGTCTCTCACCTCTTTGGTTAGGTTTCTTCCTAGGTATCTTACTATTTTTTGGTACAATTGTAAATGGGATTGCTTCCTTGAATTCTCTTTCTGCCACTTCATTATTGGTATATAGAAATGCAACAGATTTCTGTATGTTGATTTTGTATCCTGAATTCATACTGACTTTACTGAATTCATATATCAGTTCTAGCAGTTTTTTGGTGGAGTCTTTTGTGTTTTCTATATTAGAGTATCATGTCATCTGCAAATAGTGAAAGTTTGTCTTCCTTGCTGATGGATGCCTTTTATTTCATTTTGTTGTCTGATTGCTGAGGCTAGGACTTGCAGTATTATGTTAAAAAAACAGTGATGCGAATGGGCATCCCTGTCTTGCTTCTGACCTTAGGGGAAAAGCTCTCAGTTTTTCCCCATTGAGGATGATATTACCTGTGGGGTTTTCATAGATGGCTTTATTGTGTTGAGGTATGTTCCCTCTAAACCTACTTTGTTGAGGGTTTTTATCATGAATGGATGTTGTACTTTGTCAAGTGCTTTTTCTGCATCTATTGAGACGATCATATAGTTTTCATCCTTTCTTTTATAAATGTGCTATATATCATATTGATTGATTTGTGAATATTGAACCACCCTTGCAACCCAGGGATAAATCCCACCTGATCATGGTGAATGACTTTATTAACGTATTGTTGAATTCGGTTTGCTAGTATCTTATGGAGAATTTTTGCGTCCATGTTCATCAGGGATATTGGCCGGTAGTTGTCTTTTTTAATGGAGACCCTCTCTGGTTTTGCTATCAGGGTAATGCTGGCCTTATAGAATGGGTTTGTAAGTTTTCCTTCCTTTTATATTTTTTTGGAATAGTTTGAGAAGAATAGGTATTAACTCTTCTTTAAATGTTTGGTAGAATTTGCCTGTGAAGCTATCTGGCCCTGGACTTTTGTTTCTTGGGAGTTTTTTGATAACTGATTCAAATTTCTTGCTGCTTATTGGTCTGTTCAAGCTTTCTATTTCATCCTGTTTCAGTTTTGGTAGTTTAAATGTTTCTAGGAATTTATCTATTCCAGGTTATCCAATTTGTTGGTATGTCATTTTTCATAATATTCTCTTATAATTGTTTGCATTTCTGTGGCATTGATTGCTATTTCTCCTTTCTTATTTGTAATTTTGTTTATTTGGGTCATTTCTCTTTTCTTTTGATAAGTCTGGCTAGGGGTTTGTCAATTTTATTAATTCATTCAGAGAACCTGCTCCTGGTTTCATTGATCTGTTCTATTGTGTTTTTTAGTTTTTATATCATTTACTTCTGCTCTGACCTTTATTATTTCCTTCCTTCTGCTAGCTTTAGGCTTTTTTTTTTTCCTTTCTCTAGCTCCAATATGTGTAATGGTAGGTTGTTTATTTGAGGTTTTTATTGCTTCTTAAGGTAGGCCTGTATTGGTATATACTTCCTGCTTAGGACCGCTTTTGGTGCACAAATGTTTTGGACTGTTGTTTTTCCCTCTGAGCAGGGAGCCTGATGAAGGGCTTGATCCCAGGACTCCGGGATCATGACCTGAGCCAAAGGCAGACACTTAACTGACTGAGCCACCCAGATGCCCCTGGACTGTTGTGTTTTTATTTTCATTTGTTTCCATGTATTTTTAAAATTTCTTCTTTGATTTCCTGGTTGAATCATACATTGTTTAGTAGCATGTTGTTTAACCTCCACATATTTGTGTTCTTTCCAAATTTTTTCTTGTGGTTGACTTCTAGTTTCATAGTGTTGTGGTCAGAAAAGATGCATGGTATGATTTTAATGTTTTTGTGTTTGTTGAGGCCTGATTTGTGACCTAATATGCAATCTATTCTGGAGAATGTCCCATGTGCACTTGACAAGGATGTGTGTTCTACTTGTTTTAGGATGGAATGTCCTGAATATATGTGTTAAGTTCATGTGGTCCAGTATGTCATTCAAAGCCACAGTTTCCTTGTTGATTTTCTTTTTAGATGATCTGTAAGTGGGGTGTTAAAGTCCTTTACTATTTTTGTATTATTATAAATGAGTTCCTTTATGTTTTTTATTGACAGTGTTATATATTTCTGTGTTCCCATGTTGGTTTATTGGTCATGAACTCCTTTCATTTTTGTCTGAGAAATTCTGTCTCAACTTTTACTCTGAATAATAGCCTTGCTGAATATAGTATTGTTGGCTACAGATTTTTCCCATTCAACACTTTGAACATCTGGTGGCACTTTCTTCTGGCTTGCTGAGTTTCTGTGGAGAAGTCTCCAGCTAACCTTATGGGTCTTCGCTTGTAAGTTAAGGACTTCTTTTGTCTTGTTGCTTTTAAGACTTTCTTCATGACTACATTTTGCAAATTTAATTATAGTATGTCTTGGTGTTGGCCTGCTTTTGTTGATTTTGATGGTAGTTCTCTGTGCCACCTGGATCTGGATGTCTGTTTCCTTCCCCTGATTAGGAAAGTTTCCAGCTATTATTTCCTCAAAAAAAGTTTCTGCCCCGTTTTCTCTCTTTTCCTCTTTTGGGACTCCTGGACTATGAATGCTATTACATTGGATGGAGTCACTGAGTTCCCTAAGTCTGTTCTCGTGTTGCATAATTTTTCTTTGTCTCTTTTGTTCAGCTTCATTATTTTCCATTATTTTGTCTTCTAGGTTACTCATTTATTCCTCCCCTTCTTCTAGCCTGGTGTTCATTGCATCAAGCCTGTTTCCAATCTCATTTATTGCATTCTTTATCTCTTATTGATTCTCTTCTGATTCTTTCATCTCTGTGGTAAGTGTCTCCCTGAAGTCTTCTATTCTTTTCTGAAGCCCAGTAACCTAATGATTGTTGGTTTAAATTCTCCAAAAGGCATGTTACTTATATATCTGTTTTGCTTAGATCTCTGGCGGTGGCCTCATCTTGTTCTTTCATTTGGGATTAATTCCTGTGTCTTGGAGTTTTGTTTAAGTCTCTGCCTTCTTCTCTGTGTTAGAAAAGCCATTTATGTTTCCTGCTCCCGAAAGTAATGGCTTTATGAAGAGGTCATGTATTGTCCAGGGCCTGGCGCTTCAGGGTATGTCTCCCATGTGTACTGCATGCATTCTGCTCTTGTGTTTTGGCTGCTCTATCCTTTAGGGCAGTTGTCTTCAGAGGCTCTCCTTACCTGCAGTGGGCAGTGTTTGGTCCTTAGCATAAATGTGATGAGTTTTAACTAGGTGTGCTCTGGTGTGCTTGTGAAATGAGACCTGATACTACTTTCATGAGAACTGAGGCTCTGCAGAATGCTCTGTTTGGGAGACATGGTGTGTTTAGGGAGTTGTGATGGTCTTCTGAGGGAGAGACCTACTGTGTTGGGACTGAGGCAAGATTGGTTGAGAGAGGCAGTCCCAACAAAGCACAGAGTTGGTGCTTGGTATAAGCAAGTTAGGCAGCCAGTGTGAAGCACTGCACTGCCTCCTTCTGGTGGCTCTGTGTTTGTCCTGAGGAGTGGGAGAGGAAAATGGCACCTGCCAACATGGTGAAATGTGTCTCCATGAATGCTGCCTTTTAGGAAAGCCCGCTGAGAAGAGTGAATAATCTTCCCTGTGAGTATCAGGCAATCCTCAGATCACTGTTTCCATGCTGTCTGCCTCTGGGCTTTCTGCCTGCCTTCTTTCCAGGAGCAGTGCAGTGCCCACAGGCTGTATCACAGCTAAGCCCACTACCTTTAAAACTCCAGGCTATAAGCCCCACTGGTTGCAAAAACTCAGAATTCAGCCCTTCTCATTTTTCAAGCCAGTGGCTTTGGGGAAGTGTTCTCTTTGTGCATTCCCCTTGTGCTATTCTCTGCTATTCTCTCTCTCCCCCCCTCGCCTCCGCCTTTCTCCGTGACCACAGCTCCCTCCCCTCTGCAATACCCCTTTCTCCCCTAAACCACTGGTTACACACTTCCTACCTTCTTTGATGTGGCTTCTTCTCTCCATTTACCTGTGGAGTTCTGTCAGTCTTCAGGTGGTTTTCTGGGGGTATTTAGGATGCTTTGATAGTTATCTAGTTGTTTTCTTAGAACAAGAAGAGGGGAGGGGTCCTCCCTCTCTCCAACTTTGCTATATTTTAAATAAGTATTCCGATTAGCTAGTAGTTAGGGTATTGCTTATAGGAAATGGTTGAAGAATTGCCTCTTGAATTTAACACATAAGAGGGTTAACCTTCCAAATAAGAGGGTTAAAATATAACTAGTTCAAAATCTGCCTTACCAATTTAACATTATGAAATCTAAATATATTGAGACTTTAAAGAACATTCTTAAAATCAGTAAATGAAAATATTTGTGAGATATAATTAGATCTCTAAGTTTTTTTTTCCCCCTTTGTGCATCAACTCTAGCTTAATTCTGATTATGATTATACTATATAAAATAGCAGTATTACACTAAATGCTTATTCTGTGCCTGGCACTATGCAAAATCATGTTTTGTAGATTATCTTGATTTATGCATAATCCATTTGTTTGATTTCATGAAAAACTTCAAAATTAATAAACATTATGTCTAGTTTACAGAGGGGGAGCCAGAGGCAAAAGAGGCAGTTATCATGCTTTATTTACAAGGAGGACTAAGGCGTACTTGCTAGTAATGCTAGAAAACATCATTCATCTATATCTAACAAGGGAAATGATAAACACTCCCTTGACAAGATAAACACATTCAAAATAATTTATTCTGTCATGAAAAATACGGCAAAAGAATAATCCAAAATGAATTTGTCTATATTTAAAATCTTTTTTAAAAAACCCCGCTTTTTCATAGACATTGTTATAAGCACCATAAAAGAGATAGAAATTTAACTGATATCATTCATGACAAAATTAAGGTCTGCAATTGGATCTATAGAGTGAGAAATATAACTCCGTGACATTAATTGCCTACTGCTTTAAAAAAAAAAAAGTCTTAATTTTCAGGGTCTAATGTATTTATTTTTCTTTGAAAGTTTCTTTCCTTCTTATAGATCATTTTGTACCACCAGTGTTTAAAATTCTCATCATTCCTTCATTTAAAAAGTAATTTTGTTAAAGCACTTCTTATAGAATTTTTAAAATATGATTGCATGATGGGAAAACTTTCTTAGCATTTGCTTATTTGTCTTATTTCATAGAATTGATCATCTGAGTGGATATGAATAGTCAGGACAAGATAGATTTTATCAAGCATTATTTTATTAACACGTAGTACCCAGCATTTCTGGTAAAGAGTTTGATGCACATCTGATTCTTTTTTTTTTTCATGTTTTTTTATTATATTATGTTAGTCACCATAGAGTACATCCCTGGTTTCCGATGTAAATTTCGATGATTCATTAGTTGCGTATAAACACCCAGTGCACCATGCAATATGATGCACATCTTCTTATTCCTTAGTAGGTAAGTTGTTTTCTGTTCTGAAATCTTTTTGAAAAGGCTTATTTTTGAGATTCTGAAATTACATCAGCATATATTTCAGTAGAGGTTATTTTTTTTATCTTTTTAATTCAGTACTTTATTCCATAGATCTATTTCATTTTGTAAACTTAGATCTTTTTTCAACTCAGGGATGTTTGTTAATGTGTCTTTGAGGATTGTTTATGTACTCTGATTTTAAGACATCTGTTAGTATTGTGTTGGACTTAATCACCACATTTCTTAATTATCTCTCATATAATCACTTAACCTTTTGCTCAACATTTAAAAATATGTCCTAGATTTTATTTCCCTTTTGCCTGATCCATTGCATTATTTAGTTCATGTACTGAAGATTTAAATTCCAGAAACAGTATTTTAATTTTTTATTTATAACATATAAATGTAATATATTGATTTCAAAATATTAAGTTATATCACTTGCTTAAATGAAATTGTAAATACAGATGAAACTCTCTTATGTGAATTTTTTCTCAAGGATGTTCCACTTGATCTGTGAAAGTTTAGTACATATTGCTTGAAAAAAAATGTTCCGAGGTCAGACAACTTTAGGAAACTCTGTGTTTCACAAATGTCACACTTATTTCTTGAATCCAGTATTTTATTTTAAAGATTTTATTTATTTGTCAGAGAAAGATTGAGCACACAAGCAGGGGGAGCAGCAGGCAGAGGGAGAAGCAGGCTCCTCACTGAGCAAGGAGCCTGATGCAAGGCTTGATCCCAGGACCCTGGGATCATAAGCTGAGCCAAAGGCAGATGCTTAACCTACAGAGCCACCCAAGCGTCCTAAATCCATTATTTTAAATAGCATTTAATAAACTCAGGGGCATTAGAAACTCTAAGAAGCTGTTTTATACAGAGAATTTTTCACAATTACTTTACTACAAATGTTTATAAATCAACAAACAAATTAAGGCACAGGGAAGTCTAAGAAATGAAAAAATACCACTTTAGAATATATGACATTGGAAATATATTTTTACAGTGAGATTTAAAAAAATTAATGTGGTATATTGCTAGAAATTTCTAATATCTTTGTATTAAATATATACATTAAGAGCTATTTCTGAGTATGAGAGTAAGGGAATATCGTTTATTCCTCCATGCCCCATTCCATTTCCTCTTGCAGGATTTCAGAACTAATTTTTTACATTTTTGCTTTGATGAGAGTTTGGAAGTTTGGTTGCATTTTTCTAGATGAGGTAATGATATAAATGAGGGTAATTCAAGGACTACTGAAAGGCTTTACTAAGTTTATTTCAGCTTTCCTCCTTAACACTACTAAGAGGGCAGTATTCCGTCAAGATCTGTCTTTATGGAGAGTAACTGTTGACAGGGTCTAAAAGAAGCAGTGTGTAAGATTTTTTTTTTAAAGATTTTATTTATTTATTTGACAAAGAGACAGCCAGCGAGAGAGGGAACACAAGCAGGGGGAGTGGGAGAGGGAGAAGGAGGCTTCCAACAGAGGAACCTGACGTGGGGCTCGATCCCAGATTGCCGGGATCACGCCCTGAGCCGAATACAGACACTTAACGACTGAGCCACCCAGGCGCCCCATGTGTAAGATTTTTCTTGTATAAGATTTATTATAATCAGATCAACAGTGGGCCATAGAAATAGCTTTGTAAGAGTAGAACTAGTCAACATACATATTGATTGACTGCCTTTGGAAGAAGGTGAGCTATATGGGATACTGTTTGTTTTGTAGCTAAATTCTAGAAAAATGGCATTTGTTCATTGTGGTGGCTTTTCTTCCCCCAACAGGGTGGGCAGAATATTCTCAGAAACATTAGAAATATTTCAGTGTAGTCAATTTTGGGGTTGCAACTGTATTTATTTTAATTGATTTAACTCATATGGTTAACTGTTTGCAAGCCCCTTTATATGTAAATCTTTGGTGCATTATAGTGCATTATTGAATACAGTTGATTAGATAATGGAATTTTATGAGCTTTATTAATTTTTTTCCTTTTCTTACCCAGGAGTAAATAAATAAGGTGCTCATTCTAAATAATAAATTTTGTAAATTATTGGTAAGATGGCTTTGCTAAAAAAAAAAATAAATAAAAAAAAATAAATGAAAAGCTTGTTGCTATCTTCTGCCACCATCATCTTGCAGAACACAAGTTTCATATTCACATTAAAAAGACATATTGCTCATGTTGATCATTAACCAGGAAAATGAGCCATAGGGGATGCATTATGCTAAAGACAGTTAAATGAGACATATTCCCAAGACATTTGCTTCTGGAAAACAGCCTATAACTAAAATCTTTTAAACAGCATTCTGTTTTTTTATAGACTGTTACACTGAAAAAGTAAAAGTCAATACGCAAATTTGAGATGTAACCACACCCCCGCATTGTGTGACCTTCTGTATCTGTAAATTGAAGTCCTCCTTTTACATTAATTTTAGGTTTAATAATATTCTGATAATTGGTAAAAAGTTATAAATAATAGCTTTATGATATGATAGGAGACTTGGGAATTGAGATAATTCATGATCTATATTCTCAATGTACTGCTACTTCATTTAAGATACATAGATGCAGAATGAATACAATAAGCATTCTTTATTCCCTTCTTAGGAGGTGATGAAAGGCTTGGGGTTTTTTGTCAAATAGCCCTCATTTGAAAGCCTGACTCCACCCTTTCCAAGCTGTGTGAACTTTTGTATAGTGATTTACTCATCAGAAAACTAGGACTAATTGTACCAAATATTATAAGTATTAAATTAGGTGATTTTTTTAAATGACACTAATAATACACTTACCTTATTGGTTTCAATCGATATGTGGTAGTAGTTATTTAAAACGCTGACTTTGAGAAAGTAGTCTATTATGTAAAAACTCAAGTTAATTTTTTCACTTTAAATTTTTCTATTTTTAGAAAGATTTGTGTATTTATTTTAAAGAGAGAGTGAGTGCATGAGCTGTGGGAGAGAGAGAGGAAGCCGACTCCCTGCTGAGTGTGGAGCCCAGGACCCTGAGATCAGGACCTGAGCTGAAACCAAGAGTCAGATGCTTAACTGACTAAGCCATCCAGGTACCCCTCACTTCAGACTTTTCTAAGTTTGCAGGGCTTTTTCTCTTCCCTTTCACATTATTTTTTTTTTTTTATTTTCTGGGTAGTCACTGAAATATCATTTATATTTTTTCCGGTAGAAATGTTAGTAGGTAGTACATTTCCAACATATGAATAGCTTTTGGAATCAATAAATCCCAAAGATTACTATAAAACAGGAGCTAGACTTCAAAAATTAACTTATAAAGGCTTTAGACGTTCATATAGGCTTTAGACATTTCTTATGTTATTGTCCTGATTGCTATTTAATTTTAAGAGTATGTGTCTTGTCTAACAACAGCAAAAAAAGAAACCTTAGAATTTGTCTGTTTCTGTTACAGATTTTTTTTTCTCCTACAGGCTCAATAATAATTGTGTAAGAAGTAGTAGATCTTGTAAAGTTATTTTAGTCCACTGACTACAGATACCCTAAATGCTGGTATTGATATTCTGTACTATATTATGAAAACTTCCATAGTTTATAATGCTAAATTTGCTTTTTTTAAAAAGAAAATGAAGGAAAGATTGCAAATATTCCACATATAGTAGATTCTAGTGATTTTTACTTATTAATTAAAATGTTTTTTGTCTTTATTGAGATAAAATGACATATAATGTTATGTAAGTTTAGGGTGTACAGTGTGATGATTTGATACGCATATATATATTAAGGGATGATTATCACAAAAAGATTAGTTAATACATCCATTACCTTCCGTAGTTACGATTTTTTGTGTGTGGTGAGAACATGTAAGATCTACTCTCTTAGCAACTTTCAAATATATAATACAGTATTGTTAGCTGTAGTCACCATGCTGTACATTAGATCCTTAGACTTTATTTATATAATAGCCCTTTGACCAGCTTCTCCCCATTTCCACAACCTCCCAGTCCCTGGCAACTACCATTCTACTCTCTTGTTTCTGTGAGTTTGGTGTTTTTCAATTCTACATATAACAGAGCATCCAGTATTTGTCTTTCTCTGTCTTCTGACTTATTTCACTTATCTTAATTCCTCCAAGGTCCATCCATATTATTGCAAATGGCAGGTCTATCTATCATGTACATGCATCATATATGATGTACATGATGTACATATGATGAACATATATATATTACATATCTCATATTTTTTTCATTTTATTTATCCATTCATCCATCAAGAGACACTTTGATTGTTTCCATGTCTTCTCTGAATGCTTTTTAGATATTATTTACTTCCCCCTGGACTCAAGGAAGAATGTGGTAGATGAGGCATAATTAGTATAATTAGAACTACATGTACATTCAACTGCTCACATGACACAAGATTGGAGATTAAGGACTCAGAATGGCTCTTTCTAAACCAATACTCCATTTGCAAGCTAGAGCCCACAATATGAATTTAATAAATCTACTAAAATTTTTTCCTTTGGTGTTGAGGAAGTTGCTCTGCTACCTTCCCAAACTACCCCATTTCACCAGATGCCTATGATAATATTCTGACCTTCTTTATCAAATTTGTTAATAATACGAGAATTGGCCCTATTTCTCCAAGTGTTTTTTGAGAAATGAAGCCTGTCACTGCTGCCTTTGATGTAGGTAACGTGTCATCCTAAGGAACTCTTCAACTGCTACAAATATATGGAGACCGGCTACTGAAAGCTAACAGAAATCCACCTATTTTTGTTGTATTAAATGATCTAAGCCTTTATTTTCTCTGGCTAAGAATGTATTTTAAGGTTGAAAGTCAGGTTGAACTGTGCTTCTCTGAGGCTACAGAGTGCATGTGTTTTCATATACATTTAGATTGGAATTATCCATTAAGGATAATTATTTTTATGACATTCAATGATCGCTCAACATTGTATAATTTATGATATTCACAATGTATTCTTATTTTCCTTCATACTCACCCCCGTCAGAAAGAATTTGAAAATGAAAAAGTAAGTGGTCAGTTTTTAAGTTACAGTGGCACAAGATCATGATTAAGGTTTTAAATTCTCTGGCCAATGCTTGAAAATATGTGTTTTTAAATATTAAGGGACATATTTCTGATATCATTTATCTTCTGATGTTCAGTAAGGCACACTTCACACAGTTCTTACTGAGCTCAAAACTTACATAGAAAAGTAGCATACTTCTCTATGGTGCTGGGGAACAATTTCATTTCTCAAAATTTTCTATAGAGTCTAGTCTTATTTAATGACTGAATGGGTAGGGAAGGCACATTGGTAGAATATTCTAATTTGCTTTTGTGGTTCTTTGGTCATGTACGTCGGGTCTAAACACTAGAATTAGAGAAATTAATCAAGCTTGGTCTGCTGTTTCCTTAAGTTTCCTCTTTATGCTTTGGGAATTTAAAGCAAAGAGATATTTCATGTTTAGCACAACATCCCTCATTACCAAATGACAAAAGGGGAAATTTAATTGATAGTCAAGACTTTTATAAGCATTCGCAACCTCATTTAATCTTCAAAAATCCAAGTGAAATAGGTGTTGTTATTCCAAGTTTGAGATGAGCTATCATTCTGCAGAACAACTTGCCACAGGATTAAAACACGGCAGTGCTGGAATATGAATTCATTTCTGCCTAACTCCAAAAGTTGTGCTCTTAATACTTTTTCATGCAAAGTCTCAGGATGAAAAATAATTTCCTTTGTCTTTATCAAACTATATATTCCTAGAGCCAGATTTTCCAAAGGCTTTGTTATCCCTTATGTGACACTGTAATATAACCGGTTATTGTAATATTTGTGTAATGTACCATTAACTTCAGGGGTATGGCTGGCTTAAAGTAGAGGCTTACATGGGCATACATATCATCAAAAGAAATTTTAACAGAAAATTTGCTACAGTGTAGTATAACCTATTTTCCTAACCTAAGCAAATGCTTACTTAAAACAACTTTAATATGAACATAACCTGGCTAGAATTGTTTGATAATTAAAAATGCTTGTTTTCACAAGGGTTTTTACAAATAGAAAAAAAAATTTTTAAACATTGAAAGGATAAGTTACAATAATTTTTCTCTTTTTGCAGTTTGATTCAAAAAGTTGTGTGCTGTGTGCTTGGGCAAAAAAGTAAATAGTAAAAGGATAAGTAAGAAATCATAGGTTTCCCATTTTATAAAATATTTAACAGGAAGGGCTATTTCATTATCTTTCGGTTCTTCAATGTGCAGTCAATTTCTTCTTCATGATGCAAATATCTGTTGAAGAAATTATCCAAAAGTAGTTTTCTTAAGACATACTTTTTATTATACACAATAAAGGTTCCTTATTTACTCTAAGGATAGATCGACAAGAGGGCATTATCCTTAACCTCTGTCTAAATGATGAGATCAGGAAAACATGGCATGAGCATCACCAGCCATTCAATCAAATTCCATTTGGGTTGTGGCTTTATATCTTTCCAGAGTGGAATTTTTATCTCCGTTCCTCCCACATAAATGACGAAGCTCTAGTTGCTTTAACAGTCAAGATGGAAGAGCAAGGTACAAGTGGCTCCAGAAAATGAAAGTGTATCTTTATGTTTTGTTTTGTTTTGTTTTGTTTTGTTTTTCATTAGAGACCCTGGTGTATATGTTTTTACCCTACCTTAGTTTGCATCCTAGTTGGAGTCCAGGGTTTCAAGGTGATTGTTTCATTGTCCATGATATTGCTACATGTCAGAGTGGAAATAATACACATAATGAGAAGATTTTGACTTGGATCCCACACTTCAGATAACTCGAGTTATCTTTTATTTTATTTATTTTCTTTTAGTTCTTTTCTTAGTTATAATAAAGTGGAGATAATAACACTTTTGTGTTTGTGTATGTTGTAAACCTCAAAAAGAAAAATAAAGATTACGAATGGGCTTTGAAAACTTTAAGAGGCTATACTAACACAGTTATATATATTAGGCTCTCCTGATTTCCCTCTCCTAAAAACTACAGATTTGAGGTCAGGTTATTTTTTGAAGTCTCACTGGTGCTTAAAATCCAAATAGGTCCAACATTGCTTCTGTTTATTTCTGTATGACAACTAATACCAATGCAGGTAATTATAGCAGTGGAAAAACCCACATAATTTCTCCAAAGAATGTTTATTTTGCTAGAAGTAGCCATCACCAATAAGCAATAGGAAGGAAGCTTTACTAGTGACTCTTACTTTGCAATTATACCTTTTCATTTTAATCAAATAAGATTGAGTGGGATTTAGTTGAAGGCTATCGCACAGGATAAATACCATTAAAGCTACTTTTTTCTTGGCTTCTCTGTGCCTTTTTAGTACTTTTCTTCCTTCTTCTCTCCCTCCTACTCTTCCATAGATGTATGCTGAGTAATGTTCTGTGATGCTTGTGGTATTAAACATTTGTGTAAAGTACTCCCTTAATTGTCACCCAAATCTGAGTTTGATGATATGGTTTCCATTTTGTAGATGAGGAGACATGTCCAATGAAATGCAAGGGCACATAACCAAAATGTGGAAAGTAGATTTTATGGACCTGAACAACAAATGTGTAAGGGTGAACACTGCAGCATGATGCCCAAGGCTTGAAGAGACAGCCACAGAATCCAGATAACTTGAGGCCAGAAGGCATAATAATGGCTTCTTTGATGTCTGAATAAATAAGTACAGGGATTTCCCAGATTTTGAAGTCATTGGTGACTTATTTCTCTAGGATACTAGAGTGAGTTCTTTAGTAGAAGGTAGTTAGAAAAGGAGAGTCCTTGTCTAAAAACAAAAGGTATTTTTAAAAAGCGATCATAAAATTGGCCTTAAAGGAGAGACCATTGAAGTGGGATCACAGTGGACTGAGTGAAGTCCTATCAATAGGGAAGATCAGTAGAGGTATGAAAGGATATATTGATTGGATCTGGAACGCAGGAGCATGTTTGAGTGGCTGTGTGTAAGTGGGAGGCGTGTTTATGTGTATAAGTAAATTTAGGTGAACCTGGAGAATTAACAAGCAGTGAAGTAGACTAGAGTTATATTTTAGAAAAATAAGGAGAAGAGAGACTAGTTTGGAAACCATCGCAGAAGTAACGTACAGTGGTGACATGGACCTAAGGTTATGGTGAGAAATTCTAGGCCTTCGCTTACAAAAATCCATAGAAAAGACTTACTTTCTCCGGTATGAGATGCTCACAGACAAACTTTATTTGAAATAGGAAATTTGCACATAAACAGATATTTATCCCATCCTATTAGGATGAAATATATACATATACTTCCATTTACAAATGAATTCCTTCCTTAATGGAAACAGAAGCGCCCTCTAAATCTGCACTACAAATCTTTCTAGCTACAAATTTTCCTGTCCCAGACAGTTTTAGCTGTTATTTTCAAAAAGCAAAGAAGTTGCTTGATTTCTTATTTTAAATTGCTATTCAGGAAATGCAAAGATTAATTTCACTTGAATAGACATACGAGAATTTTTTATGTTGCTGTGTAGTTTTGCTCACACAGATCTACTGTGCGTACTAGATTTGCCAGGGACTTGAAGATCCCTGCTATTTCGCACCTGTGTTATATGATATGGAAATACTCCTTGGTGGTGAATTTTTATGCATATTGTGAAATTTTAAAAAAATTTAATCAGGAGATAAAATAGTTTAACTCAAGTTTTACCTGTAATTTAGGTAAGTAGTTCTCAAACTGGTTTTGGGGGCTTGATGGAATCTTAAAAAGGGAGATAATAATTTCATTGTTAAAGAGACCTAACATTCTTTTGATTATAGACTTCAATTCTGGGGGGTCCTCGGTGGCTCAGTCGGTTAAGCATCTGCTTTCAGCTCAGGTCATGATCCCAGGGTCCTGGGATCGAGCCCCTCGTTGGGCTCCCTGCTCCGTGGGAAGCCTGTTTCTCCCTCTCTGCAGCTCCTCCTGCTTATGCTCTCTCTCTTTCTCAAATAAATAAAATCTTAAAAATATATATATATATATTTTAAAAGATTTCAATTTTTGGTTAACAAAATACTTGTCATAATTATTTTGTTACAGTTTTAATACAAGTGGAGCTATACAAGTCTCCTTTTACTTAGTACAATTATTTTAAGATTCCTCCCATATTACAGGTGATATAACTAGATCTTTTCTGTTTTTAAGAGTAATTCTGCTTTTAATTATGGCTTAATTTTTACAAATAATCAATATAACAATATAATATTCATAATGCTACAAAAATGTGAGAAGAGTATATGTGAATATTGATTTCATAGTTAGTAAAATGTAAAATATTGATGAACTAAGCATAAAGTCACTGAGGAGTGTTTATAAGCATTAGGTATTAAACTGACAGATATTGGGGAATCAAAGTTGTAAAAACACTGTGGGACACTCATCAATCATTCTGATTGATGTTAAAATGAAAGAGAGAAATTGCCAAATAAGTAGTAAAAAGAGAAATGTTTATCTTCCTGTGCATCTTCTACATTTGAGTTGATTTTTATTACTTGGTGTATAGGAGTCTTAGAATCATATTTCCTTCCATCCCTTCCTGGTGAACAATTCTTAAGGAAGCCTGGCATCCTGTAGCCCTTGCTTAGAATGAAATCTTTAAAGGCAGTTGTTCCATAAAGACCGTCAAGAATATCCTGTTCAGGAATAATATCCTGTTCCAAAACTCCCCTCTTGAGCTTTAAATAAGATTTTGGGGTCAATTAAAGGTTCATCATTTATTAGCTTTTTCTACAACTTGGGCTTCAGGTACCATGCTTCATACCTCATCTTCACCCAGTTGGGTTTATAAGGATTCTGTGGCGTTTGGAGTTTCCTCTCCCAGTTTTGTTCCCGTAAGGAGAATTTTATTTCCTCCATTTTACTTAGCCCCATTCTTACTTCAGCGCCGACGGAAACTGGTTTACTTTCTTCACGCATCCATGTCATCGGTTGGTTTGCACTCATAGCCAACATCAAACTATTTCATGATGGACTTTCCATCAGTACCCAAGTCTCCAAAAGTAGTAACCCATTTGCAGAATTTACGAACTCCTCTGGGTGTTTTTCTACAAAGAGGATGATTTTTGAGCAAAGCCTTTGTGCGTGACCTCTTTTCCTTATGAGGCAATTCATCTGGATGTGACACAGGAGTCTTCTTGGGAAGTTCCAGGTTGACTTTGGCAGGACGTTTCTCACAAAGCTTTATGGGGGGTCTTCATTCTTTTTTCACTGTTCTGACAATGATCCTATGTGTCCTCTAGCTTCCTGTTAGGATTGAGCACTTTTAGCACCTTTATAAGAGGTCTGCAGGTAGGTCGTTCTCCAGACTTGGGTAGAGAGCCAAGGGATGCTCAGTCACGTGGGCTTCAATGTCTTCTATGAATGCCCTCTGTGCTAACTGGGCTGGTGAGAGCATGGAAAATAGGTCTGCTCTTAGTTTTTTCTGACTTTGTGGGGGCAGATTGGGGATCTCTGTTAGCATTCATGGGGAGAAAGCCCTCCTTAGGGCTGCGAATGATCAGATCTTCACAAAGTGGATACCCCCTCCTGGAGTCGTCCAGCCTCTCTTTCACAAATATTCACCATCAGCTGTCCAGAACTTCAAAAGTTTGTTATTGTGCTTTGCCAAATACTTGGAAGGTAACCTTTCTTTGTACCAGGGCTTGCAGTTCATACCCAGGGTGTTTATTTAACATTTTAAGAAACCACCAGCTTTCTCAAAGTGGTTGTACTATTTAACATTCCTTCTAGTAGTGTATAAGAATTGCACTGCCTTCACATACTCCCCAACACTTGGCATGGTTAGTCATGTTAATTTTGGCTATTCTGATAGGTAGTGATATCTCATAGTTTTTAATTTTCATTTCTGTAATGAGTACTGTTGTTGCACATCTGTTAGTGTGCTTATTTGCCATTTATATCTCTCTTACGGTGAAGTGTCTGTCCAAATTTTTTGCACATTTTAAAATTGTGTCGCTTGGTATCTTGTTGAATTTTGAGAGTTCTTTGTGTATTCTGGATGTAAGTCCTTATCAGATAAATGATTTGCATTTTCCCCCCTCTCCATTTATGGCTTGTTTTTTCATTGTCTCAACATTGTCTTTTAAAGATCACGAGTTTTAAAATTTGACAAAGTCTACTTTATTAATTTTTTCTTTTGTGGCTTGTAATTTTTGTGTTTCATCTGAGAAATACTTGCCTTTCCAAAGGTCACAAAAGTTTTTTTTTTCATTTAGATCTGTCATTTTTTAATTAATTTTTTTAAACAGTGCAATATTTAGATCAAAGTTTTTAATTTTTTTGCCTATGAATATCCAGTAATTCCAGAACTAGTTTTTGAAAACATGAGCTTTTTTTCCCACTGAATTATTTTTATACCGTGGTAGAAAACCAGTTGTCATATTTCTGGCCATACATTATCTCAACATTCTTTTCTGATCTATTGATATTTTCTGTCTTTATACCACTTCCATGCTGTGTTGATTACTTTAGTTTTATAAGTCTTGAAATTGGGCTGCATTAGTCCTCCAACTCCATTCTTTTTTTACAAAGTTTTTTTTTGGGGGGGAGGGCTCTTTAGGTCCTTTAAACTTAAAAAAGTTTAAAAGACCCCAGAAACTGACCTCAAGGCAGACAGAACAAACTCCACAGCTAAAGGGAGAAGATGGACTGAATCCAAGAAGGTAGGAAGTGTAGACACCGGGGTAGGGGAGAAAGGGATCATGAGTACTATGGAAGGAAGGGAGCCAGGGTCATGGAGAAGTGTGAGACAGAAAGAAGCACGTGGGGGAACATACAAGGAGAATGTTTCCCCAAAGCCAGTGGCTTGGAAATCGAGAGGGGCTGAATTTCGTGAGTTCTTATAACCAGTAGTACTTAAAGTCAGTGAGTTTGGCTGGGATAGAGATCAGAGGGCATGGTGCTGCTCCTGGGGAGAAGGCAGGCAAATACCTGGGGGCAGACAGCATGGACACAGTGATTTGAAGAACATCTGGGGCACAAAAGGGGATTATTCGCCTTTTTAGAGCACATCCTGAGAGGCAGCATTTACGGAGGTGCTCCTCCATGAACAAAGGAGCTGGCTGGTGCCATTTCCTTTCATCGCCCCTCAGCAGAAACAGAGCCACACACTGGAAACAGTGCGGCAACATCACTGGCTGCCTAATTTACTTATGCCAAGCTCCACAACCCCGTGCTCTCGCAGGACTGCCCTTCTCAGTCAAGCTTGCCTCAGTCCCAGCATGATGGGCTTATACCCCAGACCACCAGGACAAGTCCCTGCCCACACCACGTCTCTAAAGCCTGGGGTTTTTAGGTCAGGAGGTTTGTCTGGTATAGAGCCCCGAGGGCACTGTACTGCTCCTGGAGAAAAGACAGGCAAAAAACGGAAGGGAGGCAGCATGGAAACAGTGATCTGAAAAATGCCTAGGGCACATAGTGGGGAGATTATTCTCTCTTCTCAAAGAGTGTCTGTGAGAGGCATCATTCATGGAGATGCATGTCTTTGAACAAAGGAGCTGGCTGGCACCATTTCCCTCCTCCTTCCCCTCAGCACAAACACAAAGCCACCTGTGGGAAGCAGCGCAGTGCCCACACTGGCTGTTTAACTTGCTTACACCAAGCACCACCCTTGTGCTCTGTCGGGACTGCCTCTCTCAGACTAGCTTGTATTGGTCTCAGCACAGTAGGCCTCTCCCCTAGAAGACCAACACAACTCCCTGATCACACCATGTCTCCCAAACAGAGTTCTACAGGGCCTCAGTTCTCATGAAAGTAGTATCAGGTCTCATTTCACAAGCACACCAGAGCACAGATAGTTAAAACTCACCACGTTCATGCTAAGGACCAAACACTGCCCACTGCCGGCAAGGAGAGCCTCTGAAGACAACTGCCCTAAAGGATAGAGCAGCCAGAACACAAGAGCAGAATGCATGCAGTACACATGGGAGACATATGGGTGAAATGATATACTTGTTTTTCTTTAACTGACTTATTTCGCTTAACATAATACCCTCTAGTTCCATCCACATTCTTGCAAATGGCAAGATTTCATTATTTTTGATGTCTGAGTAATATTCCAGTGTGTGTGAGTGTGTGTGTATGTATACCCCTTCTTCTTTATCCATTCATCAGTCAGTGGGACATTTGGGCTCTTTCCATAATTTGGCTAGTGTTGATACTGCTGCTATAAACATTGGGGTGCATGTGCCCCTTAGAATCAGAATTTTTGTATCCCTTGAGTAAATACTCAGTAGTGCAATTGCTGACTTGTAGGGTAGTTCTATTTTTAACTTTTTGAGAAACCTCATACTGTTCTCCAGAATGGCTGCCCCAGTTTGCATTCCCACTAACAGTGCGAAAGGGATCCCCTTTCTCTGCATCCTTGCCAACTTCTGTTGTTTCCTGATTTGTTAATTTTAGCCATTCTGACAGGTGTAAGGTAGTATCTCATCGTGTTTTGTTTGTTTGTTTGTTTATTTATTTATTTATTTGACACAGAGAGAGACAGACAGCGAGAGAGGGAACACAAGCAGGGGGAGTGGGAGAGGAAGAAGCAGGCTTCCCGCTGAGCAGGGAGCCCGATGCCGATGCCGGGCTCGATCCCAGGACCCTAGGATCATGCCCTGAGCTGAAGGCAGACACTTAATGACTGAGCCACCCAGGCGCCCCTCATTGTGGTTTTGATTTGCATTTCCCTGATGCCAAGTGATGTGGAGCATCTTCTCATGTGTCTTTTGGCCATTTGTATGTCTTCTTTGGAGGAATGTCTGTTCATGTCTTCTGACTGTTTCTTGATTGGATTATTTGTTTTTTGGGTGTTGAGTTTGACAAGTTCTTTATAGATAATGGATACTAGCAAATATCTTCTCCCATTCCGTAGGTTGCCTTTTAGTTTATTGATTGTTTCCTTCACTGTGCAGAAGCTTTTATCTTGATGAAGTCCCAGTAGTTCATTTTTGCTTTTGTTTCCCTTGTCTCTGAAGATGTGTCTAGTAAGAAGTTGCTACAGCCAAAGTCAGAGAAGTTGCTGCCTGTGTTCTCGTCTAGGATTTTGATGGATTCCTGTCTCACATTTAGGTCTTCCATTCATTTTGAACTTACTTTTGTTTATGGTGTAAGAAAGTGGTCCAGTTTCATTCTTCTGCTTGTTGCTGTCTAGTTTTCCCAACACCATTTGTTAAAGAGACTTTTTCCCATTGCATAGTCTTTCCTGCTTTGTTGAAGATTAGTTGACCATAGAGTTGTGGGTCCATTTCTGAGTTCTCTATTCTGTTCCATTGATCTCTGTGTCTGCTTTTGTGCCAGTGCCATGCTGTCCTCATGATTACAGCTTTGTAATACAGCTTGAAGTCTGAGACTGTGATGCATCCTGCTTTGTTTTACTTTGACTCTTCGGGGTCTTTTCTTGTGCCATACAGATTTTAGGATTATTTGTTCCAGATCTGGAAAGTGCTGGTGGTATTTTGATAGGGATTACATTAAATGTGTAGATTGCTTTGGGTAGTATAGACACTGTAACAATGTTTGACCTTCCAATCCACAAGCACGGAATGCTTTTCCATTTCTTTGTGTCCTCTCCAATATCTTTCCTAAGTGTTCTGTGGTTTTCAGAGTATGCATCTTCAACTTCTTCAGTTAGACTTTTTCCTAGGTATCTTATTCTTTTTGGTAAAATTGCAAATAGGATCAATTCCTTGATTTATTTCTGCTGCTTCATTATTGGTTTATAGAAATGCAACAGATTTGTGTATGTTGATTTTATATCCTGTAACTTTGCTGAATTCATGTGTGAGTTCTAGCAATTTTTTGGTGGAGTCCTTCAGGTTTTCTACATAGAGTATCATGTCTTCTGCAAATAGTTAAATTTGACTTCTTCCTTGCCAATTTGGATGCCTTTTATTTCATTTTGTTGTCTGATTGCTGAGGCTAGAACTTCCAGGATTATGTTAAACAACAGTGATGAGAGTGGGCATTCCTGTCATGTTCCTGGCCTTAGAGGAAAAGTTCTCAGTTTTTCATTGAGGATATTAGCTGGGGGTCTTTTGTGTATGGCCTTTGTGATGTTGAGGTACGTTCCTTCTATCCCCAATTTGTTGAGGGTTTTTATCAGGAAAGGATGCTGTGTTTTGTCACTTGCTTTTTCCCCATCTATTGAGATGATCATGTGGTTCTTATAATTTCTTTTATTAATATGGTATATCACGTTGATTGATTTGCAGATATTGAACCACCCCTGCAGTCCAGCAATAAATCCTACTTGATTCTGGTGAATAATCCTTTTAATGTACAGTTGGATTCGATTTGCTAATATGTTGCTGAGAATTTTTGCATCAGTGTTCATTAGGGATATTGGCCTGTAGGTCTCCTTTTTAGTGAGGTCTTTGTCTGGTTTTGCCATCAGGGTAATGCTGGCCTCATAGAATGAGTTTGGAAGTTTTCCTTCTAATCACGTTTTTTGAAACAGCTTCAGAACAATAGGTATTAATTCTTCTTTAATATTTGGTAGAATTCCTCTGGGAAGCCATCTGGCCCTGAACTCTTATTTGTTGGCAGTTTTTGATTACCGATTTAATCTCTTTGCTGGTTACGGGTGTGCTCAGGTTTTCTATTTCTTCCTGTTTCAGTTTTGGTAGTTTATATGTTTCTAGGAATTTACCCATTTCTTCCAGATTGCCCAGTTTGTTGACATATAGTTTTTCATAATCATCTCTTATAATTTCTTGTATTTCTCTGGTGTTGGTTTGATCTCTCCTCTCTCATTTGTGATTTTATTTATTTCGATCCTTTCTCTTTTTGCTAAGTCTCGCTAAGGGTTTATCAATTTTGTTAATACTTTCAAAGAACCAGCTACTAGTTTTGTTGATCTGTTCTATTGACTTTTTGATTTTTATATCATTTATTTGTGCTCCAGTCCTTCTTCCCTTCTTCTGCAGATTTAAAAAAAATTTTTTTATGATATTATGTTAGTTACCATACAGTACATCCCTGGTTTTTGATGTAAAGTTCGATGATTCATTAGTTGTGTATAACACCCAGTGCACCATGCAATACATGCCCTCCTTACTACCCATCACCAGCCTATCCCATTCCCCCACCCCCTCCCCTCTGAAGCCCTCAGTTTGTTTCTCAGAGTCCATAGTCTCTCATGCTTCAGTCCCCCTTCTGAATACCCCCCCATTCTTTATCCCTTTCTTCCCCTACAAATCTTCCTAGTTCTTATGTTCCATAGATGAGAGAAACCATATGATAATTGTCTTTCTCTGCTTGACTTATTTCACTTAGCATTATCTCCTCCAGTGCCATCCATGTTGCAGCAGATGTTGAGAAATCATTCTTTTTGATAGCTGAGTAATATTCCATTGTATATATGCACCACAACTTCTTAGTCCAGTCATCGGTTGAAGGGCATCTGGGCTCCTTCCATGATTTAGCTATTGCGGACAATGCTGCTATGAATATTGGTGTGCATATGGCCCTTCTCTTCATTACGTCTCTATCTTTGGGGTAAATACCCAGTAGTGCAATGGCTGGGTCATAGGGTAGCTCTATTTTTGACTTTTTGAGGGACCTCCACACTGTTTTCCAGAGTGGCTGTACCAACTTGCATTCCCACTAATAAGAGGGATCCCCTTTCTCCACATCCTCTCCAATATTTGTTTTTTCCTGCCTTGTCAAATTTTGCCATTCTAACTGGTGTAAGGTGGTGGTATCTCAATGTGGTTTTGATTTGAATTTCCCTAATGACTAATGATTTTCAACACTTTTTCATGTGTCTGTTAGCCATTTGTATGTCTTCATTGGAAAAGTGTCTGTTCATATCTTCTGCCCATTTTTTGATTTGATTATTTGTTTCACGCATATTGAGTTTGAGAAGTTCTATGTAGAACTTGGATACCAGTTTTTTATCTGTAGTGTCATTTGCAAATATCTTCTCCCATTCCGTGGGCTGCCTCTTGGTTTTTTTGACTGTTTCCTTGGCTGTGCAGGGGCTTTTTATCTTGATGAAGTCCCACAAGTTCATTTTTTCTTTTGTTTCTCTTGCCTTTGGAGATGTGTCATGAAAAAACTTGCTGTGGCCGATGTCAAAGAGGTTGCCGCCTATGTTCTTCTCTAGGATTTTGATGGATTCCTGTCTCACATCGAGGTCTTTCATCCATTTGGAGTTTATCTTTGTGTATGGTGTGCGAGAATGGTCAAGTTTCATTCTTTTGCATGTAGCTGTCCAATTTTCCCAGCACCATTTATTGAAGAGACTGTCTTTTTTCCGCTGGATGTTTTTTTCCTGCTTTATCAAAGATTAGTTGCCCAAAGAGCCGAGGGTCCATTTCTGGGTTCTCTATTTTGTTCCATTGGCCTATGTGTCTGTTTTTGTGCCAGTACCATGCTGTCTTTGTGATCACAGCTTTGTAGTATAGCTTGAAATCCGGCATTGTGTTGCCCCCAGCTTTGTTTTTCCTTTTCAGCTATTCCTTGGCGATTTGAAGCCTTTTCTGGTTCCACACAAATTTAAGGGCTGTTTGTTCCAGTACCTTGAAAAATGTCATTGGTATTTTGATCAGGATGGCATTGAAAGTGTAGATTGCTCTGGGTAGCATACACATTTTAACTATGTTCATTTTTCCGTTCCGTGAGCAAGGAATATTTTTTTCATTTTTTTTGTGTATTCTTCAATGTCTTTCAAGAGTGATTTGTAGTTTCTAGAATATAGATCCTTTATGTCTCTGGTTAAGTTAATTCCGAGATAACATATGATTTTTGGCGATATTGTAAATGGAATGGATTCCCTAATTTCTCTTTCTTCAGTCTCATTGTTCGTGTATAGAAATGCAACTGATTTCTGAGCATTGATTTTGCATCCTGCCACATTACTGAATTGCTCTATAACTTCTAGTAGTTTGGGGGTGGAGTCCTTTGGGTTTTCTATATAGGAGTCATGTCATCTGCGAAGAGAGACAGTTTGACTTCTTCTTTAGATAACTTTTATCCCTTTTTGTTGTCTGAATTGCTGTTGCAAGGACTTCTAGTACTATGTTGAATAATAATGGTGAGAGTGGTCATCCTTGTCGTGTTCCTGATCTTAAGGGAAAGACTTTCATGTTTTCCCCATTGAGAATGATATTCGCTGTAGGCTGTTCATAGATGGTTTTTATGAAATTGAGGTATAATATACCCTCTATCCCTACACTGTGAAGGGTTTTAATCAGGAAAGGTTGCTGTATTTTGTCAAATGCTTTTTCTCCATCAACCGAGAGGATCATATGGTTCCTGACTCTTTTCTTGTTGATATGATCTGTCACACTGATCGACTGGTGAATGTTGAAGCACCCATGCATCCCAGGGATGAATCCCACTTGATCTTGATGGATAATCCTTTTAATGTACTGTTGGATCCTATTAGCTAGGATCTTGTTGAGAATTTTGGCGTCCATATTCATTAGGGAAATTGGTCTGTAATTCTCCTTTCTGATGGGGTCTTTGCCTGGTTTGGGTATCAAGGTTATACTGGCCTCATAGAATGAGTTTGGTAGCTTTCCTTCTGTTTCTATTTTTTGAAATAGCTTTAGGAGAATAGGTATTATTTCTTCTTTGAATGTTTGGTAGAATTCCCCAAGGAATCCGTCAGGCACCGGACTCTTGTTTTTGAGGAGGTTTTTGATCACTGCTTCAATCTCTTCATAATTAATTGGTCTGTTTAAATAATCAATTTCTTCTTGTTTCAGTCTTGGTAGTTTATAGGTTTCCAGGAAGGCGTCCATGTCTTCCAGGTTGTTTAATTTATTGGCATAAAGCTGTTGATAATCAAGTTTCGAATGATCCTTCCTATTTCATTGGTGTTGGTTGTGACCTCTCCCTTTTCATTCATAATTTTATTAATTTGGGTCCTTTCTCTATTCTTTTGAATAAGTCTGGCCAGTGGCTTATCAATCTTATTTCTTCTTTCAAAGAACCAGCTTCTAGTTCTGTTGATCTGCTCTACTGTGCTCCTGGTTTCTAATTCATTGATCTCTGCTCTAATCTTGATCACCCGCCTTCTCGTGCATGGGTTAGGCCTGTTCTTCTGTTCCAGCTCCAGCTTCTTGAGGTGAGAATATAAAAACCAGATTTTAGATTTTTCCACTCTCTTGAGTGAGGCTTGGGTGGCTATGTATTTTCCCCTTAGGACTGCCTTTGCAGTGTCCCATAGGTTTTGGACCAATGTGTTTTCATTCTCATTGGTCTCCAGAAATTATTTAAACTGATTTTTTAATTTCCTGTTTTACCCAATCATTCTTGAGCAGGATGGTTCTTAGTTTCCAAGTGTTTGAGTTTCTTCCAAATTTTTCCTTGTGATTGAGTTCCAATTTCAAAGCACTGTGGTCTGAGAATATGCAGGGAATAATCTCAGTCTTTTGGTATCGGTTGAGACCAGTTTTGTGACCCAGTATATGGTCTATTCTGTAGAAAGTTCCATGTGCATTCGAAAAGAATGAGTATTCTGTTGTTCTGGGGTGTAGTGTTCTATATATATCTATGAGGTCCATCTGGTCCAGTATGTCATTCAAAGCTCTTGTTTCTTTGTTGATTTTCTGCTTAGGTGATCTGTCTGTTGCTGAGAGTGGAGTGTTGAGGTCCCCTACTATTAACATATTATTGTCTATATGTCTTTTTATTCTGGTTAAGAGTTGGCTTGTGTATCTAGCTGCTCCCCTGTTGGGGGCATAGATATTTATAATTGTCATATCCAGTTGTTGGATATAACCTTTAAGAATAATATAGTGTCCTTCTGTATCTCTAACTACAGTCTTTAGTTTAAAATCTAATCTGTCAGATATGACAATTGCTACCCCAGCTTTCTTTTGAGGTCCACTGACATGAAAAATGGTTTTCCATCCCTTCACTTTCAGTCTGGATGTATCTTTAGGTTCAAAATGAGTCTCTTGTAGACAGCAAATGGATGGGTCATGTCTTTTTATCCAATCTGCAACCCTGTGGTATTTTATGGGAGCATTTAAGCCATTCACATTGAGAGTGATTATTGAGAGATATGATTTTAATGATGTCATGTTGTCTGTGAAGTCCTTGTTTCTATAGATTGTAAATTTCTGTTCTGTATCACTCTTGGGGTCTTTTTGGGCCCTTATTATCTCCTGTAGGGCTGGTTTCGTGGTTAAGACTTTAGTCAGTGTCTGGCGATCCTGGAAGGTCCTTATCTCTACATCAATTCTGAATGACAGCCTTGCTGGGTAAAGGATCCTTGGCTGTATGTTCTTCTCAGATAGAGCTTTGAAAGTACCCTGCCAACCCTTCCTAGCCTGCCAGGTCTCTGTTGACAGGTCTGACATTATTCTGATATTTTTCCCTCTGTACGTAAGGATTTTCTTCCCCCTGGCCGCTTTCAATACTGTATCCTTGGATCTAATATTTGTGAATTGCACTATGACGTGATGTGGTGTAGGTCTGTTCTCATTGACCTTGGGAGGTGTCCTCTCTGCTTCTTGGACACGAATGCTTGTTTCCTTTGCCAGATTCGGGAAATTCTCAGCTACAATTTGTTCAAATATGTCTTCTAGATCTCTCTCTTTCTCCATCCCCTTGGGGATGCCGATGATTCTGACATTGGAACGTTTCATTGAGTCAGCAATCTCCCATAATCTACATTCTTGAGATTGGATTTTTTGAGCAAAGTTTCTGTTTTAGCTTTCTCTTCTACCATCCCATCTTCCAATTCACTAATTCGTTCTTCTGCCTCATTTATCCTGGCCATCAGAGCATCTAGTTTTGACTGAATTTGATTCATAGCATTTTTAATTTCTGCCAGATTCACTCTCATTTCCACCCTTAGAGATTCTATATTCTCGTTAATATTTTCATTAATATATTTTTCAAGTCTACACATCATCTTGACCATTGTTACTCTGAACTCCATTTCTGATAATTTGGTTATATCCATATCCATCAGCTCTGTGGCAGAGGCCACAGACTCATTATCTTTTCTTTGCTGGGGGGGATTTCTCCTTCTCGTCATTCTGATGAGGAGAGGTTGCGGGGTTGCCCAGAGCCCAAATTATTGACCATAACCCAGGCAGTGTGCACTTGTTTTATAGGGACCTTAGGGATGTGGGCTTCTTGATTTTTCAGCCTGCCTTCTGGGGGAGGGGCCTGCCGCGCTGATACTCAGGCAACCCTGTTTGGGTAGAGTCTCCCTGTCCCCTGCAAGGGCGGACGGGGATGGGCACAATGTGAGCCGGTATTTCTCGGCTTTTGTTCTCTGGTGGCTTTCCCTGGCAGTTTTCTGTGACTCTTCTGAGAGTCAGAGCAGCAGTGGCCAAATCCTAGCCTCTGTCTCAGAACAGAGAGATCATAGCCCGCTCTCCACTGAGCTCTCTTGGCCAGTTTAACTGTGTTTCTGTCGGTGCTGCCAAAAACCCTGTAGCATCCTGGGATTTGCACCCCACAGCCAGTGTCCCAGTCCTCACTTCCAGGGCCGGCAGGTCTCTGTCCTTTGTGCTTCTAACACCGCCAGCCGCCCCCGGTTCCCGCGCGCACTCCCCAGCTCCCTGTTTCAGTATGGTTCGCATGTGCTCTGGAGAGCCCGTTTTCAGTCTGGTCGCGCGCACGCTCCCAAGCTCTTGGTTTCAGTCTAGTTCGAGTGCGCACTCCAGAACTCCGGTTTTAGTTTGGACATGCGCGCGCTCCCAAGTTCCCAGTTTCAGTCTGGTTCCAGTGAGCGCTCTGGAGCTCCGGTGTTCAGTCTGGTCGCGCATGCATTCCCAGGCTCATGGTCTCAGTCCGCTCTCTTGCGGGTGCTGGTCCGCAAGTCCGGCCTGCTCCCCAGTGCAGTTGGCTACTGCTTCCCTGCGCCTGAGGGCATCAGCTCCCTCCCCCTTCCGTTTTTCTTCCGATATCTGTGCGCAGATTCACGGCTCCCCGCTTCTTACCTCAATATTCAGCGCTGGAGATGTTCGTTTGTAGAGATCCAGATGTATCTTCCTGTGTCTCAGGCTGACTCTGTGGGTTTTCAGGATGGTCTGGTACATATCCAGCTCGACTCAGGAGACCAGCTGAAAAAGGGGTCCCCTACTCCTCCACCATCTTTTCTCCTCCTTGCAGAAATTGGTCGCTTCTCTGTTCATAGTGTTTCTGCTACTCTTTTCTTCATTCTCCAGTTGCATTCATAGGTATTCAGAATAGTTTGGTAGCTCTCTAGCTGAATTCCTGGGACCAGATGAACTTTAGGTCTCCTGCTCCTCCGCCATCTTGGAACGCCCTCGTGTTTTCATTTTCATTTGCTTCTGTGTATTTTTTTATTTCCTCTTTAGTTTCTTGGTTAACCCATTCATTCTTTAGTAGGATGTTCTTTAACACCCATGTATTTGTGATCTTTCCAATATTTTTCTTGTGGTTGACTTCAAGTTTCATAGCATTGTGTTCTGAAAAGTTGTATGGTAGGATCTTACCTTTTTAACTGGTTGAGACCTGATTTGTGACCCAGTTTGTGATCTATTCTGGAGAATGTTCCATGTTTACTAGAAAAGTATGTGTATTTTGCTGCTTTAGGATGAAATACTCTGAATATAACTGTTAAGTCCATCTGGTCCGGTGTGCCATTCAAGGGCATTGTTTCCTTATTGATCTTCTGCTTAGATCATCTGTCCATTGCTGTGAATGGGGTGTTAAAGACCCCTACTATTATTGTATTACTATCAATGATTTTCTTTTTTTTAAGATTTTATTTATTTATTTGACAGAGAGAGAGAAGGGCCTCTTCCCCAAACAAGAGGGAGAGGGAAAAGCAGGCTCCCCACTGAGCAGGGAGCCCAACACAGGGCTCCATCCCAGGACCGCAAGATCGTAACCTGAGCCAAAGGCAGATGCTTAACTGACTGAGCCTCCCAGACATCCCTGTGAATGAGTTTCTTTAAGTTCGTTATTGACTTACATATTTGGCTGCTCTCAAGTTGGGGGCATAAATATTTATAATTGTTAGATTTTCTTGTTGGATAGACCCCCTTTATTATGATGTAGTGCTCTTCTTCATCTCTTACTACAGTCTTTGTTTTAAAATCTAGTTTGTTAGATATAAGTATGGGTACTCCAGCCTTCTTTTGATGTCCATTACCATGATAGATGTTTCTCCACCCCCTCACTTTCAATCTGGCAGTGTCTTTGTGTCTGAAATGAGTCTCTTGTAAGCAGCATATTGGTGGGTCTTTTTTTTTTTTAATCTATTCTGATACCCTATGTCTTTTGATTGGAGCATTGAGTCCATTTACATTCAGAGTAATTATTAATAGATAGGAATTTAATGCCATTGTGTTACCTGTAAAGTTGCTATTCCTGTAGATTGTTCATTTCTAGTCTTTGTTGCTTTTAGTCCCTTTCCCACCCAAATGGTCCACATTAATATTTCTCGCGGAACTGATTTAGTGTTCACAAACTCCTTTAGTTTTTGTTCTTCGTGGAAACTCTATCTCTCCTTGTATTCTGAATGATAGTCTTGGTAGATATAGTATTCTTCGGTGTATATTTTTCCCATTTAGCATGTTAAATATATCATGGCACTCTCTTCTGGCCTGCCAAGTTTCCATGGACATGTCTGATACTCACCTTATGTGTTAGGGTTAAGGACCTTTTGTTCCTAGCTCCTTTCGTTGTATTTTGCAAGTTTGACTATGATATGTCTTGGTGTTGAACTGTTTTTGTTGTTTTGAGAGGAGTCCTCTGTGTCTCTTGGGCTTGAATTCCTGTTTCCTTCCCCAGATTAGGGAATTTCTCACTACAGTCTGTTCAAATAAACCTGCTACTTTTCTCACTCTTCTTCTGGGACTCCTATGATTCTGATATTATTGAGCTCTGTGGAATCGCTGTGTTCCCTAAATCTGTATTCATAATCTAATAGTTTTCTTTCCCTCTTCTTTTTAGCTTCATTATTTTCCATAATTTTATCTTCTGTAACACCTGTTCATTCCTCTGCTTCTTCCCTCTTTGCGGTGATTACATCAGTCAGTTTTACATCTCAGGTATAACATTTTTTTATTTCAGCCTGAATAGGTTTTAGGTCTTTTCTATCGGCAGCAAGGGTTTCTCTAGTGTCTTCTATGCTTCTTTCAAGCCCAGGTAGTATCCTTATGACTATTGCTCTAAATTCTTGCCTAGACATATTGCTCATACCTGTTTTGAGCAAATCCAGGGCTGTGATTTCTTTTTTATTTTTCTTTTGGGAAGAATTCCTCCATCTTGTTATTATATCTAGGTTTCTGTATTTTGTGTGGCATCAAAGCTTGTTATGTTTCCTGCTCCTGAGAGTAATACTGTATTAAGAAGGGGTCATACACTGTCCAGGGCCTGGTGCTTCAGGAAGTGTTTCTGGTGTATGCTATGTGCACTCCTCTGTTGTTTTGGCTGCTCTTTCCCACAGGTCAGTCCTCTGCAGACTTCCTGCTTGCTTGTAGTGGGGAGTATTTGAACCTTTAACTAGGTGTGCTTTGATTTGTCAAGATATGCCTGATTTTTTTTTAATACTGATCCAAGAAAAGAGAAAAGGAAAAGGAACAAAAGGCCAGCAAACAAACAAAAAACTATAAGCCTGATTCCAGAGAAAAAGAAAGAAAGAAGGAAAAAGGAAAAGAAAAGGGAAAAAAAAGCCTGATCCAAAAAATGAGAACAGGAAACAAACCAACAATTGAACAAAAAACTATAAGTCTGATTACTAAATAAATAAATAAATAAATGAAAATTTTTTAAAAAGGTAAAGAAAAGAAATCCAAAACTGGAGCTGACACTCTGGAGCACTCTTTGATCAGCAGATTTGATACATGTGGTGGCCTTTGTTGGTCTTCTGAGGGAGAGGCCCACTATGCTGGCTCACAGTCAGACCTGCCCTAGTAAAGATGCCCCTGCCAGGCTCAGGGAGGGTGAGCGTCTGGTGTAAGCGACTCCAGCCTCCACTGGAGGTACTGTATTTCTCTCTGAAATATGACCCCGCTGGTGAGTGGAGGGAGGAGGGATGGCAGAAGATGGCATCACCCTGTCCTCTCATACCTAGGGAGGGAAAGTCCTGGGTGCCAGTGCTTGGGGGCCCTCATAGAAAAGCGAACTCTCTCCCCTCCTGTGTCCCGGGCTATGGTCAGATCCCTGCCCTCAACCTGTCTGTGCCTGGACCGTTGGCACTGCCAGCGCCACAGTTCTCCTGTATTTTACCTTTGGCTGGCAGTTAGGATTCAAAATTCTAAATAATTTTTTTTAACATTTATTTATTTATTCTAGAGAGGCATAGAGAGAGAGAGAATGAGCAGGAAGGGCAGAGGGAGAGGAAGAGAGAATCTCAAGCAGACTCTCTGCTGAACATGGAGCCTGATGCAGGGCTTGATCCCAGGACCTAAGATCATGACCTGAGTTGAAATCAAGAGTTGGACGCTTAACCAACTGAGCCATCCATGCATCTCTCAAAACTCCAAGTCTTAAAGGACCTAGCAAGGTGCAGACCCATTCCCCTCCCCTGGAGGAGTACCTTGCAGCACTGCACCTGGCACTGTTCTGTCCCAGAAAAACAGTTGCGTGGCCATACAGGTGCCTGGAGTCTATGATGAAGCATAGCAAAATGCTGCAAATAGGTTATCTGCCGTCTGGGCAGACCTCTGTCCCCTGCTGTTGAAGGGCTTCTCAGTGGCATCCAGTGGGCCTTTTGTCCTTGGAGAGACAATATACCCTCTTCCAAATGTACTCCAGGAAGGGGAACGTTCTCTCCCAGTCGGACCCAGGGGATCCCCACACCATGGCATCTGGCACGTACACTAAGAGCTGCTCTCTCCCCCACTGTCTCCCTCTCTCCCTGACTTCTCTCCATGAAAAGGGCTCCCTCCCTTCCATGGTACCATGGTTTTTCTTTCCCCCAGTCCATGTCTCCGAACCTTGCATCTGCCACATTCTCTCCCTCCAATTGTGCAGCTTGTTTTCTTAATCCTGAGATTGATTTCCTAGTTGTTCAAAATGATTTGATGTTGCTCTAGCTCTGTTTGAGGGATGAGGAAAGCTCACGGTCCCCCTACTACTCCACCGTCTTAACTCCTTCCCCTGAATGTTTTACAATTTTGATGCAGCATAGCTTCTGTTTTGTCATAGCCAATAATATTGTAAGACACAAATTACAGATTAGATGTAATTCTTCAACCGTGGGTACAACTTCTGTCTTTTCTTAAAATCAATTTTTTCATTCATTCATTGATTTAACGGGTTTGTTAAGTTCTATTTTGTGTCAGGCAGTGTGCTGGATCCTCAAGTTAGTGCAGTTAAAGATAACAAACACTATGGTTTCTTTATAATAAAATTCCTATTAGTTCTTTGCCAGATGAAATAAATTTTTCATATGAATTACTCAAAATATTTTGTTCAAACTTCATCCTTGAAGTACATCCTTTCTAAGTGTTGAGTGAGTCAGGTGGAGATTGCAAATCAATGAAGTAAAATTAAATATATCAGTACAACTAAGATGACCAAAGATTGGTGTCAGAAGCTAAAGTATGAAGCAAAAGAGTAAAAATTCAGATGATCATCATTCAGTGAGGACTTTGCCTATCTACTAATTATTGTTTGTAACTGTTTTTACTACTCTTGTTGTCATTCTCTGCAGTTTGAAGCACAGGCAGAACATCTCTGCTTAAGGTCTAGCACAAAGTGACGTATAAAGAAGAAAAAATGATTAGCAAATTGTCTAAAGTTAATGGCCAGTATAGGAAAACATCTGATATTCCAACATCTTTGAAGGTTCCCTATCTTCCCACTTCATCAAAGGGCATATACTTATTCCATATAGCAAAGATAGATACACAACAGAAATTATACATACCTGCTATTACAATTATCAAGTGAAATCTCATGAATAAGCATCATGTGTTCCAACTAATGCTTCCAGAGCTCACTTCACTCTTAACTGAAAGGGATTACATTAGTGTATGAAAATCAATATCTTCCATACCGTGGCTGTTATAAATAATGATACAGTAAAGAGAGGGGTGCATTTATCCTTCTGAATTAGTGTTTTTGTTTGCTTTGCATAAGTACCCAGTGTTCAGTGATAGATGAATAAAGAAGATGTGGTATATATACACAATGCAATATTACTCAGCCATAAAAAAGAATGGAATCTTGCCATTTGCGACAATGTGGATGGACCTAAAGGGTATTATGCTAAGTGAAATAAGCCAGACAGAGACAAATACCATATTACTTCACTTATATGTTTAATCAGACAAATGAAACAAATGAACAAATAATAACAACAAAGAGAGACAGACTCATAGCAAACTGGTGGTTGCCAGAGGGGAGGGGGTTGGAAGATGGGTAAAAAGGGAGGAAGGGAATTAAGAAGTACAAACTTCTAGTAAAATAAGTCATGGGGATAGAAAGTACAGCATAGGGAGTGGTACCTGAGTGGCTCAGTAGTTAAGCATCTGACTTTTGATCTCAGCTCAGTTCTTGATCTCAGGGTTGTAAATTCAAGCCCGATGTTGAGTTCCACCCTGGGTATGGAGCCTACTTGAAAGGAAGAAAATAAGTATAGCATAAGGAATATAGTCAATATTATTGTAATATGCTTATTGTGGTGAGCATTTTGTAGTGTATATAATTGTTTGAATCACTTTGTTGTACACCTGAAACTAATTTAATACATAGGTCAACTGTACTTTAATTAAAAATAAAACATAGAAAAAGAAGAAAATCAACATCTTCCAATTATCCATACTACTCTAGCTGTGGAATTCAGTATTAGGAGATATGGCTATTGAAAATCAGTGTACTGAGGTTGTTTAACATCTCCCAAAATCATATTTCTGAAAAGTGATTATTGATATATAATGCCCATCTCTTTGCTCAATTACCCCATTTTTTGTTTCTTAAATTAGTAGGAAGCATGCTAATATTGTGTTTTAAAGGTGATTGTTACCATAACTTTGGTCTTTTATACCAACACACAATAAAAAATGTATTTGACATCTTATAATCTAGCAAAAAAATTCAATGTCATATTATTTCATTAGTTTCCCCTTTTAGTTGTCCTTTTGTTTTTTGTTTTCTTTCTTTAAAATCAGCATGACGTTGTTAATTCTCTGTACTTGTGGCTTCTATGTATCACTTTGCTCTCCTTTGACATCTATCAAATATTCAAAAATAATTATGTTTCTAGTTAGGCATCTGCTTTTCCATGTTTTCCAAATTTAGTTTCCCTCATTCAGTAATTCTTCATAAATCATTCCAGGCATGCATCATCTTGTTCATCTTCTCTGAACTTAATTTCATCTAATTTTGCCCTTAATTTTCACTCTGGAAACACTGCAAAGTTTGTTCTTGCTAGAATCTCAAGAAAGTTCATATTTTATTACTTGAATAATCAAATGAAAAGAACATGGAATTTTTTATTTAGTTTTGGACTTGCAAAAGGAAAGACAACCAGAATGCTGTGTTGTGTAACATGCAACTATATAGGTGAAAAGAATCAGCAAAGTATTATATAAGACTGATGAATCACAGACCTGTACCTCTGAAACTGACAATACATTATATGTTAATTAATTGAATTAAAATTAAAGAATGAGCAAAATTGCAAGCAGAATTCAATAATCACCAAAACTTTGTGAATTTTAGAAATTAAGTTCAGCTTTCAACTATTATGAGGAGCACAGATTCTTTTCTATAGTAACACAATATTTTGTATAGGAGAAATACCAAAGTACAAACTCATTTTTGATTTCTCAAAAGAGAAACATCTTTTTTCTTTTCAAAAAGACGCTAAATCTAGGGGCACCTGGGTTGCTCAGTCAATTAAGTGTCTGCCTTTGGTTCAGGTCATGATCCCAGGGTCCTGGGATCGAGCCCCACATAGGGCTCTCTGCTCAGGGGGGAGCCTGCTTCTCCCTCTCTCTCTGCCTGCCACTCCCCCTGCTTGTGCTCTCTGTCAAATAAATAAATAAAATCTTTTTAAAAATATGCTAAGTTTTATATGTGTTACTTTACTTAAATTTGCCTACATTTTCAGTGTTGCACATTAGGAAAAAACATACTATTCTGATAGCTTCTCTTCCTTCTAGTATGTCTCTTCTGCTTTCTACTTTGATTTAGAATAATCTCTTTTTTAAAAAGTAACAGCTTTAGTTTGACATAATTCACATACCATACAGTTAACCCATTTAAAGTGAATAATTCAATAGTTTTTAGTATATTTGCACGGTTGTGCAACAATCACCACAATCAATTTGAGAGCATTGTCATCATCCCCATAGGAAAAATCATACTTATTAATAGCTACTCCCTATTTCCCCCAGCTCCCTTAGCCCTTGGCAACCAGAAATCTACTTTTTGTCTATAGATTTGCCTATTCTGGACATTTCATATAAATGTAATTATAGAATATTTGGTCTTTTGTGATTTGTTTATTTTAGTTAGCAAAATGTTTTCAAGGCTCATTCATGTTGTGGCATGTGTCAATCAATACTTCATTTCTTTTTATTGCCAAATAGTTTTCCATTGCATAGATATTCAATATTTTTTCTACTGTGAATAATGCTACTGTAAACATTTACATGCAAATAATTTTTTTGTGTGACATGTTTTTTCATTTTCTCTTGGTTATATACCTAGGAATGAAATTTCTGGGTCATATGCTAACTCTGTATTTAATATTTAGAGGAGCTGTGAGACTGTTTCAAAGGAGCTCCACCATTTTACATTCTCAGTAGCAGTGAATTAGGGTTCTAATTTCTTCAGATCCTTACCAGCACTTGCTATTATCTTTTTGATGATAGCCATGCCATTGTGGTTTCAATTTGCATTTCCCTTATGGTTAATGACATTAAACATTTTTCATTTGCCTATAGGCCATTTGTATGTCTCCTTTGGAGAAATATTTATTTAGACATATTTTGCCCATTTTAAATTGGGTTATTATTGTGTATTATTGATCTGTAAGAGTTCTTTATATATTCAAGATACAAGCTATATATGATTTGCAAATATTTTTTCCCATTCTGAGGGTTGTCTTTTCATTTCTTTGATGGTGTCCTTTGAAGCACAGAAACTTTTATTTGTTTTGAAGTCCAATTTATCTTTTTTTTCTTTTGTTGCTTGTGCTTTGATTTTGGTGTCATTTTTAAAAAACCTTTCTTTTTCCTTTTTTTTTTTTTTTAGATTTTATTTATTCATTTTTGAAAGAGAGATAGAGCACAAGCCGGGGGAGTGGCAGGCAGAGAGAGAAGCAGGCTCCCCACTCAGCAAGGAGCCCAGTGCAGGAGTCGATCCCAGGACCCTGGGATTATGACCTGAGTCCAAGGAAGATGCTTAACCAACTGAGCCACTCAGGCATCCCGATTTTGGTGTCATATTTAAGATACCATTGCCTAGACCAAGTCCACAAAGATTTATCCCTATCTTCTAAATGCTTAATAGCTTTATCTCTTACACTTCCATTTTGAGTTAAATTTCGAATGTGGATGGATATTCATTCATTTTAGCTCCATTTGTTGAAAAGACTATTCTTCCTCCGTTGAATTGTCTTGGCAGCCCTGTTGAAAATCAGTTAACTGTAAACGTGAAGGTTTATATCTGGACTCTCCATTATATTCCATTAATTCATGTGTCTAGCCTTATACCAGTACCAAATTCTAATTTATCATAGCTTTGTTTTAAGCTTTGAAATGTAGAAATATGAGTAAGTTTTATACTTCTTTTGTTAAATTTATTCCTGAATATTTTATTCTTTTTGATGCTATTGAAAAATATTTTATAAATTTCATTTTAGAATGGTTTATTGCTCGTATAGAAAAGTATAATTGATGTTTCTATATTGATCTTGTACCCTGCTACCTTAACGGACTCATGTATTAGTTCTAACCTTTTTTTAGTGGATTCCTTAGGATTTTCAATATGCAAGATTTTATCATCTGCATATATTTCTTTTTTCACTTGGGTGCCTTTTATTTAATTA
Organism: Ursus maritimus; assembly: GCF_017311325.1. Lineage (NCBI taxonomy): Eukaryota > Metazoa > Chordata > Mammalia > Carnivora > Ursidae > Ursus > Ursus maritimus. Next base: position 95,395,495 of record NW_024423319.1, read on the forward strand.
TTTTTCTTAAGTAACCTGACTAGAACCTGTAGTATAATGTTTGTAGAAGTAGTAAGAGTGGCCATCCTTGTCCTGCCATTTTCATCTTGTGGGCAAACCATTCAGTCTTTCACAATTAAGTACACTGTGATACTTTCGTAGCTATTATATATCTAGTTTTTTGAGTGTTTTTATCATGAAGGGTTGTTGAATATTGTCAAATTCTTTCCCTGTGTTTATTGAAATGATATGTGGTTTTTGTCTTTTGTTCTTTTGATAAAAGTGTATTGTATTAGTTGTGTTTTGGATGTTAATTCAACTTTGTGTTCATGACATATATCTTACATGGTCGTGGTGTATATTACTTTTTATATGTTGCAGAATGTGGTTTGCCAGTATTTTATTGACTTTTTTTTTTTTTTTTTTACAATACCCAATTAAGAACCTTTGCAGGGGTGGTTTTTGAGGCCAGTCCTTGAGGTTTGTTCTGACTCCAGGAGGGATCTTCTCGGGTATCTCTTTTCTGCTAGTAAACTAGTTTGCATATGGTTCGGTTTGAAGTTCTTATTTAGTTACCAGCTTCCTCTTATTTGTTTACTGCCAAAATCTCCATTATTGTCAAGAGCACCCATAGGCTTGAACTTTCTCATTCTCAGTCAGTTCCTTTGGGGAGAGCTTTGAATTTTTCTGTTTTTACAGACAATCTCTTCCCATTGGGCAAAGTCTCTGCACCACTGCTCTGTAGTGGGGACTGGCATAATGGCCCTGCTTTACAAGCAAAGCACTGGATGAAGCAGTAGCCTTTGATCTTCCCTACTTGTTTCTCCTGCTGTGGAACTTCCACCCAATGAATGAGCTGGGGCAAGGGCCTCTAAGACCCCAGGATTTTTAGCCTGCTATGCTTAGGATAGATCCTCTGCCTATGAGTAGGAGATATCTATCTATCTATCTATCTATCTATCTATCTATCTATCTATCTATCATCTATCTATCTATTATCTATCATCTATCTATCTATCATCTATCATCTATCTATCTATCTATCTATCTATCTATCTATCTATCATCTATCTATCTATCTATCTATCTATCTAATGATTTTCATCAGTTGTGATTGTTTTGCTGGAGGAATTGGTCCATTTTTCATATCACCATTCCATAAATGCTAGTGTGAGAATAATCTTGAGCTTGATTCTGACCATATAACTTTCTTCCTTGAATAATATTGCTTTCTTCTTACTCGATACAAAATTCTCATTTTCTGAATAGGGTGATATGACATCTGCCTTCTAAGCCTTGTTTTCAATTTTTCCCCCTGATAATCTGGGCACAGAGAATGACTATGCTTTGAAAACACCTGTGCCTTTTAGTATATATACCTTTAAAATGAATCTTTCTACATTGCTCTTTCATCCACCTCTGTCAAAGAGTTGTCAGTCTTTCATGGATCCCTCAAATACCACCTTCTCCTTCATGAATCATTTTATATCTCAGGAGGTAAAAGAATCATTTCCATCACTGCCTATATTAGCAGTTTGGAAATCTTCCATAGCCATATCCCATTAAACTTAGTTTTAGAGTTATTTTATATATGCTTTTCTAATGTACTATTCCATGAGCTCTTTGTAGGCAAAATTTCTTTTTTATTGATACATTTCCACAATACTTAGCACAATTCCTTGCATATAATAGGATCTTAAATTTTTGTTGAATCCAAGTGAATAAGTGTTCTGTCTCGAAGTACACACACTTTGTGTCCCTTAAAGAATTCTAAAACATAAAACATTCAGAACTGCTCACGGGGTAGTTTATATTTGCTTTTAATTCTTTACTGGACCATTGAAACACTATTATTTTATCTTCTAATTATGGGATCTAGCAAAATGAACAAAGCTGGTGTTTCAGTCTTCACTATGACTGAAGCAACAGCATGGGTTGCAGGGTAGATTACATTGATTTACTGCTAAGTAAATGGAAGCTTGTGGACTAGTCATGTTAGGTTGCAATATTGCTTCTGTTTGCAATAGATTCACTTAGTTAAGAGGAAAATAAAATCTTTTCCTGCTAGGAGCTTTAACAGATTGTATTTACTTCTACTTGGGTTAAAATGAATGGTTATGAAAAAGTAAAATTTTCAAGGAATAAGTAGTATTAATAAGCACTGATTTGCATTGATTTGATAATTTAGAATATGAAATGTGGTCTGAGAAATGTTATGAGTATTCATAGTCGTTTAGAGATTTTTGCCAGAGCTATTTGGAAATGTGAAATTGAACAGATGAGATTTGGACCTGATGGTAAACAGCCCTTAGATTTGCCATGAGACAGCATAGGATCTATTTTCTTCTTCAATATAAAAGATGATGGGCAATTTGAGTGTAATTTTTGCACAATCTTATAGACTTGTTTTCTGATGTATATGTTTTGTTTCTGTGGTAAGGCATGATTCATTTCAAATTTATGTTATACTTTATGATAGTTTTTAAAAATTGGTTCACATTGTTTTGGTTTGTTTTGTTTTTTTTTCCCCATCTACTAGAATATATTGACCAAGAGTTATGACAAGGGGCTATAAGCACATACATACACACAGACACACCCCCACAGAAACACAAATAGAACGTAAAATAAGAAAAACCCTTAGGGTCTTTCTAATATTATTCTAAAGACACTTTTCACATTTCAACCTAAATCTGTGCTTGAATAAATACATCAAATAAGAGAATAGTTCTTTATGATGAGATCATATTTTTTCTGATTTGATGTCTTAAGACAAAAATATTGCTCTTATCATACAAATGGCTAACAGACACATGAAAAAATGTTCAAAATCATTAGCCATCAAGGAAATTCAAATCAAAACCACACTGAGATACCACCTTACGCCAGTTAGAATGGCAAAAATAGACAAGGCAAGAAACAACAATTGTTGGAGAGGATGTGGAGGAAGGGGATCCCTCCTACATTGTTGGTGGGAATGCAAGTTGGTACAGCCACTCTGGAAAACAGTGTGGAGGTCCCTTAAAAAGTTATGATCCAGCCATTGCACTACTGGGTGTTTACCCCAAAGATACAGACGTAGTGAAGAGAAGGGCCATATGCACACCAATGTTCATAGCAGCAATGTCCACAATAGCTAAATCGTGGAAGAAGCCGAGATGCCCTGCAACAGATGACTGGATTAAGAAGTTGTGGTCCATATATACAATGGAATATTACTCAGCAATCAGAAAGAACGAGTTCTCAACATTTGCTACAACATGGACGGCACTGGAGGAGATAATGCTAAGTGAAATAAGTCAAGCAGAGAAAGACAACTATCATATGATTTCTCTCATCTATGGAACATAAGAACTAGAATGATCAGTAGGGGAAGAAAGGGATAAAGAAAGGGGGGGTAATCAGAAGGGGGAATGAAACATGAGAGACTATGGACTATGAGAAACAAACTGAGGGCTACAGAGGGGAGGGGGGTGGGGGAATGGGATAGACCGGTGATGGGTAGTAAGGAGGGCACATATTGCATGGTGCGCTGGGTGTTATACACAACTAATGAATCATCGAGCCTTACATCGAAAACTGGGGATGTACTGTATGGTGACTAACATAATATAATAAAAAATCATTATAAAAAAAAATATTGCTCTTATATTCCCAGGATTGACTTCCTAAAATTGATAATTTTTTTTAAAGATTTTATTTATTTATTTGACAGAGAGAGACAGCCAGCGAGAGAGGGAACACAAGCAGAGGGAGTGGGAGAGGAAGAAGCAGGCTCATAGCAGAGGAGCCTGATGTGGGGCTCGATCCCATAACGCCGGGATCACGCCCTGAGCCAAAGGCAGATGCTTAACGACTGAGCCACCCAGGCGCCCCTAAAATTGATAATTTTTGTTAGTGATATCTAATTGAGTTTTAAAAATGATTAAAACTGTGACTTTATAAATCAGGTGAAATTGCTACAACACATGCTATATATGTAATCCATAAATAAAAGGTGACAATAAAAATTGGGGGTTCAGGTAAAGCTCAGATTCACTTTAAAACAATTAATAGTTCATTTTCTAAAAGAACTTCTATATATCTTTAGCCTAATTGACACAGCGCTAATAAATTCTGTTGTCTTTGTATATGTATATTTTTTACAAGAGAATTAGAAGTGACTCAACATTGATGAACACAAGCAGGGGGAGTGGGAGAGGAGGAAGCAGGCTCCCAGCAGAGGAGCCCGATGTGGGACTAAGCACTTAAAGCACTTAAAGTACTGCGCTACCCAGGTGCCCCTCATGATCTTTTTCTTTTCTTTTTTTTTTTTTTTAAGATTTTATTTATTTATTTGACAGAGATAGCCAGCGAGAGAGGGAACACAAGCAGGGGGAGTGGGAGAGGAAGAAGCAGGCTCCCAGCGGAGGAGCCTGATGTGGGGCTCGATCCCAGAACGCCGGGATCACGCCCTGAGCCGAAGGCAGACGCTTAACGACTGAGCCACCCAGGCGCCCCTCATGATCTTTTTCTTAATAAGCATAACAAATAAGCAAAAAACACAATTATAATAGCAGGTAATAAGTACAGTGGTAGAGATATACTTGACATCTCATAAGATAAACGTAGGGATGTTAGGAGAATGTTTTGGAGAAGGTAATATGTTTTCCTTCTTAAAAGAGGAATTAACTAAATAGACATGGTTGGTATGGATGTTGCTATGGGGAGAGTATCCCAAATGAATGGAAAAGAATGTTAAAGGCCTTGGAGACATAAATCATAATGACATTTTCAGGAAATTCAAAGGAAGTCAATGAAAGACCAGAAAACACCAGATCTTGTGAGCTGGCTAATAGCAGTTTCTTTTCCCTTCCCCCTCTAGCTTTATTGAAGTATAATCAACAAAAAATATTGTGTAAATTTAAGGTGTACAATGTGATGATTTGATAAACATATATTTTTTGAAATGATCACCACAATAAGTTAGTTAACAGGTTTCTGAAGTTGTATAGCCTTGGTACAAATCCAAATTCTATCCATTGTTATCTGTTACTGAATCTTTTTGTGCCTCAAATTTATATCTGTACAATTGAGATAATTATAGTACTTCCTTTATAAAGTTTTAAGGATTACATGAGTTAATAACTGCAGAGTTTTTTACAGTAGCCTCTATCGTGTAGCAAATGCTATATGAGTGTTGACTGCTATTATGCTCTACCGAAGAGACTGAAGGAATATGTTCAGATTTTTATTTAATAGAATCTGTGGAATAACCAAGAATAATAAACAGTGGGATTCATAACTGCCCTCAGTGAGACCAGTATAGTACGTAGGTTAGGAATGTTGCATGCACCAATGAAGATGGTAGATATGTGTATGGGTGGAGGGAATAGGTGTGGTTTGGGCCTGAATCAGGACCTCTATTATATAGAGAAGCAAAGTCTGTTCTGAAAAACTGGTTGTGCTGTGGTTCTTCTTACGGAAATAGGAAAAAAGTAGGAAAAGGTTTTTCCTTTGAACATCTTGATTTTATTTGCCTGTGGCACATAGTGTTGGAGCTATTTGGTAAGCAGTTGAAAATATATGTCTGAAGCTCAAGAGCTAAATCTAAGTGGGACATTTAGATTTGGGAGAGAGTCATCATGAGAAAAAACTTGGTAAATGTTTTTTGAAATATGGTTTACAGAAAAATGGGTGAATCATAAGCGTAGCACAACTTAATGAATTTTTACAAATGAAATACTCATCTCATCACTGTATTGTAATCTGAAGATAATTCGGTTGAATACATGAAACATACATTCTAGTCTGAGGGTGGATTTTTATTATAAGAAACAGACTATAAACCAAATGAACTTTAAAATAATTGGAGTTCTTTACTTGTGTTCATCAAACTTTGGCAAAGATACATGTAGTTTAGAGAAACGTTTATTAAGATGCTGTTTTTCCCCTTACACTTCATTTTCACCAAATGAAATTTCTCAGCTTATTTCTCCCCAAATCTTCAATAGAACCCCAACCCTATTTACAATCCTATTTTAAAACTCTGCTAGAAGATCTGTTTTCTACTTCTTCTAATTTAATGTCCCATGAAACTCAGAGAACTAGGCTGTGAATATCCAAACCCTTTCAGAGAATGAATATCATCAAGAACACTAATAAAGAAGAATCCGAACCTCTTTAATAGGAAGACAGAAGAGAAAAGAATGGGAACACTCATGGAACAGTATTTCTTTTTCAAATATGCATATATTTAAAAAGCTTTGAGAAGGAATCTCTGCAGCAGGAAAAAGATATATATAAGGGACATCTGGGGAGGAGTCATAGAATTCAAGGGAGAAAGGAATTTAAAGGAAATGGAGATGGCCATGATTATAGTAGGTTTCAGAGATAATATATAATCATTGGAAGTTTTTGGTGATGAGAGAGATCATTTTTGTTACTGGTGTGACCAGAGAAGAAGCTAAATCCCAGTGGGTTGGGAGATTCACGGGGATTGAGAAGTAGAGGTAGAGAATTTAGATAACTTTTCAAAAGAAATTAAGGTAGGAGGACCTTTAAAGAATTGGTAAGATTGCTGGTGGTGATGATGGGGGAGATACAGAATAGATGGGGAATTGCTTTTGAAAATTTGAGTGGTTTAAATGAATATTTTCTTAAATGCTGAGGGAGAAAGAATCAATAGAGGGTGAGAAGATAATGATATATAAATCATTGCTTGAAGTGAGAACATATGGAATCTAGAACACAGGTGGAAGGATTGTCACAGTCATGAGGAAGAATACTTCCTTCATTGGGACAGGAAGGAGAAATGGGTGTGACTGCAGACATTTTAGGGAGACTCACTAATGACACAGTAGTCATTAGTTAGAGAGGTAAGCAATGCCTCCAGATGTTTCTTGCTGGAAAATCATGTGCTTGAAATCTGGTATGTCTTTTCCCTTAGAAATAATTCAAAGCCATATATATATATATAATTGCATATATAGCATCTCCAAAAGGAGGAGGATAGTTTATGAATAGGTTAGAATAAATAAGCCTTGCTTACTTTTAAAAGTAGATGAAGGATTAAAATTTTAGCTTATAAGAGTGTTTTTTTTCTCTTTTACTCATATGGCTTGAACATTCAACAAACCAATGGTATACTATGTTAGATAAGGCCTCTTTTTTTCCTTCTTCTGCCCTTTCTTGCCACGCAGCTAGAATCTAGAAAGTAAGGAGGCTTGAGTTTGGACACCTACCGTATCATCTACATTTCTGCTTACTTGGTCTCCCCTGGTAGCTTCCTATGGTTAACTCCTATTGTCAGGACCAGGCAAAAATGTCCCTTCTTCAAAGAGATCTTCTAGTCTTACCACCAAATCATGACTAGTGTTTTATTTGTATGTCTCAAAATAGGCCATTTTTTTGGTGTATCAAACAATTATCAATATTTATGATTGCATGTTGTTGGTATTGTTACTGTTTCAGTGTTGCTTTCCCACAAGACTATAAACTTTGGAAATATAGGTACAGAGTATATTTTATGTAAGAATATATATTTAGCTTATAACATATAACTGGTCACATTTTAAACTTTCAGTAAAATGTGTGTTGAATAAATTAGAGAAGGATTAAAACAGAGTATGGTCTGCTTTGACATGAAACTATTTAGGCCTACTTTAGGAAAAATGGAACATTTTTATGTGGTCCACTTTAGTTTACCAGACCTCACTGCACAGGGAAATGCGACTAGGGATTCAGGTTGATAAAAGAGTCTTACTCTATGGGCTCTCTCTATAGTTTGGCTTTTGTTGATTCTGCTGCTATAAACATCAGGGTGCATGTATCCCTTCAAATCAGTATTTTTGTATCTTTTGGGTAAATATCTAGTACTGCAGTTGTCGGATCATAGGCTAGTTCTATTTTTAACATTTTCAGGAACCTCCACACTGTTCTCCAGAGTGGCTGCACCAGTTTGCATTCCCACCAACAGTGCAAGCAGGTTCCTCTTTCTTCTTATCCTTGCCAACACCTATTGTTTCTTATGTTGTTAATTTTAGCCATTCTGACAGGTGTGAGATGGTATCTCATTGAGGTTTTGATTTGTATTTTCCTGATGATGAGTGATGTTGAGCAAATTTTCATGTGTCTGTTAGCCACCTGGATTTTTTTTTTTTTTTTTGGAAAATTGTCTCTTCATGTCTTCTGCCCATTTCTTTAGTGGGTTATTTTGGGGGGGGGTTGAGTTTGATAAGTTCTTTATAGATTTTAGATGTGAACCCTTTATCAGATATGTCATTTGCAAATATCTTCTCCCATTCCGTAGGTTGCCTTTTAGTTTTGTTGATTGTTTCCTTCACTGTGCAGAAGCTTTAATCTTGATGAAGTCCTATTAATTCATTTTTGCTTTTGTTTCCCTTGCCTGTGGTGACATATTTAGTAAGAAGTTGCTCTGGTCGAGGTCACAGAGGTAGCTGCCTGTGTTCTCCTCTAGGATATTGATAGTCTCCTGTCTCACATTAAGGTCTTTTATCCATTTTGAATTTATTTTTGTGTATGGTGTTGGAAAGTGGTCCAGTGTCATTCTTTTGCATATTGCTGTCCAGTTTTCCCAACACCATAGGTTGAAGATACTGTCTTTTTTCCATTGGATATTTTTTACTGCTTTGTTGAAGATTAGTGGACCATAGTTGTGGGTCCATTTCTGGATTTTCTATTCTGTTCCATTGATCTACGTGTCTGTTTTTATGCCAGTACCATACTGTCTTGATGATGACTACAGCTTTGTAATAATATAGCTTGAAATCCGGAATGGTGATGCCTGTATTTTTGTTTTTCTCTTTCAGAATTGCTTTGGCTATTCGTAGTCTTTTGTGGTTCCATACAAATTTTTCTTTTCTCTTTTTTTCTTTTCTTTTTTCTTTTTTTAAAAAATTTCCTAACTTTGGGGGTGCCTGGGTAGCGCAGTTGTTGAGCGTCTGCCTTCGGCTCAGGGCGTGATCCTGGCGTTCCGGGATCGAGTCCCACATCGGGCTCCTCCGCTGGGAGCCTGCTTCTTCCTCTCCCACTCCCCTGCTGTGTTCCCTCTCTCGCTGGCTGTCTCTCCGTCACATGAATAAATAAAAATCTTAAAAAAAAAATTTTCCTAACTTTGATTACTATATTGGTTTTATTTTTTTTTAGTATTTTATTTATTTGACAGAGAGCACGAACAGGAGGAGGGGCAAGCAGAGGGAGTGGGAGAAGCAGGCTCCCCGCTGAGCAGAGAGTCCAACATGGGGGCTTGATTCCAAGACCCCGGATTCATGACCTGAACCAAAGGCAGACACTTACCCCACTGAGCTACCCCGGTGCCCCCATACAAATTTTAGGATTGTTTGTTCTAGCTCTGTGAAAAATGCTGGTGGTATTTTGATGAGTATTGCATTAAATGGATAGATTGCTTTGGGTTGTATAGACATTTTAAGAATGTTTGTTCTTCCATGCACCCTGATGTTTATAGCGGCATTATCAACAATAGCAAACAATAGCAAACTATGGAGAGAGTCCAAATGTCCATCGACTGATGAATGGATAAAGAAGATGGGATATATATACAACAGAATATTACTTTGCCATCAGAAAAAATGAAATCTTCCCATTTGCAATGACATGGATGGAGCGAGAGTGTACTATGTTAAGTGAAATAAGTCAGTCAGAGAAAGATGAATACCATATGATCTCACTCATATGTGGAATTTAAGAAAGAAAACAGATGAACATATGGGATGGGGAAAAGAAGAGAGAGGGAAACAAGCCATAAGAGACTTTTATCAGTAGAGAACAAACTGAGAGTTGATGGAGGGAAGTGGGTGGGGGATGGGCTAGACAGGTGATGGGTATTAAGGAGGGCACTTTTTTTTTTTAAAGATTTTATTTATTTATTTAACACAGATAGAGACAGCCAGCGAGAGAGGGAACATAAGCAGGGGGAGTGGGAGAGGAAGAAGCAGGCTCGTAGCAGAGGAGCCTGATGTGGGGCTCGATCCCATAACACCGGGATCACGCCCTGAGCCGAAGGCAGACGCTTAACCGCTGTGCCACCCAGGCGCCCTGGCACTTTTTATTATGAGTACTGGGTGTTGTATGTAAGTGATGAATCACTGAATTCTACTGTAAAAACCAATATTGCACTGTGTGTTAACTACCTAAAATTTAAATTAAAAAAGATAATAATAAAATAAATGTTTTCCCCAAAAAAGTCTTACTATAACTTTAAGATCTCATGGTTTGTTTTACAGTTATCTTTTTAGAGCACACAATTCCCCTTGCCCCCAAAGATACAGCTGTGGTCCACAGCAGGATTAAGATGATTTTGATTCCTCTTTTTGTAGTTCTACCAATAAGCACTGCAATATCACTGTAGGTTGTAAACCAGTTGGGGAAAAGGGTAACTGATTGTTAATGATTTGGCTGACATAATGTAAAATACACTCATTAAACTTTAGGAGGACATTAGCAATGTCTGATCAGGAGATTTAAATGACTTTGGTAAGTTCCTAGGTTTTATTCTATTCAGTTGGATGCTGTCAGCATTTCCCAATGTCGTTTGTTTCCCTTCTGTACTCTAACTTGATTTACTGTTTCTTAGTTAAAAAGAAGGTGTAGGGGAGCAAAATTTCCCACCCCAAAGTGTGTCTCTTTGGCATGTGGATTATTTTAAGCTGATTACTTTTAAGAAACAGAAGACTCAAGAAGTTTTTGGGGTTTTGTGGGGGGGAGGGTTAGTTTTTTGTTTTTGTTTTTGTTTTGCCTCTCCCATAATTGCCTAAAAGGATTTAGATAGAGGACCTGCTCCAGCAAGATAGCTATCACCATAGAAAACTGTAGTATAATATAAGCTAGATGTAGGTAGACAGGGAAGAGCTGAGCAAGGCCTATTTGATCAAAGTCAGCTCTGTGTCCCATTGTTTCTGTATGGCCCAGCAAACATTTGTTTACCAAACATTTATTCTTTCCATTCTTCCTGTGAATTGCCTGCCTTCCTTTTGAAGCTGCAGACACTAACCCCTCTTCCTTAGTCCAACATGACCTATATGCCTCATTTTTCCTTTTTTTGAAATTTCTCATGTTTATGTAGATTTCCTGTATACATGTAGTGAAATGTGATTTTTCTCCTGTTAATGTTTCATTTCAATTTCAGCCAAAAGAACCTTAAAGGTTAGAGGAAAATTTTTCCTCCGCAACAAATGTAAACATCTGATTGCTAACAGCTGGACATGAGACCCACAGGAAAAGAACTGAGCAACAGATTAAAATTAATTTTTGATGACTAACACATCATTGGTCAGTAGGCACAAAAGCAAGCTATTATTTTTTTAGTTAATTCAGGAGTGCTTGACTGAGCAACACAAAATACTTTTTTTTATTTGTTTGTTTTTATATTTAAAACTTTCATAACACTGCAAGTAAAGCTCAAAAACGATAAGTAACTTGGTTTAGAGGCATCAGCCTTGCTAGAATTAAGTCTAAAGTTACTGAGAATCTTATAATAAAATTATGTTGCATGTGTTTTTTAAGCCCTTCCCCTTTATGAATAAGGAAAAACTCAGAAGGTACAGCAAGATTTATTTACAAAAAAACATAAAAATAGGGGCTCCTGGGTGGCTCAGTCATTGAGCATCTGCCTTCCACTCAGGGCGTGATCCCAGGGTCCTGGGATCAAGCCCCGCATCAGGCTCCCTGCTCCACTGGAGCCTGCTTCTCCCTCTCCCACTCCCCCTGCTTGTGCTCCCTCTCTCACTGGCTGTCTCTCTCCGTCAAATAAATAAATTTTAAAAAATCTAAAACAACAACAACAAAAAACATAAAAATAATTTCAAGCATACAGGGATTATTTCAGACCTTTGAGTTTCTATGCAGTAATAACAGCTTCTTAAATCCGAATTTTCCAAACATGCTGTAAAACCCATAGAGATCAACAAGGAAAGAAAATAAAACTACACAAAACATGTTAACAGCTTAAGTAGAAGTTAAAGAATACTATAACTTGAGATTACATGTAATAGGAAAAGCCCTGAAAGCAACACAACTGGGCTTTGACACCCATGCTGAAGAGAAGATTCAGATGAGACTGCTTGAAAATCGTGAGCATGCAGGAGGATAATGCTGGTGCCAGAACACAGATACATTTCTCTTGGAAAAATGAGGTCTTCACTCCGAGTGGGGAAATACTAAGAACAGAAATGAAACAAGAAGGATTAGAACACTTGCTAGTGAGAATCCAAAGGAAAGGACCTAAAAGTGTGGGACCAGTGGTGACAATCATGGGAAGGTACTGCTTCTGGGGGAAAAGGAAGCAACTTGTAAAGGAGTGAGTATTCCTTGGACTTTTGAAAATGAAGAGAAAGAACAAAGTAAATAAAGGGGATTAGAGGTTGTACAGAAAGAAAATAATAATGCAGAATCCAAATATATGATCCTCCCTTAATCGTGTCATTCATTAAAGAAACTACTCTTCACTATAGCAATTATATTCTAACTCTAGAACATAATTAGGAACAAAAAAGTTATAAATGATTGTAGAGTTTTGACATGTTGATAAACTAGTACCAAAGAGCATAAATAACACTGAGATCTTGGTTTCTAAAAGTCATTTTTCACTAAAAGGAACCAGGGCTCCTTGAAGATATGGCTGCTTATAGGAAAGGTCAGAGATAGTGAATCAGCAAGAAAGGAAGTGTTCAAACACAAATGTACCACCTTAAGTAACACCTCTAGTTAAAGACAAAAGATGGAGTAGGGAGGAGGCCAGCTAAGGGAGGTTATCTGGAAAAGCACAGTAAAAAAGGATAAGGTTGATATGTAGATTTAAGGTATTCCCTTTCCATTGATAAGAGTTTCTGGAGATTTAGAATCATACTTCTACTACCGGGAGACACCCTTACAAATGGATATTTGTAACAAGCAAATGAGATTTCATCCACCCAATGCACAGTAGGCCAAAGTAAAACAACAAAAAACTGACACTGAGATTTTGCAGTGAAGAAAGGATTTATTTGGTGCAGTGCCATCCAGGAGAATAGGGAGCTTATGCTAAAAGTCCCGAATTCCCTAATAACTGGCTTACAAGTGAGGGTTGTTGTTGTTGTTGTTTTTGAGTGGGCTCCATGTCCAATGTGGGGCTTGAACTCATGACCCTCAGATCAAGAGTCACATGCTCTAGTGGCTGAGCCAGCCAGGCACCCCCAAGTGAGGGTTTTTAAAGGCAAAATTTAGAGTTAGGGTCTTTGGGTGGAGTGGCATTCAATGATTGTTGGAGACTGAAGTCGTGTTCTTAAGATGTTATCTTCTGTTCTTTAACTCCAGCATGTCTGGACTATCTGTTCCACTTCGAAGACGGTAACTGAAAAACTCTCTATCCTGTATCAGAGAGTTAATAAAATGTGTATTCAGGCAATACATCCTGTGACTTATATCAATAGTAATTTATTACATTTAAGTGATTGTGTACATGTTCTCTATTTATGACTACAATTATTTTAAACAACACATACCTAAAATTCTATCACAGAGATCAATAGTGGCCTTTGTGCAGTTTAACAAATCTGATTGACATTCCATTCTTTAGTAGTATTTTTCCCAGACATTTTCAGATTCTTCCAATAAATGTAAATGTCCCTTACAAAAAGGGTAACTTCTACTTGGTTTTCAGAGCTTCTTCTGTGTCTGCTGTTCCTAAGAAATAACCAGCCTAAAATAATCTATATACCAAAAAGGTATATTTTGGGGTGGTGAATTCTCCTTCCCTTTAGTATAATGGTTAATAAAATTGAATTAATATTAATTTTATTAAGTGTGGTAATACTGATATGGGTTTTCTTAATACAGGGAGAGGCATGGCAAAGCATTTAGAGGTGAAGTATGATATCCTCAGTCTAATTTCAGATTGTTTGATAAAAGAGATGTATATGCCCATGTGTGTGTGTGGAAACAGAGAGATGGAACTGGCATGGTGATACATTAATAATTAGTATATTTATTCATTATACTGGACTTTCAACTTTTCTTTGGGTTTGAAACTAATACCCCCAAAATGTGAAAAATAAAATATAAATTGAAGGTTTGGTTTAAATGTTTACAGACATTGTTAATTGTATGTATATTTATGAAACATAGAGTTTAAAAATTTTATCTCTTTTCCATAAATAATCATATACTGGAGATCCATGGAGCATCAATTTGAACAAAATACTGTATGCATGAATACCAAGAGTGTTGTGTATAGTGACCATCAGCTTCTGATTTTTTTTTTTTTTTTATGAATATAGGCTATTCTCAAGGAGTCTTTCCAGGGACTCATAGGATATTCGGATATCAGCACTCGTTTTTCCCTTGTATCCACAAAATAAGTGTATGGAAATCATAGCTGACTATTTTTGAGGAGGAAAAAATTTTACTTCTACCCTTTTAGTTCCTTTGGCTGCTCTAATAATCAAATTAACGTAAGACAGATTAACAGAACAACAAATTTAATTACATATGTATTGGGGCCTCCATAAGACTATGCAATCTAAAGATAAGCTGGACAGTGGAGGCTTATATGCCATCTTGAGCTAAGGAGTGGGACAGAGGCCTGAGGCTTCAAAGGGCAGAGAAGAAGATCAGAAGTGTGGTAATTAGACATTTGCCCTGCAGATAGGTCATTCAGATAAAAAAGTTATCTTTTGGTGATAACTCTTTCTGTACCAGGCCTCCTATTTGAATTCTTTTAGGTAGCTTAAGGGAGAAGTAAAAATCTTTCTTTAGTCTTCTGGGTTTTGATTGCCTTCAGCTCAAAATAGTCCATATGCCAACATGGCACATTTTGGGGGAGACTTGTTCTGAACCCCTGGACTATGATCGAAAGCTTGGCTTAGAATAGACTTTTTTTTTTTTTTAAAGATTTTATTTATTTATTTGACAGAGATAGACAGCCAGCGAGAGAGAACACAAGCAGGGGAAGTGGGAGAGGAAGAAGCAGGCTCCCAGTGGAGGAGCCTGATGTGGGGCTCGATCCTGGAACGCCGGGATCACGCCCTGAGCCAAAGGCAGACGCTTAACGACTGCGCCACCCAGGCGCCCCTAGAATAGACTTTTAAGAAAGGTTGACATTATTTTTAAGGAAGGGTAGTAAAATTAGTGCTGGAATAGATTAATTCCTATGAATTTGGATTTTTTTTTTTGTCTTGAGACCATTAATCTTTTATGAATGTCAAGGGATTGTTGTATAATGTGTTACTCAAGTTGAACTAGGTGTAGGATGTGGATGTTCATATGTTATTTCATTTCTGTTTTTTTCCCTATATACTATGAAATCTCATGAGAATATTTGATAGTGTTAGATTTTACTCAATTTCACCATAATATTGGGCTTAATATTGTGTATATTCTGTGAAATATTGAAGTTTATAAATAAAGTATATTACTTTTAGAAATCATAACCAAATTAGATATACAGAATGCAATGAAATGAGTATTAAATGATTGGTTAGAAGGATTCTAGAAAGACGTAGTAACCAGAAAGAAAAAAATTCAATGAAAACTATTATGTTGTATTTTCAGTTTCATTGTTAATGTATTTCCTACTTTTCTATGAAAAAGAAGCTAAAATGTCCATTATTCTTTTTAGGCCTTGCATACTTGAGAAATCTGTTTTTTCTCTGCCATTCTTTGGCCTACTTCATAATAGTATCTCAAGTGCAATTCTGAGAGCATTTATGCTGTCATAACAATTGTGCATCTACTTTCATCTCTGTCATAAATTATACTCATAGATTAATAGACTGCCTTTGCATGCTACATACTTAATAGTTTCCCACATAAGTTATATATAATTGTGCACCACTAGTTACTTTATTCATAAATGCTTTGCTTCCACCAGTGTTCTATGGTGGCAAGTTCACTATAGAAGTGTTTACTTGCAAAAATATATCTGCAGGAATCATGTATGGGGGGGAATAATTTTCCTTCTACCCTTCTAGTTTCTTTGGCTGATCTAATAATAAAATTGATAAGACATGGGGCACCTGGGTGTCTCAGTCGTTAAGCATCTGCCTTGGGCTCAGGGCGTGATCCTGGCATACTGGGATCGAGCCCCACATCAGGCTCCTCCACTGGAAGGCTGCTTCTTTCTCTCCCACTCCCCCTGCTTGTGTTCCCTCTCTCACTGGCTGTCTCTCTCTCTGTCAAATAAATAAATAAAATCTTTAAAAAATAAATAAATAAAATAAAATTGACAAGACAGATTAACAGGAGAAAAGCAAACAAAAGTTTAATAACATGTATACCTTTTGTATACATGGGAGACACCAGGGAAAACTAATTTCCCCAAATGGCCAAAGCCATAACCTTAAATATTATTGTCAGTTAAAGACAAAAGATATTTGGGGTGGGGAGCCACTTGGGAGAGTTCTAGAAAAAGCACAGTAAACAAGAGAAAGTTTGTTATGTAAATTTAAATCCTTGTTTTCTCCATTGATAGGAGTTTCTAGGGATTGAGCAATCCCCCTTTTCCTGGTACAGCAAAAGAGACACACTTGCAAATGGAAATTTCCCTTATACATGTGAATGTCTCTTATAAGGATAATATCTCCATTTTCAGAACTTCTCTCATACCTGTAGATTCTTAAAAATAAGTAATGAAGGATAGTTGGAAGAAAAGCAGGCAGGGACAAGGGTCACCCCCCCCACCAAGAGGAAACCACCCTTAAATGTATTTTATACCACCCTGGAAGGAGCCCTCCACCCTTTCCCATGTGAATGAACAAAAACCTGATTGGGTGACAGGCACATGGAGGGTTAATCAGATTAAAACAGCCCACACCAGGGGCGCCTGGGTAGTGCAGTCGTTAGCATCTACCTTTGGCTCAGGGCGTGATCGTGGAAGACTCCTCCGCTGGGAGCCTGCTTCTTCCTCTCCCACTCCCCCTGCTGTGTTCCCTCTCTCGCTGGCTGTCTGTCACATAAATAAATAAAATCTTAAAAAAAAAAAAAAAACAGCCCACACCAAAGAGCCCATAAAAACCCCTAGATTTAACTCCCTAATTGAAAGGGAAACTCTGGTCCACTTGGATGAAGAGCACTTCCTGGGCCCGGCACTTGTCAGTATCTCCCATGTCTGTAAGGGATGGTGGGTACTTACCAACTTAAGAGCTTTTTGTGTTGGTAGGAATAGGCAAGTTGCCTGGTATCTCTGTGTATGGGAGAGGAGTCTTAGGAGAAGACCATTTTCCAGGCGGGAGCTTTATATGTTGGGATCACTTTTGCTGGTACTCTTGATCACCAGTATGTCTGGGTGGGGAAAGGGGGCCTCAGGTCCAGTGGGAAAGGAAAGCACTTTTCCAGGTGACTTATTGTCAGCAGGGCTTCCAATTTTTTTTTCTCTCTTTACAGCTTCTGCAGAGCTCACCTGGTGTTTTCAGTGGGACTCCCATTTGATCTGGTATAGGAAGAGCCTATTTGAACTGCCTTCTATTACTAAATTGGGAGTTAGGAAGTGCTAAGCCTGGGTCACCTTTTCCTTTTGGGAGGGGGTCATAAGATGTCCTACCACGAAGTTGTTCATCCATTCCATGGGCCCCTAACCAATTCACTTTCTCCTTTAGAACTTTCAGAGTTCTCCTTTGGTTGTCTCATGTTATTTCTAGGATATATAGTTGTACTTACAGAGCGGGGAGCAGGGAGAGAGGAGTATAAACCATCTTATCTGGTCTAGAAATCCTGTGACTTTTAAGGGCTCACCTGATTAGGTCAGGCTCATTCTGGATAATCTCCCAATCAACTGTACCTTACATCATAACCTAGGAATGGGAATGATATTCCATCACGTTCATAGGTGATATTCCAGGGGAGGGGGCTACTCTAAAAATCACTGGGGACCGTTTTAGAATTCTACGGAAGGCATGTGTGAATGTACTGAAGCATTGATGAGACAGTGGTTATCCTCTGGAAGATTGGAACACATTAGGATAGCAAGAAGACAAGTACTGCTATAATTATTCTCACTTTTAATGAAATAGATGTGTCAAAAATATTTAGTAATGATCAGAATATTCAAACAATTTTCAGAATTTAATGTGAATTTCAGAGGTTAATTTAAGACTTTATTCCCAGCCATGCAAATATCTTTTATTTTAAAAAATATTCTAGCTCAAAGATGTATTAAAAGACTTCACCAGCATACCTTGTTTATATTTTATGTTTCTGTGTAATTACTGTGGCTGCCAGCAATTCACATAGAAAATAAAGGTCAGGGGTGCCTGGGTGGCTCAGTTGGTTAAGCATCTGCCTTTGGCTTAGGTCATAATCTCAGGGTCCTGGGATTGAGCCCCACATCGGGCCCCATGCTTAGCAGGGAGTCTGCTTCTCCCTCTGCCCCTCCCCCCTGCTCATTCTTTCTCTCTCAAATAAATAGATAAAATCTTAAAAAAAAAAAAAAAAGTCAGTGATGATTCTGACTTTAAATTTTTAGAGAAAGGTTATACTCAGCACTGACCATATTGATATAGATTGCACACTGTACAAAATTTATGACTGTTGCTTTGGTTATAATACAGTGTACTATCACCTAAACCAGTATTGAAAATTTCAAGTAAAATTTGCTCATTTGGCCAATATACAAAAACAAAAACAAAAAAGTAAAAAACTCCAGAGTTTCTGAGCTGAATTAGGAGAAAAATCCTTCACTATATTTGGTGGAAAGGAAGTATGACCTAACATTTGATTTTATAGTGTCATGGTTTTGGGTGATACTTTGATGGGGATGATTAGAATTGAATTATGTAGGCATGTTTTTGAACTCCAGTTTTTCAGATTACAACTTGGGAGGCTCTAAGCAATAATTGGGTAGTTTGGATCATTCACATAAAGATTAAGATATATAAACCATAAGACACATTATAAGAATTAAGGATATGTTTTTTAAAATTATATGAACTAAACTTATAAATAAAAAGAAATTCAGGGTACCTGGGTGACTCAGTTGGTTAAGTGTCGGACCCTTGGTTTCTGCTCAAGTCATGATCTCAGGGTCATGGGATCGAGCCCTGCATTGGGCTCTGTGCTCAGCACAGAGTCTGCTTGAGTTTCTCTCCCTCTGCCCCTGTCCCCCCATCCATACATACTCTAAAATTAATAAATCTTTTTTAAAAAAAGAAATTGAGACTTGAATGTACTTATAAAGCAAAAAATGAAGAAATATCTATACTGGCTTTTTTCCTTAGTTGTTTACAGTCACAGCAAACCTAAGTGTGACATGTTTAAGAGCAACATAATTAAATTCTGTGGGTTTGTCATCTCATCACTTCTAAAGATAAAATGTACTTGTTCTCTTCTTTGTGGTATCAGCTCTGAGTAGATGAAAGGAAAATTAAAAGAGGATTGTTAAAGAGCTGAGTCAAAGAGGAGAATGGAGGGCAAGGGGAAGAGGCAACTACTGCCTCTCTATACCCCTTTAAGCCTAATGGTGAGAATACTGGCTTTTCACAGTTGCTAGCCTCAGGGCACTTCATCATCTCTTTGTTTCCTTTCATTCTTTACACACTTTTAGTAAATAGTCTCTTCATTAAACTCTATTCCATCACCCTTTTCAAGTCTGCCGTCATTTTTTGCCCAGGATCCTAACTGATATTTTGGTAGTGGAAAATGGGAGAAACTAATGGTAGTATTAAGGGTTGGGATAAACTGCTGGGAAGAGAGATAGGAAGACAAAGTTTTTAAAGCTTTTTACAGCATTCTATGAATGTAATGACTTTTTTATGTGACTCTAATAAATTCTTAACTTGCTTAATTATTTTGGTTGTGTTCCTGTGTCTTTGCATGCACATCTAAGATGAGACAGGGCTATGAGATGTCTGGGATTTGCATGACTAGATAAGACTACTAGGCTCTATCTGGATTGATTATATATTCAGACATTTCTCTCATGGAATTAGGAACATCCCACCCCAGTGTACCCGCTAAGTTTCTTTTGAAATTCAGCGATCGATTATGGTGTGAAATTTGGTTTTGCTCTCAGATAGGACAATATTGTTTGATTTTTTAATATTTTCTTTTATTTTGGAACAGAAATTGAGGAAAGTCCAATCATTCCTTCAGGAACCAATGCTTCAGTTCAGATTGTTACACTGGGATTCAATTTTAGATTAGATTCAGATTGTTATATTTAACAGATAGGACAATATTGCTGTCAGATAGGACAATATTTTTTTTTTTTATTCTGGAACAGAAATTGGGGAAAGTCAATCATTCCTTCAGAAACTAATAATTCAGTTCAGATTGTTATATCAGGATTCAATATTAGATTAGATTCAGATTGTTATATTTAAGAATAACTCCAAAAGTGGACATTAGGAAGGTCACTATGTTTGTTCATCACGATAGCAGCTTATATAGCTGAGAATTCAGATCTCAATTAGAGTTTTCTCTTTCACCAGAATCTACTGCTTTTCTACGACAAATAGGACAGGTAGAGTTCTCCGACAGCCAGCGATCGATACAGTGGACGTGAAATTCATGGGAGCAAGGTAGGATGTGAAGTCTGTTGCCTTCTGTGTACTCTGTGATGCAAATACTACAGGCTTTTAATGCACCACTTTTACCAAAAGATCTTATAGGCAAGTTGTCAATTTGTGCTTTGGTGAGTCCTGTAGGTTGGTCATGATGGTCTTCATTCAAGAGGAAAAAATGGTCCAAATTAAGGGAGGTCCAAGAGTCACTTTCTTCAAATATTATTGGGCTCATAGGTCTACTTTCTCGCCTGGTTTCTGATGGTGAGCCTGATGGTAAGCTTATTTCATTACTGCCTTCAAACATCAGTGATCTAATTTCTGAATTTTCATCACTGGAGCTGGAACTGGAAATAGGACTAGAATTGAAACTAGATATGTAGCTGGAATTTGTACTGGAAATCAATGGAAAATTTGAATGGAAATCAGAACTAGGATTTGAATTGGAACCAGAACTAGTCCTACCACCAGAACCATCTCTCTCATCTGGTGACTCTGCCCTTTCCGTGCTTTGACTTGAGAGTGAGATACTGTCTACTACATCACTGTCACTGTCCATAAGGTCACTTGAGTCACTGAATCTTGTCACTGTCTGTGTAAATGTGCTCTGAATTGTAATAGATGTTGTATCATTTAAATCAGTATTTAAAAGTCTGTGAATGGGAATTCCGGTGGTACTGACATAAGCATCTGTCTGCTCATAATATGAAAACATATGCCTAAGTTCTTCTTGTTCACTGTCTAAAGTGACAGTGTTGTATGGTGTCTCATATGTTAATGGAGTTGTGCTAGCTATGCTATCAGTGTGAGAATATGCCTCAAGATGAACTTGTCCTACTTCAAGATTGAACAGTATAGTTGAACTTATCTGTTCCAATTCCCAAGATTCACCATCACTGGTTGTGTCTGAAGAACTTTCTTCTTGAACAGTAATCCTTGTTCCAGAAGTTGAAAAAAGACCCCTATTTTGCTGCTCGGGTCCAGTTATTTCCTGTCTTGATGTTTCTTCGTGCTGAATTCTAGAAAATAATTCAGTCTCCTCTACCAGAAGCTGCTCAAAAGTCTCAGGTGCTATATTCTGATGAAATCTTAGTAAAAGTTCATTCAGTGAATTTGGAGCTGAACTACTTTCAGTTCTTGCTCTGGTTCTCCGATGCTCTGGGCTCCTGCTTCTTGGTCTTCGCTGACCTCTGGTAACTGGGACTTCTATTAATGCTTCAGTTGTACTTTGTTCTGGTGTAGATGGTCTAATAAATGATTCAGATTGTGAATTTTCCACTTGCCTTTGGATATTTTCCATATTGTCTCCTCTGGGAAGTCTTGTGGATGGTACATATTCGTTCTCTGGATTTGGGCTCCCGTTATTAACATTAAAATTCATTTCTAAACCAAATCTGGAATTATCGCTATTTGAATTAATCTGGCTCAGTTCTTCCCAAGACTGGTTTTCTGTTTGCCCACTTGTCGCATTTTCAGTTTGTCCGAAAGAGTTAACCGAATCTAATAGAGAGTCACCACTAGGTGTATTGTCAGAAGAATCTCCTCCACCTGTTAACAAAAAAAAAAAAGTGGGGGCAGAAAGGAACTACCAAAATTAGAACCATCATAAAATAGCACTCTGAAACCTTGTTTCAAAAGCAAACAAAAAATTAGAACTTTAATACTCAGATGTTTTAAACATTTCACATTTATAGAGTTAATATTTTGTAAGCTGCATTTTCTAGATTTACAAGTAAAGGCAGGAAAGTTTGAGTTCCTCCTGAAAAGAGCTAGGTAATCCTAGATAAATTTAGAGAATTTTTTTTTAAAAGATATCTGGAGGAAGTCTGTTTTCATTATTTCATCATATACATGGCCTTGTGTACCACCATGGAAGGACAGTCAAGAGACTACATTTTTTCACTCCACTGTCAAAACATTAATGCAATTAAACAAAGTTTAGGTACAGTGCTAGTATTTTAGTTCAGTTTACATAACTGCCTAATTCTCATTAGCCTACAACATTATTTCTTCTAGGCTCTTAAGTGCTTATGGTAATATATAAAGTTATTTTAAAATATAAGACTATTGTAGGCATTGTCCAAATTTAAATAAAGTTTATAGGTTTAAAAGTTTTTGAATATTTCTTAATATTACCAAGATTTTGAGTTGACGTGAAATTGAAGGTCAGATCAAATAAATAGACTGAACCTAGCATGTGTATATGAGGCCGTACTTAAGAACCAAACTATTATATGTTGTCTTCATTCGATAATAAAATTCTCTACTTCACACTAGGAGAGAAGCACCAGACCTGATCAGAGTAGGATTTCTCAACCTTAGCACTGTTAACATTTTGGTGCTGGATGATTCTTAGTTCTGGGGAGCTATCCTATGCATTGTGAGGTGTTTGGCAGTACTCTTGGCCTCTGCCCACTATTTGCCAGTAACACCCACTCAACATTTTTGACAACCAAAGATATCTCCAGACATTGTCAAATGTCCCTTGGGGAGTGGGGGCGAAATTACCCCCAGTTAAATGGAGTATATAATATTTTTTGTTGGTAAAGAAGTCCATGTCTTTGTACAAAAAAATAATTCAGGAAGTAGGAGGAACTTTTGGTTGAGGTAGAAAACCAAGAAAAATATCAATAGGCTATTTCACACTGTTGCCCAATTAAAGTAACCCAAATGTGAATTGGGGGAAAAAACATATCTGGACATTCTCACCAAAAATCAAGTAAATACCAGTTCTTTTTAATGAGAAGTTACTTAGCGCCAAATTAATGTGTGCCACTTCTGTATCATCTTTGGCTGACACTACTATGAAGTGACTTACCCATCCCATTCTATTCTCCCTAAAACTGAAATATACCTGTATTTTCATCTGAATTTTGCCGTGGGTTGTCTTTAATCCGTTGAAGTCTCCTCAGCAACTCTTCTAATGTAGTTTCACCTGGGATGCCTAGAAAATTGTTATCCCTCATAAGCTTGTAATCTTCTTCACTCAGGTTATTTACAAATCGATAGAAATCTTCTTCCCGGACCAATCGGTCCATCTGACTTCTGCGCCGAGCCGCAGATTCATCTTCATCGTTGTAACCTGAATTTTCCATCTTGATGAACAAGTGGAAAGATACCTGACTTTTATGACATGGTGTTGAAAAACAATAACTGGGTCTTAATTTATGTATGAGTGTATATATAATAAATGAAATACAATAACTGGATTCTCTTCCTGCTTCGGTTGGAGTGTCAGGACCCGACGCGGTTGGATCTGCCTCCGCGTAGGTTTCTCCTGCCTTCCTGACCGCGGTTCTGCAGCTTCTGATGAGTCCTTAGTTAAGAACCGCCTTTATCTGAGAGCTTGCTAGGCACCGTTGCCTAGGTATCCATTATCCTCCTTATTGTTACCAACTAGGGACTATATTCAAGGTAGGTTTCACTTCATTCAAAACCAGCAAATACTGCCGAGGCTCATTGTGTGCCAAGCACTGTCCTTCACCGCCTTTTACCTGCATGAGCCTATTGTCAGGTTTTCAGGAGTCTTTTCCAGGCTCTGCTGTGCTCTAGTTATTTGTATGTTAAATTAAAGACCCCAAATGCAGCTAGTTATATTACATATGACTGCCTTCTTCAAAATGTCACACCAAAGTCATTCTAGTCAAATGTAACAATTCTCATTTTCAGGTGTCCAGGGAACTCTCTCTTTTCTCCTCATGAATTCCTCAAATCACAGATATTAAGAAAGCCCACAGTTTTTGATAATTGACCAGAGCCATAGCTGAATTTCTCTAGTTGGGTCGTTTCCTTTTCATTCTTTTATCATTTTTTATTATTTTAAAATATTTTTTATCCTTTTCACTCTTAATGGGAATTATACAGTCCCTCAAGCTTCTGTTAAAGCAAAACAAAACAAAAACAAACTAAAACTTTGGCAGGTTTTCTGGTGAATTCCTTAAAGAATTCTCCACACAAGCATAGTTTCATTTTTGGTCTCCTTTCTCATAAATATTATAAATAATCCTTAAATCTAGCCAGAATATCACAGGCACTTCTAAAACAGATCTAAAGTAGCTATTTTGCCTGCTGTAATGTGTACTGATTCTGCTGATTTTGTTCCATGTATGTTTAGTGCAGCCAGGATGGCATGGTGAGAATAATGCTCATCTGCAGTGCTATCTGAAGGAGACCTCTAAGAGTTTTTGAACTCATTAATCTTACCAGTCCCACTTAACACTTGTTTTGGAATCTTTCAGATTGTTCGAGTAAAGACAAGATTTGGCTATGGAATTTGAAACATTATTCAGTTGGACTTATTTAACAATGTGTCTGTCCAGCATAAATAATCAGTTAATGTCCACTAGAGATATGTCAAATATTGCAGAAGTCTGTACTCCCAAGTAATTTATTTTCCAGGTGACGGAAACATCACATAGAAACTGTGAAAATATATTATATGTGATAAGAGATTTATATCTATAATATTGTATAAGTACAAGGAACTGTGTGATGATTGTTTAACGGTAGTTGGGAAATATTTCATAGGTAGTACATTTAAATCTGGATCTTTAAATATAATTATGAGTTTCTACTGGTGGAAAGTGTCAGTTGGGTGTGTGTTGGTGAACAGAGAGTATGTCAGACTGAAGGAACAGACTTGAAAGACCTTGGCTTCTTTGGGGAACTGTGGCCACAGTTTTGGAGTTGGGGTGGAAATGATGTGAAATTTATCCCAGAAAGAATAATTGACAGAGACTATAAATTGAGTTTTGAGTTTTTCCTGTAAGAAATAGGACACAGATGTTTTATTATTTTTTGAGAACAGATAATGGGTTTTGTTTTTGCCTGCTTAGTGTCGACTTAACATACTTATGATAATAGCACCCTGATTTTCTTGAAGGAAAAACTGATTGTTCAATCTTAGTCCAGTTGGTTTAGGTTCAGCTGAATTCACTGCCACAGATAAAGGAAAGAACACATGATGCAGCCATGTCTAATCAGCAGATCTCAAATTACTGGTTATGGTGGCTGGTTTAAGCATGGACATGTGACCAAAAGTATGTTTATTTTATTTATTTTTTTAAAATATTTTATTTATTTATTTGACAGAGAGAAAGACAGCCAGAGAGAGAGGGAGCACAGCAGGGGGAGTGGGAGAGGAAGAAGCAGGCTCCCAGCAGAGGAGCCTGATGCGGGGCTCGATCCTAGGACTCCAGGATCACACCCTGAGCCGAAGGCAGACGCTTAATGACTGAGCCACCCAGGCACCCCCAAAAGTGTGTTTAAAAGTTAAATCTGGGGTGCCTGGGTGGCGCAGTTGGTTGCGTATCTGACTCTTGGTTTTGGCTCAGGTTATGATCTCAGGGTCATGGGATTGAATCTGCTTGTTTCTCTCTCCCTCTGCTCCTCCCCCCACAACCCCATGCTCTGTCTCTCTCTCTCACAAATAAATAAGTCTTTAAACAAAATTTTAAAAAATTAAATCTGAGATGTTACCTATAACTACTAAAAATAAAAAATTATTTTTTAATGAGGTTTCTAAGCTGGTAGGATGTAAACCTGAAGATGCTTGGGGCTATCTTGTGTACCCGAGAATGAGGAAAATCAACATAAAGAGACAGAGAAAAACAGATGGAGAAAGGGCCAGATACCTAAGAAAAAATTTGAGAAATACCTGAAGCTAGATGTGCCTTAGGATCTTTAGATCTGTACACCAATGCATTTCTTCTTCTTTTATTTTTTAATGTAAAGCTTGTGTAGAATTTCTGTCACTTAGAGTTGGAAGGTTCCTAATAGTTGCAACAAGAGAGTGATATGATCAGTGAACTAGTCAGATATCAAAAAGTAATTTTTAATAAATTTGCCATCTAAAACTTATTTGCTATTATCCGTTTAATAAGGTTAACTTGTTTATATAAGTTTAATTGGGTTTAGTCTTTTATGAAAATATAAGAATACAGATTTTTTCTGTCATTTATTTAATAAGTATCAGACACTGAAGTTGTATATAATTAAGTTGAAATAAATGAGCAATCATTTTCATTTGATTATGAATCAAATCTGGTTAAGCATATAATGTTAATCTGTTAGATAAATTTCCTATTTTTCTGTACCATGAGATCCTTTTTCAAGTGTCCCTATTTTCATATGTGTTTCACATATTATACAATGTATTCTGATACTCATTTAATTGTCAGATGAAGAGAAAATATCCTGAAGTAAATTACCACTGAGCATTTGGTTTATATTAAGAAACAGAATGGTTCTGGTGGGAACTAAAATGTCTTTCACTTAATAAAGAGTGAGATAATGTTACGTGACCAATTAGCTCCCTGGTGGGATTTTTAGGATGCCTAAGTTTAGCAGAGTCTTAATTAGTGTGAGTAGGTGTGTGCTTGTGTGTGCACATACACATATAGGTGTGATGTGTTTAAAAATTTCAAACAGATGTTTGGTTAAGTTAATAACCATTGGCTCATGTGTAGTTTCTGGGTACTACTAATAGGTCTATTTCAGTTAAGTCTTGAAATTTCCTTTGCAGTGTGAATGTACTTCATCTCAAACATTGAGTTCCTAGAGCATTACCATTATTTGTTTTAAATATTTTGTTATCAATGATTGTTAACATCACAATTGGTGTTTCCAAGCATTATTTGAATTCAGTGTATTTAAAAGCAATATGCTTGAGGAAATTCAGTATATAGAAAAGAGTATTGGGTTGAAAATTTAGGTTGAAGACCAATCATTAATTCATTATTTGCCCAATCATTTAAACTCTCTAGACTCCCATTTCTAAAACTTTAATGTGACAAAGTTGACTCTGTTCTTCAGTTTGATTTAGTCAGTTGCTTAGAGAATTGGGCAGTAGAATTGAAAAGAGTACCTGAACCATAGTGCTGGATTGGCAACCATGAAGTAAAGAGGAAAGGTTGAGTGGGGATTAAGTCAGTGTAGCAATGCTGAGCTAACAGAGAAGCAGGAGAATCACAATAGGTCCAAATTCCAATATCAAGCTAGAAATAACTGTCTCCCAGAACATTAATTCAAAGCCAGTAAGTTGAAATGGGGTATTGAGCCATAGAAGGCAATTGCAGAAGATTCAGAGCAGAGTCAGGGCAAGGTCATGACAAGCTTGGGCATCAAAGCCATGAGGTAGTAGCATATGTGTATGACTTTGATTTTATCTTGCTAAGTTAAAATATTTATACCTTGGATCTCTGACAGTTGGTCCTCGGTTGTCTTAATATTTTTGTTTATAAGACATTTGAAATGGATGACCTCAATATTTTTTGGTTTCACAATTTTATGAATGAGAATATAATCACAACAAATTTTTATTTTTAAGACACCAGGAAAAACGTTTTAATTAAATTTTGGAAGGTAGTTACAGTACAGTGTAAACATAAGCAAAAAGATACAGCATGTTATTAGTACTTACAAAGTTACAAATTATTTGCTTCTTAACATTTTTCATATTTAAATTCATAAATGAAGATGATCAGATTTATCATTTTGGGGGTGAGTGGAAAAATAAAGGCATATTTATCTTCTGCTAAATGTGCTGACTGTATGCTCTGTTATATACACATTCAAGGCCTAGGTGACTAGAAGTGCAATTGTTAGACTTTTTAATAGACCAGGTAGCCATTAGTTTCTTTGCAGCACATCATCTTTACGTAGGAGCAATCAGGAAATCACATGAAATAGCTTAGCATTCTACACTAGGAAATAGCACCTTAATAGCTAACCAGCAACACTCAGCTGCTGTGCAACTATGTCTAGTGCACAAAAATACATGAAATATTAGAGCTATGTTTGATAACCCTGTAAAAAATCAGTTCTTTTCACCTGAAGTGTTTTTTATTTTTTAAAGATTTTATTTGAGAGAGAATGAGAGAGTGAAAAAATGCACAGGGGGCGGTGCACAGGGAGAGGGTGAGGGAGAATCTCAAGCAGAGTCCCCTTTGATGGGGGAGCCTGATGTGGGTCTCCGTCCCAGGACCCTGAGATCATGACCTGAGTTGAAATCAAAAGTTGGCTGCTTATCTGACTGAGCCACCCAGGTGCCCTTAGTAGGTCTTTCTTTCTTTTTTTTTTCTCTCTCTCTCTCTCTTTCTTTCTTTGTAGGTCTTTTTTTTTTTTTTTTTTTTTTTTTTTTTGAGTGGGTCTTTCTTTGAAAAGGATGATGGCAATGATGGAATGATGAGTCAATTACCAGACAGTTTTTAACTACTCAATAAGAAAAGGCTGCATGTATTTTCTTAAATCGGGAGGCCACAAATTAGATCAACAATCTGTTTATTTTCAAGCACAAAGTCAGCAATATATAAAGAAAAATAAAACTTTACCTGAAATATCCAAATCAATAATAATTCTAAGTTGCTCACCTCACTAACTTAGAAGATATTTGAATAACAACAAGGGTAAAAAGAAGTTTACCACTTGAGGCAAAATTTAGAACAAGTAGAAAGTTAGGCAACATGTTAAAGAATAAACTTCTCAAGCTCTAGTGCCTTGTTCTAAACACCGTTTGATCAATTGAATATGTTGTTCCCCTTCCCTCCCCTTCCATGAGTCCTCAGTTAGGTTGCTTGCTGACTCATTACCCTAAAAGGGCACCACTCCTAGAGATTCTTAGATTGCAATCTGACTTGGATTTCCTTTCGGGTGGAAGGCTTCTGGATCTAGACCTGGACTTGGTTGGGAAGGAAGAACTGGACACCAAGGGCAACTTGGACTTGGATCGTTGGGTAGATCTGTATGTAGAGGTTGATGGTGATTTACTGTAAGAGCAAGAGCGAGACTTTACGTGGCCGAAGCTAGATCTGTCCTGAAATCAGGATCAGCTTCTACTCTTGGAACAGCATTGACACTTGGGGCTTTAGCTCTGGCATTCACACCTGTGTTCTGGCAGCAGTGGCCATGATGGGAATCTAGTGGTCGACCGTCGTGTGCCATCTGTACCCGCAGTTTGTGGCCGTCTAGCACGATCCCATGAACGGCGTCCATGGTGATGTGGCACTTGTGGAAGTGGATGAAGGCAAAGTCACAGGATTCTAGTGAAGCCACCCTGCAGGATGTGCACATTGCTGATGTGCCCATACTTCTCAAAGACTGGCCACAGGGTGTTGGATGAGGTGTGGTAAGTCAGGTTGTTTACTTGCAGAGAGATCATGACCTTTGAGAGCTCAATCTGGGCACTGCAAACTGAGCCCCAGGAACTGAAAATCTGGGAAGACTGCAAGTTGGCCCAGGTGGCTGCAACGGTTTTCTCAAGTTTGTTCTACTTGAGGCTCCTTTTCTGTTTGTGCGTCACTTGCCTTCTGCGTGTGGGTGCTTAGAGACGCTAGAATGTTTGACACAGCTCTGCCTATCTCCAGAGCTGAGACTGCCTGAGAAACAACTCCTTACTAATTTTTTAAAGAATGAATGTTCAGGACTATAACATATCTTTTTGTGAGGTTTTCGGTATATTTCTAAAAACCCAGTTGTAATGACAGATAAAAGTATATACATAGAGGTATAATTATGTGATGTGAAATACATTGCAGTGCTGACTCATTTAGGTTCGAAACATTTCTCTACTTAGAGACAAAAACAAAAAAGAAAATACGAAAACAAATCATAGGCAGATAAGATGATTCAGTTGTAATAACAGACAAAGAGAGATTGAGAACTACTCGCAGGGTGTGAACTGCAATCAGAAACTCAATATGGGCCCCCTTTTCTGCTTGAAAAATACAATTAAATGAGTCAAAGGTGCTATGATCTGTGATTCCAAATTATATAAATGAATATAACCCAGCTTATTAGAATTTACCGCTTCCTCATTAATTGACCCGATATACTGTCTGATAGAGTAAGCTCATTTGATGTAACTTTCATTTTAAAAATTGTTTTTAGGGGTGCCTGGGTGGCTCAGTTGGTTGAGTGTCTGACTCTTGATTTCAGCTCAGGTCATGATCTCAGGGTCGTGGGATCAAGTCCCGGGTCCATCTTGCTCCGCACTCAGGAGGGAGTCTGCTTCTTTCTCTCTCTCTCCGTCTGCCCTTCCCCTTCTCTCTCTCAAATAAATAAATCTTTTAAGAAATAAAAAGTAAGAATTGTTTTAGAACTAATAATTATGTTTTAGCAAATTATTGACAAGATATCTTTTCTCATGAATCATGTCCACTGCACTTCCAATAAATGAACTTCATAAACACAGGGAGTAGAAAATAATATTTTATTAAGTATTTCTCATCTTCAATGAGTTTTGTGTGCTCTTTGCAAGCCATGACATGTTCTGCACATTATTGTTTCATAGATATGTGCTCTGGTTATCCATTGTTGCATAACAACTTACATGAAAATTTAGTGGCTAAAACCAATGAATTATTATTTTATCACACAATTCTAAGACACTGAAATTCAGACACAGGATAGTAGGGCTTGTTTCTTTTCCATAATATCAGCTAAATTAGCTAGGGTGACTGGGATAGCTTCTCTGGAACTACTGGGTATCAGCTGGTTCCCAGCACCCTCCACCACATGCACCTCAGCTCCTTTTCTACAGCCACTCCATGTAGTTAGCCTAGCAATTCTAGTCTTACTAGATTTCTTACATAGCAACTCAGGTTTATACGAAACCATAGTAGAAGCATCAGCCTTCTTAAAGTCTAGGCCCAGGGCAGTATGTAGTATCAGTTTTGCATTACTTCTAGGATATTCCATAGGCCAGACCAGCTTCAAGGAGGAGAAAAAGAATCTCTCATGGAAAGAAGTGTGAAGGATTTACAGCCATGTTTAATTTACCATAGTCAATCCTCTGGACAGATAATATTTACATTCTTCTCACATGAAATAATATATTCACCCCCTTTCAAAGACCACCAAAGTATGAATATCCAGAACCTTGTCATCTTAATTAGGCCTAGGTTAGAAGAGACTCTTCAGGTACAATTTCTTGAGTGTTGTTCCTCTCAATCAGACCTGTGAAATAAAAGGCAAGTGATTTGCCCTCCTCCCATGTGACATACATTTTTGAGCTAGACATAATATAGCCTTAATAGACAATTCTAGTCCACAATAATTCTGAAATTCAACTGGGCACATGTTTCCAGGTCCTTGGTTAAGGCCTAGTCCCATTCCCTGAGTCACTAATTGGTCCTTCGGTATCTTAGTACAGCCTTCTGAGTCATCCTATCTTCCTTCAAATAAATAGTCCATGTTTGTAGCAAAGTAGCTTTCTTAGTGTTTTCCTGTGTGTACGAGTTTGAGAGCACCAAGAATTTTTCTCATTCTGAACTGTTTCTGTCCCTTTTAGTCTAAGCTCACAGTGCTTCTAATAGCTCAAATTCTCTGTCAGGTTGCTTATGATTCTTATTGGATGTTCACTCCACATTTCTTTTTGAAACAAGCCCCTATTTACCTTTGGCCATGTGAGGCTGATGTGAGTTGCCTAGCAAAGAGTTAGTGAGGGATGTTCTAAAATCTTTCTGAAAACTTTAAAGAGGGATTGGATAGCTATACTTTTCTTTACGCTGAGACTGTTTTACTGTCCAGGTTTTGTTCTTTGCTCTGAGGCCATTGTTTACCTTTGGATCTTTTATCTTTTCTTAGCTGGAAAGGCTGTCCTGGGCAGCCTCTTTTGTCTACAGTTTTGTTCTAAAACTGAACAATTTCTTCTCTAGCTCACCTTCTATCTTCTCATATATTATCAGAAGCATTTAAAGAAGTCAATTAAATTTTCTTTTTACTCTTTCTAGACATATCCTTAGCCAGATTTATGATTTATTAGGTACACTTGGCTATTTTCCACAATACTCCAGGTGATAGTTTTGCTAATCATTTTGCAGTAGATGCTTAAAGGTGAATTGATGGATATTTTGTCCCAATTAATAAAAATAACAGTATACATGTCAGAAGTGTTAAAAATTATATGGGCTTTTATCCATTTAAAGGACTCTGCCTTTGTATAAATTATTTTTATGAGAACAAGTCGTATATTCTTCATGAAAATCAGATTTGACTTATGTCAGAGAGTAGAGAGCACTGAATCAACATTTGGGGACTTAGATTCCTATCCTGGCTTCACTATAAATAAGCCACAATTCCTGAGACAATCAACCCTGGGTTTAGGTTTTAGTCTTTCTTAAATGAGGGAGTTAGACCAGGTGATCTTTGTTCTATCCCAGCTGTAAAATATCACTTACCTAAAATTGTTGAAATGTTCTTTTTTAAAACTTTGACAAAAATTCAAACAAATTTTATGAAACTAATATTACAATTAAAATACTAAAAGGTCTTTTCAAAATGATAGTTTGCTGGCTGTGCTGGATTCAATTCTCTGGTGACAATTTTCTCATTAAAAATGATTATCACTATATGATTTGGATCAAGTAAAGAATGACTTCAGAAACTTTAAATGTTTGTTATCTAAGGCATATATCCCTGATTTGAAAGTCAGGAAACACATATTCCTGTTTTACTGTCCCCTTTCACTGTCTATAACTTGAGGCAATAATTCTTAACAAATTCTAACACCTGTTGTAAACAGGGTCCTGTATTTTGTGAGGTGATTTGAGATTTTCTAAATTCAGCATCAACTTTGCCCTTGCAACTCAAATAATTCGAAGTCTAATAGAAACTTTTCTCCATGGAGTTTATCCTCCTTTCTCAATATTCCTATTTCCTTATTGTCCACAAATATTTCTAGATTTACTACAGCAGACCTTTTCTAGATGCCATATGTTTCTCAGTTTGTTTATTAGATGAAAGCATTGAAAGGAATTGGTTAAATATACTCGATGGCAGGGCTCCTGGGTGGCTCAGTTGGTTAAGTGTCTGCCTTTGACTCAGGTCATGATCCCGGGGTCCTGGGATAGAGCCCTGCATCGTGCTCCCTGTTCCCCGGGGAGCCTGCATCTCCCTCTCCCTCCTACTCCACCTGCTTGTACTCTCTCTGTCAAATAAATAAATAAAATCTTTATTAAAAAAAATACTCGGTGACTGCTCTAAACCTCTTTACTTGATATAAAGGATGTAAACCTGAGCCACTGGGAGAAAGCTATACTGTACATTGTAGGGGCTCCCCAAGTAGATAGATCGCCTGGGATAAAAATGTGTGGATCCAAATGTGTAAGTAATGGAAATCCATTTTAAAGCAATATTTATAAATATAACTCAGTAAATTAACTTTTTGAGTTTCATTCCCAAATTTCTTCATTTCAGAGTTGTGATTCAGGATTCTAAAACCAATAACCTCTGAGTTTAGTAGCTAATAAGTAACATAGCCTAAAACCCTATATATATTCCTGGAACATGGTGACCCAGACAAGGTCTTTTCACTTTCTAGTCCTGTGTGAGAGGCTGATTAGGGTTTCCTAGTCAAAGCTCCCTTATTATCTTGTTGCCATCCTGAAACTGCAATATTTAGCATAAACTAGATAGAAGATATTATCTTAAGGCAGGGCTGCGATTTGCTTGACAAGGTCCTAAAAAAAATGTATGTCTCACAATGGAATATTGTTCTGCCTTTAAAAAGGAAATTCTGCCATTTGCAACAATATCTATGAAGCTGGAGGATATTATGTTAAGTCATATAAGCCAGTCACAGAGGGACAAATACTACATTCCATTTATGTGAGCTACCTAAAATAGTCAAACTCATAGAAATAGAGAATAGAATGATGGCTGCTAGGGGCTGGATAGAGGAAGGGGGAAAAGGGGAGTTCAATAGGTATAAAGTTTCAGTTATGCAGGATGAATAAGTTCTAGAGCTATCTCTGTTGTACAACATCATACCTATAGTTAGCAGTACTGTATTGTGTACTTCATTAATATGTTAACTGGGTGGATCTCGTGTTAAGTTTTCTTATCACAAAATAAAATGAAACAACAAAAAAACCCCAAAGAGACTCAAGGAAACTTTTGGGGGTGAGATATATGTTTATTGCCTTGATAGATTGATTTCATGGCTGTCTGCATGTGTACAAAGTCACCAAATTGTGTACATTAAATATATAATAAACATTCTATATTAAATATATATTACATTATATACATTAAATGTATGTGATTTTAATGTATACATTAAATATGTACAAATGTATATAAATATACATTTATATGTTAAACAAATTTATACACATTTAATATGTACAATTCTACCTCAGTAATGCTGTTTCAAAAAAATAACAAAAGATGGTATTTAGAGGAGCAACAGCATGAAGCTTTTACCACCTTGAGAGATGAAAGGCAAGAGTTGGAAAAACTGTTCCCAAAATTTGTGAGAACTTGGAAGTGGGCCCGCCCCAAAGGAGAGCTGGTCATCCTGGGATTCAGAAATTACCCAAGATGTGGCTCTGGAGCAGGAAAGGAATGGAGGAGATATCCCCAACCTTTCTTCTCCTCACTTACATCCATTCATATTTCTCTTCAACTGAACTCAAAATGAAGCTAAGAGAGCCTGGGAGATGCAGTGTGAATGGGGCAACCTCCCAAGGCGCAGAACAATTAAAGAGCAGAAAATGAAGCAGGATATGTGAACAACAGAATGACTAGCATATCCTGTATGTTAGTCCTGCCTTCCTAGGACCGTGAATGCCTTGTTTTACACTAAAATATCCATACAAGAGTCCATAAGTAACCCTTTGTGTTTCCCTGCTTAATAAAATAATTGTCTACCTGAGCCAACTGTGTTTGTGGTTTTATTTTAAAGAGTTACTGAGTGAAGAAAACTTTCAGATTGAATCTGATGAATGGCATTACAATAATGCAATCTTGAGGGTTCTTCTCAGTCTTTTCTAAATCCTTCTGATTTTGTTCAGGTTTATACTTTCTGTGTTTGTCCTCAAGCTGAAATGAAGATTTAGGCCTTGCCTTAGTGACCCCTATTGGTCAGTAAGATGAATTTGCCTATTTATCAGGGTCAGCTCCATGGCCAGAGTTGATTTTGGTCTCATGTGCCTTAATTTTGAACTGTAGTTTATGTCTTATTCTGTTTGTCATCATCTCTCAAGAGCTTTACCAGAAAAAAAAATATAAATCTCATCCACTAAGGCAGAAAAATGGATTGGACTTTCCCATTTGATGTTTTATGCATTGATGTTCCTTATGTTGTCCCAATTTTCTCTTCATGAGAAACTTGATATAAAGCAAAACCTTGAGTCCCAATTTAGTTCGTAGTGTGATCAAAATAGCATGGAGCTGACATCTGCATTTTCAGGTCTGATTCAACGATCGGTGGTGTGATTATAGGAGAGGTACTTTATTCTTCTATGTCTCAGATGATGCATCAATAAAATATGAGAATTGAACTGTTTTATATTTAATATTACATTC
The DNA here is from genome assembly GCF_017311325.1 of Ursus maritimus. Classification (NCBI taxonomy): domain Eukaryota; kingdom Metazoa; phylum Chordata; class Mammalia; order Carnivora; family Ursidae; genus Ursus; species Ursus maritimus. Next base: position 95,431,269 of record NW_024423319.1, read on the forward strand.
AGTTTCTAATATTCTTAATCAGGAACTGAAGGTTATCAAAGGCTTTTTCTTCCAGTCAATACCCTGTAATATGAACAATGAAAAAAAAAGAGGTGACATTGCATTATAAAATGATTTTTATTTCCAGATAAAACGTTGTTAAATCATTCTTTCAAACACTGTTCTCTTACCTGATTTTAAAAATAAATAAATAAAACACACTGAGAAATAGGTCATTGAACTTCTGATTTTTCTTTTTCCTGTAGGGAAAAGTTGTTTCTTAAAGTTTGTTCATCCTCCCTGTTCAGCTGAACCAAGTCAATTTATTATCTCTTTCAGCTAAGTACCAACATTTTATTGCAGTGACTGTGATGATCACAGTGTCATAAGTTTGACTGATGCCCTCATTATAAATGATGGTGTAAATATTCACCAAAAGTTCAGGAATGATGAGAAGAAACTCTTTGTGCCACTTGGCATCAAAAGATCTTAAAAGCAGATAAAATACTGGGGTCAGGAAAAAATGGCAGTAAGAAAGAGAAGAGAATGGAGAGTAATGAGAGATGAGAGATCCTCAGGCAAGCAGTAGGATTCTTGCTGTTTAAACTGACTTAATATGAAAGAGATAATAATTCCTAGCCCATTATACTTAACTGTTTTTGCATTTTCCTGATTACTTAGAACTATTAAGGTTGTGTTAAAAATTATTTTAAAGTAATACTCTTTTCAGTAAAAATCTCTCATTGAAAGGATCTTATGTGGTCATTAAGTATTTTAGGCATTTCAAAAACAAACATAAATCATAGCCAGACATTGCTATTTGGAACTGACCCTAATAAACTGTCAAGAGAATTTGGTCTAGAGGCTGATGATTAAACTTACTTTTGCTTTCTTTGGCTCCTTATTTTCCTTAAGAAACTTTCTAAGGGTTATGGGGCATGTCTCCCTAGAATCTATTCATTTTTTTTCCCCAAATTTCAATTTACTTCTTTATATTCTTGGAGTTTATTATTAGAACCAAGCTCTCCCATGGGGATTGAGAGCAGCACATTAGTTTTAATGAAAGGGCTAAGACCAGTAGCCCTTTCTTATTATACGAAATTGATAATTCTCAAATGCTGTGGGCTTTCCTTTTCTCAGTCAATCTCTGGAGGGATCAATGAGAGGTTAAGCAATATTGGAGGATCTTGGCATCTACTTTCCTAAGAAAGCAGTAGAACAATTTCAGTTGTAGTTGTGGAAAAGTTTTTCCTTCTTCCCTTCTAGGTTCTTTGGCTGGTCTAATTAAATTGTTAAAAAATAGATTAACAGAAGAAAAACAAACACAGAAGATTAATAACATATATACCTCCTGTATACATGTGAGAGACCCAGGAAAACTGAGTAACCCCAAAATGGCCAAAGCCAGCACCTTAAATACCATCTTCCCCTAAAAGAAAAGATGTTGGGGGTGGGGAGTCAGTTATAAGAGGTGACCAGGAAAAGCACAGTAAACAGAGGGTAAGGTTGTTAACTCAAAGTCCTGGCCTTCTTGATTGGTAAGAGTTCCTAGAGATTTAATCCTCCTTTCTTACTGGTCCAGAGAGGGAGATACCCTTTCAAATGGAGATTTTTCTTAGAGATGTAAATGTTTTTTAGAGAAGGGTAACTAACATCTACTCACTTTTCACAGTTTCACCTGTGTCTGCTGCTTAAAAATAACCAGCTTAATATAATCCCCATGCCAAAACACATTTTGAGGTGGCAAATTCTGCTCCCCTTCCTATGAAACTTTAAATGAAAAGTTTCATAAACAAGCAGCTGAGTTGCTCTATCTCATTGAACCAGTCTGTTAGTTCTGAGAATTGGTCAGTTCAGTTGAACAGTCGTGTTTCATTTCAGGAGGTGGTCTTGCAGGTGGGCCCCCAAAGTTAGGCCTATATTGTACAAGCAATCAGAAAAATTAATAAGAGTCATTTCTAGGGGTGCCTGGCTGTGTTGGTTGGGAAGAACGTGCAAACTTTTGATCTCGAGGTTGTGAGTTTGAGCCCCATGTTGGGTGGAGAGTTGATTTAAAATATTTTTTTAAGGCATTTCTATGGAAACAGAAGAAAAACAACAAAGGTTAATGGTTGGAGTAAATTATAAATCCGGTGTCTGCCAATTGAGAAGATTTCTAGATGTCAGGCTCAAAGCATCTTCAGATGGATTAATGGCAGGCAATGACAATCAGACAGATTTTCCTGGTTTGCGGTTTGAATGCCTCTGATGATGTCATTGAGTTTACCAGTAAACTTTCCGAGTGGCTCATAGAGCAACAGGAAAGAAGTAGATTGTCTAAACATGAGCTATTGTGATTTCTCTGAAGTTTTTATCAAATCATCTTTCTTCACTTAGAAGGGCTTCAGGAAAAAGGGCAATTTTAGTTCCCAGTGATTCCAAGTCAAAGGAGGGGAGAAAATTGAAAACGTTAGTTTGAAGATTTGTAGCCAGATGAGGAAACTAAGAATTTAGGATCTAGTCCAGTTTGCACATAAATAACAAAACCTCAAAGACAATTAACATGACTTGAAGTAACAGGACTAGAATCTGATATCCAAACAAGTATTATAGTTTCTAGTGAAGCATAATTTTTCTATCTACAATCATCTTAATTTTTACCAAAGATAATTATGGAAAAACTAATTTGTCAAATAAGCCTAGTCTTAATAGATTTGGCTTGATTATTTACATAATTGCAGTAAGAATAGCAAGTGATCATAAAATTGCAGGCTCTTTTAAATCTGCTTTACTGGGACTTTTCATAAGGAATCTCAGATTGGACTTCTAAAAGCCCCCTGAGGTCAGGAAACCAAGTCAAGGACTTGCCATCAGACTTGCCTGCAATACCTGTAGATGTGGGTGAATTCCTCTTTTCTAGTTCCCTCAAGTATCCTGGGGTTACTGTATCTCCTCGGAAGGGACCTTCCTTATTCACCTGGTTAGGTTATTGGGAACCTTGTAATAAGCAAGGTACCAGGCTGTTTTTCTGAGGGGCTTTATTGCCTGCATAAAGTCCTTAAAACTGTCAGGCATATCTGATTCTATGCACATCCACAAATTTGACATTCTAGTGCAAAACCTTGAAAATATAACCAGCTTCCAATTGTGACCTGTTACAAGAAGAATGGATTCTTACTGAACTTACATAAATAACTATATTGCTGTGAATATAACAGTAGTCACGGAGAAGTTCCAAATTCTGGTGGGATCAGGTAGGGAGAAAAAGATAAATGTTTCATCTTTGTTCACAAAGGTGTATCTTACACCAAATTGCTCTAAGTCATAGATACCTTAAGAGAAAAGAGAAAAGAATGTTTCAAACAAAATGTCATAAAAATGATAATCATCTCATCAATTCATTCAGTCCCATGTAATTAATTCTTGTTCTGCTTGATTCCAGTTTTTCTGTCAGTTCTTGAATTCTTACCCAGTTCATGGTGTGATCTTAAAGTTATCCTGAACCTTGTACTCAGGGTTTTTTCTGTGAGTCTCAGAGAAGGCGAAGCTCTTTTGCAGAAGCTTCAGGGTAAAACAGTAACAGTAAATGACAAAACGCTTGAAAATGGCCATGATTAAAGACCTGATAAGAGTCCATTATAATGCAGTTAACAAGGGAATTTACTTATTTCTGTGCCATATAACACTTCAAGACAATAACTAGAATTATAAGTTGTAACATGCCAGGACATATGAGATTTCTAGGAGTTTCATACAGTTTCTAGAACATTACATTAAGAATATATATCCATACAAATATATTCTAAAAAGGTTTAGTATCACTTATTCGACAGTGTTTTTCATGTAATTAACATACCAAATGAGCCTAAGTAGTGTAACATCTTTCTTTCTGTAAGGAGCAGATATTTTGAGATGTTCCAGGGAACATTTATAAAATCCCAAAGTTAGTTCAAGGTGAAAAAAACTTCATTTAGAATTTGATTTTGGGAAATTTGTCAAAAATATCAAAAGGTTTGGACACTTGATGCAAGAAGATCACAGATCATTATGAAATAATAATTATCCATTGAACTAAAGTGACAATAAAAGATTTCAAAGGCAAATACAGAAAATTACGTAACTATCAGCAAAACTTAGCACTTTTAATGTTAAGAAGACTCAGTTTTTCTAAATAATCAAAGACCTGATGATAAAGAGATGCAGGAATTTATTTTGATGAAGCACAAAATCTTTGCTTTCTAGGCAGATTACTTAAAAAGTAAAGAAAAACTTTTCACAATCTCTTATGAGACATCAGTAGTTCAAGAAAACTTTGTGCTTTTAGCAGATGAAGGGAAATAAAGTTTTAGTTTTACATAAATACACTATTGACTTTAAAGTTTATTTTTAAAACCCTTATAATAACAATTCAATTTTAGCCACCTTGATTACACAAGGTAAAACTTTTTCTTTCTTCCCAGCTTCCTATTTAATTTGTCCTTTATTTTCCCCTTTCCCAGTTTGAAATAACCAGTTTTACTTTGGGACAAATTTACTTTCTTTTCTCTTAACAAAAATGCATCTCTATACCTCATACCTTTTCTTATCCAAATAGAAATCTGATTTATCTTGCACACAGAGTTTTTTCCCTCATTATTTCTACTGGCTTTGATCATATATATTAGAAATTTTATTCCTTAGTAACCTTAATATCCTTTTTAAAAAAAGATTTTATTTATTTACTTAGAGAACAAGCAGGGAGAGGGGCAGAGAGAGAGGGAGAAGCAGACTCGCTGCTGAGCAGGGAAACTTATGTGGGGCTCCATTCCAGGACCCTGAGCCCAAGACAGACGCTTAACTGAGCTACCCCAGGCACCCCCTTAGTAACCTTAATTTCTAGTGGTAACTAAATAGTAAGCAATTGTGAGCTGTCACACCAGTATTCTTTTAGATTGGCAAATTTATGAATATATTTTATAATTTTTAGAAGGATATGCTTTTTAATAGTGCAGTCTTTTAATGTGACATAAGACCTGTTTACTAATTGACTCAGTTATCTTTAGTTTCTCTGCAATAAGCCAAAAGTAGATAAACCTGTGTTCAGTAATTAATGTTTCACTATTTTATTTGGAAATAATTTAGATAGTCAATAAATTTCCATCATTTAACTTAACTTAGCAGAACTCTAAAGTTTCATGTTACTGAAAAGATTTTGGAAGCTATTTTTAAGTACACAAACCATAAAATATAATTATTGCTAAATAGTTGACCTAAAAACTCTTATCTCACTTATATCTATCTAAACCACGTGCTCCCAACTATAATATTTAGACCACAGCCAAAAGCTTCAAGATATTAGACAAAGTCAGCTGTCATTTCAAGCTGTTTTTCTTGCTGACAAATGTTGTAAGATATTAACATGAGCTTATTTGACTAATAGGCAGAATAAAAGTTGTATGTCTACATTGTATTCAGTGTTGATAACTCTGAACCAGTGAACTTACAGTAGCTTTAATACTGAGTGTTTTCTAGATCACATGAAACCGAAACACATTTGGATTAGTTTCTATTTTATTTCTGAGAACTTTAGGAATACTTAATTTATAAGCATTTAATTTTAAGCCAATTAAATAGAATTCTTGACAAATTAATTGTGGCAATGCCATGTGGAGGTAGAAAAATGTCACACATCTATAAAATAAATATATAGACACACGTAAACTTACAGATACAAACAGATCTTATACTTCCATTTCAAAAATTTTAGCCAGAAAAAAATAAAATAAAATTTAGGCCAGAAGATGGGTATAAAAATGCAAAAATTATTAGTTTATAAAAGAGCCGTTGGATCCAAACTGTGTTTTTGGCAGATGGAATAAATTAATGTTACCTGCTTAGATGGCTGAAGTTTGTTCTACTCATATTTGTGGGGAAGACATTTGAGATTCTTCATTACCCCAATTTCCAAATATCCCCCCCTTCTTTTTTTTTCTTCTGATGAGAAACATGTCCCTAAAGTTTGGCTGTTAGGTCCTCGAGTAGGTGGGAGTAAATATGTATATGACAGAGGCACAGAGAAAATATCCAAGTTTTCCCCCAAAGAATTTCGAGGTGTATTTGCCTATTATCAAGGTTTAGAATAATTAATACTAAAATTCTTCCCTTCCTAAGTGCAAGAAAATTATGTTTCCAATGTCCTGATATTTTACAATATCTACAAAGCATTTAAGAGATAAATAGGGGAGGTTTTGGGATTGGTAAGGATAGGTAAGCTTTGAATTGCTTTTAGAGACACACTTCTGGTTCTGTAGAGATTTCCAAAACAAAGACAGTTATTTGCAATTACCCAAAGAACTGGATTGCAGTCTGAATATCAAGGAGCAGACCTGCCCATCCAATTAAATTATCTTCAGTTTGTTTTTAAAGTCAGGGAGAAGACTTCCATTCCAACCAAAGTGGGAATTAAAAGATATCTGTGCTCTAGAATTTCAGGGTTTAATGCATTATGTCTTCAAGAAGTCTACACAAAGTATTTAACAGAGGCTTTCAGATGCTCTCCTTTATGAATGCATACTT
>NW_024423319.1:95437791-95447569 GCF_017311325.1 Ursus maritimus
TTTGATGAAGCACAAAATCTTTGCTTTCTAGGCAGATTACTTAAAAAGTAAAGAAAAACTTTTCACAATCTCTTATGAGACATCAGTAGTTCAAGAAAACTTTGTGCTTTTAGCAGATGAAGGGAAATAAAGTTTTAGTTTTACATAAATACACTATTGACTTTAAAGTTTATTTTTAAAACCCTTATAATAACAATTCAATTTTAGCCACCTTGATTACACAAGGTAAAACTTTTTCTTTCTTCCCAGCTTCCTATTTAATTTGTCCTTTATTTTCCCCTTTCCCAGTTTGAAATAACCAGTTTTACTTTGGGACAAATTTACTTTCTTTTCTCTTAACAAAAATGCATCTCTATACCTCATACCTTTTCTTATCCAAATAGAAATCTGATTTATCTTGCACACAGAGTTTTTTCCCTCATTATTTCTACTGGCTTTGATCATATATATTAGAAATTTTATTCCTTAGTAACCTTAATATCCTTTTTAAAAAAAGATTTTATTTATTTACTTAGAGAACAAGCAGGGAGAGGGGCAGAGAGAGAGGGAGAAGCAGACTCGCTGCTGAGCAGGGAAACTTATGTGGGGCTCCATTCCAGGACCCTGAGCCCAAGACAGACGCTTAACTGAGCTACCCCAGGCACCCCCTTAGTAACCTTAATTTCTAGTGGTAACTAAATAGTAAGCAATTGTGAGCTGTCACACCAGTATTCTTTTAGATTGGCAAATTTATGAATATATTTTATAATTTTTAGAAGGATATGCTTTTTAATAGTGCAGTCTTTTAATGTGACATAAGACCTGTTTACTAATTGACTCAGTTATCTTTAGTTTCTCTGCAATAAGCCAAAAGTAGATAAACCTGTGTTCAGTAATTAATGTTTCACTATTTTATTTGGAAATAATTTAGATAGTCAATAAATTTCCATCATTTAACTTAACTTAGCAGAACTCTAAAGTTTCATGTTACTGAAAAGATTTTGGAAGCTATTTTTAAGTACACAAACCATAAAATATAATTATTGCTAAATAGTTGACCTAAAAACTCTTATCTCACTTATATCTATCTAAACCACGTGCTCCCAACTATAATATTTAGACCACAGCCAAAAGCTTCAAGATATTAGACAAAGTCAGCTGTCATTTCAAGCTGTTTTTCTTGCTGACAAATGTTGTAAGATATTAACATGAGCTTATTTGACTAATAGGCAGAATAAAAGTTGTATGTCTACATTGTATTCAGTGTTGATAACTCTGAACCAGTGAACTTACAGTAGCTTTAATACTGAGTGTTTTCTAGATCACATGAAACCGAAACACATTTGGATTAGTTTCTATTTTATTTCTGAGAACTTTAGGAATACTTAATTTATAAGCATTTAATTTTAAGCCAATTAAATAGAATTCTTGACAAATTAATTGTGGCAATGCCATGTGGAGGTAGAAAAATGTCACACATCTATAAAATAAATATATAGACACACGTAAACTTACAGATACAAACAGATCTTATACTTCCATTTCAAAAATTTTAGCCAGAAAAAAATAAAATAAAATTTAGGCCAGAAGATGGGTATAAAAATGCAAAAATTATTAGTTTATAAAAGAGCCGTTGGATCCAAACTGTGTTTTTGGCAGATGGAATAAATCTTGCGAAGGCTAAAGCTTTTTCTACTAATATTTGTGAGGAATACATTTAAGACTTTTTATTAGCCCACTTTCTAAATACCTACCCCCTTCATATTTCTTCTGATGAGAAACATCTCCCTGAAGCTTGCATTTTGAAAAATGGTGTTTGGCTGTTAGGTCCTCGAGTAGGTGGGAGTAAATATGTATATGACAGAGGCACAGAGAAAATATCCAAGTTTTCCCCCAAAGAATTTCGAGGTGTATTTGCCTATTATCAAGGTTTAGAATAATTAATACTAAAATTCTTCCCTTCCTAAGTGCAAGAAAATTATGTTTCCAATGTCCTGATATTTTACAATATCTACAAAGCATTTAAGAGATAAATAGGGGAGGTTTTGGGATTGGTAAGGATAGGTAAGCTTTGAATTGCTTTTAGAGACACACTTCTGGTTCTGTAGAGATTTCCAAAACAAAGACAGTTATTTGCAATTACCCAAAGAACTGGATTGCAGTCTGAATATCAAGGAGCAGACCTGCCCATCCAATTAAATTATCTTCAGTTTGTTTTTAAAGTCAGGGAGAAGACTTCCATTCCAACCAAAGTGGGAATTAAAAGATATCTGTGCTCTAGAATTTCAGGGTTTAATGCATTATGTCTTCAAGAAGTCTACACAAAGTATTTAACAGAGGCTTTCAGATGCTCTCCTTTATGAATGCATACTTCAGCCTTATACCTAATCCCTTCAGGGGGAAAGTCTTTAATAGTGCTCTTATTAAGCCCTTGAATATCAGCCTCTCTCTGAGCCATTTCCTGGTCATTTGTAGCATGGCCTCAGAGAGATTCTGGCCATTTGTTTACTCTGTGTGGGGAGTTTTCTCCAGGGGGGCTGTCTGGTTTGTCTGATAGATATAGGATAATCATGGGAGGGAAGAACGTCCCTTAACAGCCAGTTGAGGTCCCTTTGAGTGGGGCTGTGAATGACCACTAATCTTTCCTACTCCTTTCTAAATTTAGTAGAATCTTTTGAATGTAGAGGTAAAAGAGTTTTATAACTCAGACGATTTGTTGCTGTTGGGGGGATATAAATTCTTTTTGGTGGAGGTCCAGCATACTTACATAAAAAAACAATGTATAGGAAGGCCTGAAGCTGGCAGAGCCCGATTATAGGGTCCTGGAAAGTTAAGAAGAATTATAAGGGACCACAAGGAAGCCCTACTGCCTATCTTGGGTGTTTCTGCTGAATTCACTTCCTGGATTTTATTGTTTACATGAGTAACCTCTGTACCCCAGAACTGGAGAGCAGCCTTGGGGTGCTCTCTGTTGTAAAGAAAGGGAAGTCAGAATAGGCAGCTGGGTGTTTAAAGGATTTTCTGGGGAAGTTGGAGGAGTTCTGGGATGTAAGGGAATTTGCTGGGGTGATGGGGCTGGATTTTGAGAGGGAGGTTTAGACCAGGGACACAGAGACCCAAAAGATCTTCTGGAGGGCCAGGGCCAGGGCCAGGGAGTTGGTGATAAAGCAGTGTATGAGGGTGAAGGGGAATTTACATTAGATGCGGACTCTAATTTTTACCATAAGTCTAATTTCTGTTCTATCATTTTGTTAAGGTAGCCTCTAAAGGTAGTTGTTTTACTCCTCTATGTCCACTTTTCAATTTGGTCTTTCAATAGGTATCAATAAAACAATTTAAGATGAGAGCTCAAAAAAATTTTTTTGATATCGAAATTTGTCCAATTCAAAGGATCTATCACCTGGCCACTGATAAGGAGGATCTTTCTTTAATCTCCATAGTGAGTCAACCAGTAAGCCTTTTTATGCCTTAACCATGGATGCAAGAGGTATCCCCAAAGGACAATGCAAAAGATGCAGCCCTCACAAGATCCAGAAAGTGCACTCCCAGAGTTAGCCTCAGAAAGCAAAGGGTTTGTTGTCACTGGTGGGAAGAATGGTGTAGTGCAAACAGTGTCCTCTGTTTCCTACAAGATCGTGAGACTCCTCCAGTCACAGACTTGCTAATCTGTGACACTTAGGCAGGTGCTACTAGAATGGGACTTTTCCAGCACTAGCAAGAGAGTGAAGGTTGAGACAATTGTTTGAACTAGGACCCTTATGACAAACTCCTGTGATCTGGCAGTTGGACAAAGAGAATGCTGATAGCAGTTACAAGTCCAGGTTGTTAACATGTACATTTGACTGACTGTCTATAAATCAGAGGTTCCCATGACCCCCTCTCTTTTTTGGATCCACAGCCTATTCAGCTGTCTGCCAGAGCCATGCATCCTCTGGTTGGCAGAGACTGAAGAGAATATTCCCACTAGTCACAAAGCCAAGCTCCCAAGACATAGAACAAAAGGAAAACCTCATCTGGTTGCACATTGTATTCACCCATCCATATGTACATTAACAGCTTTAGCTAATCCTTAGGTCTCTCAGAGCCAAACTGAGACCTAAGAGGGATGTGCCACTGGTTTGGGGATTGTATGGTGTTTTACTGAGTACTTGGTTGCCTAGAAACTTCTTGAGGTTGGTGGGTAACCTGGTGTCAATCTAACCCATTCTGTGACCAATTTATCCTAACACAGCAGTCTTTGAGTTAGGTGCTGAGTGCTCTCACAGCTCTTCAATGCTCTACTGGTGCCCACCAATTTATGGCTTTGGCTTCTCAGATGTCCCTTTGCCCCAGACTTTACCTCATGTGCACTTTGACTTACAGCAAAGTTTGTCTGAACAGATGCGAGTCTGATGAGAACTGTAAACTCACTAGTCTGTGAGGTCAGCTCCAGCAGCAGGCTTATAGGGCCTCTGTCTGTGCTCAACCCTATGGTTTTCCTCCTGATAACAAATAACACAGCAGAGACCAAGAAAATCAGTTAACATCTTTGAAGAAAAACTATCACCAGAGTCACTATACCCAAAGAATTAGTTCCACAGATATTTTCTCCTGCTAATGTAACTTTAGAAAAGGATAAAAAAAAAAAAAGAAAAAAGAAAAAAGAAAAAGAAAGGACTCTTACCACTCTTGTTCCTACCAGACCCTGAAGACAGAGATCCAGGAGACTGACAATTCTTACTTTCTGCAGGCTTTTTGTCATAGGTGCGGGATCTTTCAGGAAAAGCAGTGTCCAGTCAGTGAAGGTCCAGTCTGTGTTACCAAAACTATAGGGGCCAAAAAGTTTTCCCTTCTTCCCTTCTAGGTTCTTTGGCTGGTCTAATAGTTAAATTGGTATAATAGAGATTAAAAGGAGAAAAACAAACCAAAGTTTAATAACCCATATACCTCTAGTAAACATGGGAGAGACCCAGGAAAACTGAGTAACTCCCCCAAACGGTGCAAGCCGCCACCTTAAATACCATCTCCAGCTGAAGACAAAAGAAGATGGGGATAGGAAGTTGAGAGGCCAGTTAAGGGAGGTGACCCGGAAAAACACAGGGAAACAAAGGTAAGGTTGATACGCAGATTTAGGTCTTTGTCTCTAAGGCAGTTTCTAGAGATTTAGTCAAGTCATCCTTGTTTTCCTGGTATGGTGAGGGAGCCACCTTTACAAATGGAGATGCTTGTTATAAATTTAAATGTCTTTACAAAAGAGTAACTTCTACTGACTTTTGAGAGCTTCTCCTGTGTCTGCTGTTTCTTAAAAATAATCAGCTTTAAATAATCCTTATGCCAAAGAGACTGTATTTTGGGGTGGCAAGTTCTGCTCCCCTTTACAGGTATTCCAGGGATTTAAGACATAGGAGAGAGATTGGTGAGGAGTGAGGAAGAGGAGAAAAGAAGAATGAAGTGATCTTAATTTACCCATTATTATTTTTTAAAAAATATTTTTATTTGAGATAGAGCGTGAGCGAGAGAGCATGAGTGGGGGGGGCGGGGCAGAGAGAGAGGGAGAAGTAAACTCCAGACTGAGCAGGGAGCTCCATGTGGAGCTCTATCCCAGGAACCCAGGATCATGACCTGAGCCACCGAGGTGCCTCCATTATTATTAACTTTTTAATTGAAGAGTTTATTTTGTATTCTAAGACAAGTAGTCAAGAGCACCTTTAAGTCCCTGAAAAACAAGGTCTCCTCTTTATCACCATTTCCATAGAAAATAACTTATAGAATATTATGTAAAGAAAAACTTCCTGAATATTTCATTATTGTGAATACTGGTGGCCCACTAGTCACATATTTCCAAAAGTTTCATATTCTAACTAAATTTTAAAGCAAGTATGAGTGATATAAAGTTATTACTCTGAATTTAAGACTCATTTTGGGCCTAATATGATGCTTGAGCTACCAGTTAGTTTATATCTTTTGGATTACTGAATTTAATAACATATATATCATTGAGCTCCACAAGAGGACGGGCACTCTAGACATTTATAACAGTGTTTCTCAAATTTTGATGTGCTTAAAAATCACCCATGGTACTTGTTTATTTGTTCATTCACTCTTGTGATGAGAACTTTCAAGATTTACTCTTTTAGCAACTTTCTAGTATGCAATATAGTATTATTAACTATAGTCACCATGCTATATATTGCATCTTCATGATTTATTTATTTTATAACTGAAAGGTTGTATCTTTTGACTCCCTTTACCCATTGGCAACCACCAATTTTTTCTCTGTATCTATGAGCTTATTTTTTTTTAAGTTTCCGCATATAAGTGAGATCATATGATATTTGTCTTTCTCTGACTGACTTCTGTTAGCATGTTTTGAAAGTCAGTCCATGGTGTTGCAAATAGCAAGATCTCATTCTTTTTTATGGTTAATATTGCATTGTACATCTATGCTACATTTTCTTTATCCATTCATCTTTCAATGGACACTAAGGTTATTTTCTTATCTTGGCTATTGTAAGTAATGCTGCAGTGAACATGAAGATATATACATCTTTTTGAGTTAGTGTTATTGTTTGTTTGTTTGTTTGTTTTTTTCAAATAAATACCTGGTAGAATTACTGGATCATGGGGTAGTTCTATTTTTAATTTTTTGAGGAACCTCCATACTGTTCTCCATAGTGGCTATTTAACTGAACAAATGTGAGTTCACTCCTTGGTGAGTCACGGATACACCAGGTGAAGTTTTTTACAAAGTAAACTTTACTTGCAGCAAATAAGGAGATCATGGGGAATAACTGCCAAAGCCATTACTCCCCGAGCAAGGGTGAATGGGTCCCTTTTATTTAGGGTTAGGATGAGTATTTGGAAAAGGAAGCCTTGTCACAGTAAGTAGAGGCAAGCAGAAGGCTGCGCATGTGACTTGAAGAGCCATTCCTATACATATATTGTATGTTATGTAAATGAAGCTTGTGCTCCTCCTCGGGCAAGATTTTAGTATTATAATGAGGTAAAGGTAGTTTTTGATCATTCTAGATGTTACTCCTTGGTCCATTTACACAGGCGTGAGTTAAGGGTTACACTCAAACTGGTCTGGGTGTCCTGGGCCGGCTGGAGGTCTTGTCAGGACAGTTACTATTGCTTAAGGGCTGTAGTTTTGCTTTCCATTTGCCTGAGTTAAGAGATGCTGGAAAGAAGAGCTTAAGGCAACATGTGGGACAGAGATTGGTGAGTATAAGCAGGTGGACAGTAAAGGTCAGGTCTCAGGGTCTAGCTAATGACCCCTGCACCCATGTACATTCTCACCAACAGTGCACAAGGGTTTCCTTTTCTTCCCATCTTCACCAACACTTATTTCTTATCTTTTTGACAAAAGGCATTCTAACAGGTATGAGGAGATTGTTGTTTTGATTTGCATTTCCCTGATGATTAATGATGTTGAGCATCTTTTCATGTGTCTGTGGGCCATCTGGATGTTTTCCTTGCAAAAATTTCCGTTCATATCCTCTGCCCATTTTTTAATTGGATTGTTTGGTTTTTTGCTATTGAGCTGTGCCAGGAGACTTGTTAAAATGCAGATTCTGATTCAGTAGGTTTTGAGTGGGGCCACATACCCTGTATTTCTAACAGGTTCCCAGGTAAGGTTGATTAGGCTAAACCTACAAACATCCTACTAATCATAATAGATTATTGCTTCGGGTTTGGAGTCAGGCTGATCAGGATTTGAATCAAGGCTTATCTATTTAGTGACATTTCATTTGGACTAATTTAAGTTCCTAAATTTTACTTTCCTAATCTGTAAAACTTAAAAGTACCTCTCTGAATGGCAGTTTTGGGGCTATTAAATATTACACTAAATAAAATACTTGGATCATTTATGTATGCCCTTATTGTGACTAATACATGGTAAGTTCTTTTTAATTAGTTGTTACTTTTATTTTTAGGTAAAATGCTTCTTATATTTAACACAGCTTTCTGTCTACATCTTAGGATGCTAGACAGTATGAAGTTAATGTTTTTTTTTCTTCTGACAGGATTTCAGACCTTATAATGTATTCATTTTTATTCTGTTATCTAAAGCAAAGAAGATAGAAGTACTAGAAAGGGATAGAAATTCCTCACAAAATGGATGAGTGCCCTTGAAGCACTCAGCTCTCAGAAAATGGTCTGCTTTCATCCTATCAAATGACATTAAGCTTGTCAGACCAAAACAAGTGCCGGGCACAGCAAAGATGGAAAAAAATGCTGATGCCAAGAAGGTACAGTTGGGCTTTTTTTTTTTTTTTTTTTTTTTAAAGAACACCACGACAAAAACTTAGAGGCTTAATTGTGAATAAAATATATCACAGGATGGAAAATTAGAAGAGCACTCATTATTTCCTAAAACAGTATGCCATGACAGCGGCATTGCTTCCCCCCCCTTCTCCTTTTTGCTTTATCTTTTCAAATCTCATAGCTCCCTCCTGTGTTTATAGTGGGTCTAGAGTTTTCTCATCTGCCTGTGGTGTATCTCCGCATTAGCTCTATGGACTCTACCTGACGGACCTTCATTATATGCATTTCCCAGTCATCAAGTTGAAATTAAAATATTTTACAGTCCCTGACAAGTGGCAGGAGAGCATTGGGAAGGAATTTTCAGGAGTAAAGTGCTGGTATTTATTTAAAACTAAGTGCACATTCATTTATTTCTCTCTCTTTTTAAATCTGGTGTTTTCGGTTTTCAAACTACTTGTGTCAAGTAATATGATTTTTATTAACCTGTTTGGAAGCTACTGACATAGAATCTGCAGTTTGTATCCCTAAAATTAATTTAGTACACAGTTCTCAAGTGGTTACATGAAACTTTTTATGTAAAATACCCCATGGTGGGTGGTGGGTGAAAACTAAGACCCAGTTACTCTCTCAAAGGCTTATAATTCCGGATGGGATATGTATGTTATGGAAAGGGCACATTACCTTACTTAGCCTTGAGTTTGACTCTGCATCTAACTACTCATATGATCTCTGGGCATGGTGCTTATCTTTAGGCAGGGGGTTACCCTTACCTCATCTGTTTAATAAGGGGAATAGACTGAGCCAATGTTTCTCAGATTTGGGGTTTATAAATTGACCAGAAGATTCTGATTAACTACATTTGGAGGAGCATCCTGGAATATATACTGTCAGTAATATGTGTGTATTTATATTTATAAATATATAATATTTATATAAATATATGATTTTATATATTTACATAGTCTTCATATATATATATATATTAATTTTTAAGTAATTTCTGTGTCCAACGTGGGGCTCTAACTCAAGACTCTGAGATCAAGAGTCTCGCACTCTACCGAGTCAGCCAGGCCCTGCACCCCCCATGCCGGCGATTCTTTTTTTCAGGCAAGCTATCTATATATGGAGATGCAGGTTTCCTAAGTTTGTTCTATCTAGAATACTGCATGACTCTAAGATTTTAAAAAAACTACAATGAGATGTGAGGTATAAAATGAATTATAAGCACATACTAGTAGAATTTATTAAGGAGGGCATTAATTCTATCTTGGATGACCACAGGAGGAGATAAACTTTAAAACAGATATGGTTTGAATACATAGAAAAAGAAGAAAGTATAGCAGTTGGGGATACAAAACAAAACAAAAATATATAGAGTAATAAAAAAATACAAAGTAAGTCTGGCAGTACATCCTCTCTTTCTTTAGAGCATATGGATTATTTATGGACTAGTGCAAGATAAAGCTGAAAATGTAGATTAGTTTATATTAAGAAGTAGTTTGGATTGTGGCCTAAAGTTTGGGGTGTGTGTGTGTGTGTGTGTGTGTGTGTG
>NW_024423319.1:95447579-95477926 GCF_017311325.1 Ursus maritimus
GTGTGTGTGTGTGTGTGTGTGTGTGTGTGCGCACGCTCCTGCAAGCAGGTATGTATTCACTCCATTAGTTTTTGACTAGATAAATTTTTATATTAGATGAGGAATATATTAGAAATAGGAGAAATGAGGGGCACCTGAGTGGCTCAGTAAGTTAAGTGTCTGCCTTCGACTCAGGTCATGATCCTGGGGTCCTGGATTCGAGTTCCGCATCGGGCTCCCTGCTCAGCGGGGAATCTGCTTTTCCCTCTCTCTCCTCTTGCCACTGCCCTTGCTTGTGCTGTCTCTCTCTGACAAATAGACAAATAAAAATCTTTTTAAAAGAAGAAATATGAGAAATGAAGATAGACTAGGGATACCACTAATAAGAGTTTTAATTGTTGAGGGTGAGAAATGAGACCCTAATATGTCCACTAAAAGTAAAGAACATGATTATGGTCAAGGGAGAGGAGAAGACAGGGTTGGGGGTGGGGAGGAGTTCCCTGAGTAGAGAAAACTGTAACCGAGGTAGAATTGTCCTTTCCCTCTTAAAATTCCAGAAGGTGGCAGATTTTATTTTAAATATTTTTAGATCACATATCGCTTTCAAATATTAAAATGTATTTGTAGGAATGTTGCATTTATATTTCTAACACTTTCTGACATTTCTTTCTTTCAGTATTAGTGTTCATGGTATTGGACAGTCCTATCAACATCCTTTTATTTAGTTTTGCACGGACAGGGATTGTTTAGAAGTCCTCCTTTTAAAAGACTGCCAAAAGGCACCTGGGTTAAGTGTCTGCCTTCAGCTCAGATCGTGATCCCGGGGTCCTGGGATCGAGTCCTGCATCAGGCTCCCTGATCTGCCTCTGCCTCCCTCTCTTTGTCTCTCATGAATAAATAAATAAAATATTAAAAAAAAAAAAAAAAGACTGCCAAAGAAGCCCAGGATATTCCCTTTTCTCCTTCCTTCCTGATTTAGTCTATAGTATCTGTGGAGCAAGTGTAGTAAAAGTCTTTCACAGGTAGTTTTTATCCCTTCCCTACAGCCTTGCTCTGACTATGAATTTTCCCTCTTGTGTCTGTTTCCTCCTACATATCTTGGCCTAGTCTATTTTTTAGGAAGTGCTTGGATGTAGAGACTACAATCATTGCCAGCCCTTCCTATAACCCTTGGCCCTCATTTCAGTCCTTAAACATCTGAATAGGCAGGCATGAATAGGACCATTTATGAGCTCTCATTAAGCAGCACCAGGCATGAGTCACCTTGAGCGTGGCATTCCCTAAGCATCAGTAATGACAAAAGAGGAAATACTAGAGGGAAGGCCAAAGGAATCAGTGGTATAATCATTCTGGAACATTCTTTATTAAGGGTGATAATTACTTGTTCTGCCTGTTGCAGATTTTAGGATTTTGTAAAATGCATGGGATCCACTTAATAGTTTTTCTGCTCAGTTTGTGAGATGAATTTGAAGTCATTTATTCTTGGTATCTGTATTAATTTCCCAAATCATCGCAAACTTGGTGGTTTGATACAAAAACAATTTCTCTTTCACAATTCAGAAGACCAGAAGTCCAAAATGAAGATGTTGGGAGGGTTGGGTCCTTCTGGAAGTTCTGAGAGAGAATCCTATGACCCTCTCTTAGCTTCTGGTGATTGCCTGAAATACTTGATGTCTTTTGGTTTGTGACAGCAAAGGTTGGTGAATCTCACCCTTCATCTTCACATGGCCTTTTTCTCTGTGTCTCTGTCTCTTCTTTGTATCCAAATTTACTTCTCCTTTAAACTTAAAAAGACATTAGTCATTGGATTTAGTACCTACCCTAAATCCAGGATAATTTCATTTCAAAATCTTTAACTACATCTACAAAGACCTTATTTCCACATTCTGAGATCCTGGATGGACATAAATTTTGGGGGGTGACACTATTTAAGTCACTATACTATCTATAACTGTTGTTTTCAAAACCTTTTTTTCTTTGGTAAAATCCTACACAGAATTCCACTACATAAAATTTGTAAACATTCAGTTGAAATTAGTCCTGGAAATTTCAAATGCTGGGCCTTATCCTCACTTCTGTTAAAAAGAAAACCACATGCCCAAAGTGGTGTCACTTAGGTCAGGCCAAGTCATCAAACCAGGTCTTAAGATATATATCTCAGATTTAAGTCCTTGCCTTCTCCTTTGATCAGTTTCTAGAGATTTAGAGTCATACTCCTCTTCCCGGTACTGAGAGGGAGACCCCCTTACAAATGGAGATTTTCCTTACACATGTAAAGGTCCCTTACAAAAGGGTTAACTTGTACTAGCTTTTCAGAGCTTTTTATGCGTCTGCTGTTTGTTAAAAATAACCAGCTCAAGATAATCCGTATGCCAAAGAGGCGTATTTTGTGGTGACAAATTCTTTCACATTCATGTAACTGTCTTAACTGTGGCTATCTCTCCAAAGTCTGATGTAATATAGTGCTTGCTTTAAGAGATGAATAAATATAAATGAACTAAGGAAAGGAGGAGTTTTATACGGTGAATTAAAATATTAAATTCCCTGTTTTCACAGTAGCAGTTAGTGAAACACCCTAACCAAGTCTTAGCCAGGTATAGTTACGATATTATTTCTTTTATAATCCATTATATGTCCTGCTGCTTTTGATTTTCTTCCATGTATTACGCAGTGATCTTGATCCCACATTGTGCTCAGATTGCAGATTTCTTTCTTTCTTTCTTTTCATTTCTTTTCTTTAGATTTTATTTCTTTATTTGACAGAGAGAGAGGGAGAGAGAGAGAGAACAAGCAGGGGGAGTTGCAGGCAGAGGGAGAAGCCTACTCCCCGCGGAGCAGGGGATACAGGGCTGGATCCCAGGACCCTGGGATCATGACCTGAGCCAAAGGCAGATGCTTAACCGACTGAGCCATCCAGGTGCCCCGGGATTGGAGATTTCTTAAGGAAGTTAATAACAGAAAAGATCAGATCTTTTTTTTTTTTTAAAGATTTTATTTATTTATTTGACAGAGACAGCCAGTGAGAGAGGGAACACAAGCAGGGGGAGTGGGAGAGGAAGAAGCAGGCTCATAGCAGAGGAGCCTGATGTGGGGCTCGATCCCATCACGCCGGGATCACGCCCTGAGCCGAAGGCAGACGCTTAACCGCTGTGCCACCCAGGCGCCCCAAGATCAGATCTTTTTTAACTGCTTTTTTAATTGCTTAGAATTCAGGCATTAAACACAGAAACAGTGCAGAAGATTGTGCTCCTCCAGTGATCTCTCCAGTTCACTTTGGCTTTCTAGGCCTGTTCTGATTGTTCTCACTCTGTCCTGTCCCTTTGTTAAGCATAAATTTTTCTTTCTTGAAATCATGGAAAGAGTCTTATAAACCTAGTCCTTTGACTATACAGATTCCAGTTCTGACTACAAACTGAAAATGCATCCTGTTGAGATTTTGAGCAGAAATATGGATTCCATGGAGCACTAATAAATACACTTAAGTAGTGGTAGTAGTTTAGGGATTTTGTTATTTAGCCATTTTACTCCCCGATCCATGTGGGCTATCCAAGTAAAACTAACACACCAAAGATATAAACTTTAGTTATATTTTTATTACTAGCCACCTAGTTCTTTTTCAACATGAGTGGTGCTGAACCTCAAATGTAATAGTGTAGAGGCGCAAAAATTTTCTCTTCCTCTCCCTCTAGGTTCTTTGGCTGGTCTAATAATTAAATTGATATAAGACAGATTAGCAGGAGAAAACCAAACAGAAGTTTATTAACATGTATTCTTCCTGTACGTGTGGGAGAAACCCAGGAAAACTGAATAACTCCCCAAAATGGCCCAAGCCACCCCCTTAAGTGTCATTTAAAACTAAAGAAAAAAGAAGCTGTTGGGGGTGGGGAATCAGTTATAGGGCTGGGGCGGTGGGGGGTTGGAGGGGTGACTAGGAAGAGCAGAGTAAACAAGGGTAAAAGGTTGTTATGCAAATTTAAGTCCCAGCCTTCTGCATTGATCAGAGTTTTTAGAAATTTAGTCATTCTTCTCTTCCTGGTACAGAGAGGAAGACACCCTTATAAATGGAGATTTTCCTTATACATGTAAATGTGCCTTACAAAAAGGCTAACTTTTACTTGGCTTTTAGAGCTTTTCCTGTATTTGCAGTTTGTTAAAAATAATCAGCCTAATATGGTCTTTATGCCAAAGAGACGTATTTTGAAGTGGCAAATTCTGCTCCGCTACAATAGTTAATATTATACTCAGGTATCCTTTTTCTCATATTAACAGCCCTCCAACTCCAAAATGCTCTATGGTCTCTAGATAAATTTTGGTTTTTAGTAGTATGAAGTTACTTAAACGTGGACTATCCACTGTACTCTGAGCCCCACCTAGTGGCAACGGATATTTCAGAAATGATGTTTGTGTTCTTTTGAGGTTGGCTGACTGTGCTAAAAGCTGGAGAAAGAACAAAGTGAGGTGTTGAGATCCAACTGTTATTAATTTGGTGCTAAAATTGTCACAGAGTACTTGAAAACAGATTCTCAAAATCTATATTCTTAAGTTCCATCAGTGAGGCAGAAATTTAGCAAAGAGTGATGGGCAAAAAAAGAAGGTAAAATGGAGAAGAAGGTGAAAAAAAAAAAGTAAAACATATGTGAGGAGCCCTAAGTGAGGTTTAAAGGCAGAACAAGAAAACAAAAAACAAGAGAAAAGAAAACAAATTAGTAAGAAATTTAATGGATCTAGTGTCGTGAGTGGCAGTCTAAACATATGGAGAGGACTAAAAGAACCACATTTTGAATAACTTTTCTGTTTCATATACCTTAAGCTTAATTTAAGCCTCACAGATACTTAATGAGGCATGTATCATCATCCTTAAAAGAAAAAGAATCATGAAGGAATTAAGGAAGATGCTTATGGTGCCTAACTCATTTTGATTTGTTTCTTAAATTCAGTCTCATTCTGTAACCCGTACCAGGAAATCACTAAAGGAAATCCTATTTTCTGTACTAAAACACTGGTTCTCAAACTCAGCTGCACATTGGAATCACCTAGGAAGCTCTAAAACATACTCATGCCTGAGTCTCACTGTAAAGGATTTCAATTTAATTGGTCTGAGGAGTGTGGCCTGGTAATCTGGATTTTTAAAGCTCCCTGGGTGATTCTAATGTGTATTAAAGTTTGAGGATGACTCTAGTCGAGTCTTGACTTTCCTGTCAGTTACACAGTTCAGTAGGTTCCTAAGAAATTTAAAAATTTTATCAACATTGGACCTTTTAATTTTTCTTTTGTTTTTAATTTTTTAAAAATTTTATTTATTTATTTGAGAGTGCATACAAGGGGGGTGGGCAGAGGAAGAGGGAGAAGCAGACTCCCCGCTGAGCAGGGAGCCCACCCGCCCCCAGTGCTGGATCCCAGGACCCAGAGATCATGACCTGACCCAAGTCAGACACTTAACTGACTGAGCCACCCAGGTGCCCCGTATCTTTTAATATTTCAAATGCAAGTCATTTAATGACTTTAGGAAAGAAGAGTTTTTGTTCCAGATCATTCGTGTCAGAAAGTTTGTACTTTTGAGAATTCATAAGAGTTAACAGGAATGTCAGTTCTCTCTCCTTTTCTCAATATCCAGAGGCCACTCCTGTTTGAAATTTTCTCTGGTAAAATGACTTGTGTATCTCTGTCATCACAAGGGGCAGAAGACACTACTTATGCTTCTCTTAGGACAGTTTTCTGTGTGGTGACATGGCATATATCTGAAGCTGCCACCCTGACAGCAGTTTCCGCTTCTTCAAGCTTCAAGGCTTTTCACATACCCTTGGCAGTCAATTAGAGAGTACCATTGCCCTCTTCTGTTGAAATGTAGGGTTAAAAAAAATGTTTCTTCAACCATTCCCTATACCCAGCTATTTTGTATTAAATCAGTTTTGTCCTCCGGAGACTTATTAATTGAGATAAAAAATAGAGTGGGATTATTTAGAAATTGTGGCCTACTTTCAGAGTGTCATCCTCTGATGAGCTATTTAATGTCAAACACGTGTATTTTTCTTGAGGCCCAAATTTGGTCAAGTTGTTTGCTGAGCATACACCTGTATTTAGTTATCTTTGGGCTTTTTTTTTTTTTTTTTTTTTTTTTGGTCTCTTAAACAAACTGATTCATGTCCTAAGCCTCAGCAGTTTGTTTTTCATGCACACAAGACTTGTAAGTTCTGTGCTTTCAGTTAGGATTGCCACTTACTCTCTGCTATACTCTGCTTACTCCCGCAGAGAGTACCACATACCTCATACAACAAAATGATTGTACACAAGAAAAACCTGTTTCAAAATTTCAGAACAGGAGTCAAAGAGATTTTCTACAGCCTGAAAATATTATATGATCATGAGTATTCCTACAAGTTATCAAAGCAACAATGAAAAAGTTATAAAGTTGTATTTAGAATATTTCACTTTTAGTAGTCTCTTTACAAGAATTTTGGTTGGTATGGTCAAGCAGTAAGTAAAAAATAAATTCTTTTATAAAATAAAAACCAAATCCCATTTTTTAATAATTCCTCTTTTTTTTAATGATTTTATTTATTTATTTTAGAGATAAAGAGAGCATGGGGGGAGATGCAGAGGGAGGGGGACAAGCAAACTCTGTGCTGAGCATAGAGCCCAAGGCGGGGCTCAGTCCCACAACCATGAGATCATGACCTGAGGGGGGGGGGGGAGTCAGACGCTTAACCAACTGAGCTACCCAGGTGCCCCTAATAATCATTATTTCAAAAGCAATGTTGATGTTTTTATTTCAAGAAGGTAATCAAATATTCAAGATATATGTATTACATATCTTTGTATTTCTTTTACTGCTATTAGATACAAATTGAATACTATACAAAGTAGTGTGTGTGTGATTTGGTGCCATCATAACTGTTGTGGAGAAACAGACACACATCCACATACACATAAGAAAGCCAGCAAAAGAGCGATTAGTGACTGTATGAGTATATGGGAGGTGCTATACTATCATGATATTGTCTTTAAAATATCTAATAGCTAGCATTTATGAGCACATTCTAGGCATTAAATTAGTATTCATTTTTCGCTAAGGGGAAACGTAGATTTTCTCTTAGAATTGAAATCATTTTCTGGTATTTAACTAATGACATTATATTAACCACTCAATTCATTCCTTCTCTGTTATGTATTTATTGTTAATTTTCAACACAACTCTTTGATTTATTTATGCCCTTCCTCCTTCAATAAAGGATTTGACATGAATGTACATTATTAGATACATTGAGATGCATGTGTATTTTTGAAGGGTAATTTGGAAAGCAGTATTGATTTGAAAGGGTAAATAAGAAGAATGGGAAGTAACTCAAAGCACTTAAAAGAAATAAGTTGAAGATGAGAAAACAAATGCCTTTTATATAATAAAATAAGAAATAAGGCTAATGAAAGTAAAAACTGCCAGTACCCACATTTCCATTGCACGGTGGTTTATGTGATTGGGTTTTTAGGTTTAATGCTGCTACCATATTGCACTTTGACTTTGGGAAAGTCAATAAACCTTTTTTGTCCTGTTTTCACCTTAGATACAATATGTTTGCATTAGATAAGTAATTTTGAAGTTTTCTTTTTTTTTTTAAGATTTTATTTATTTATTCGACAGAGATAGAGACAGCCAGCGAGAGAGGGAACACAAGCAGGGGGAGCAGGAGAGGAAGAAGCAGGCTCATAGCGGAGGAGCCTGATGTGGGGCTCGATCCCAGAACGCCGGGATCACGCCCTGAGCCGAAGGCAGGCGCTTAACCGCTGTGCCACCCAGGCGCCCCTAGATAAGTAATTTTGAATCTGAAGAAGTGACATCCTCTAAATGGGCAAGAACACAGACGCTGGAGTCAGAGGGGATAGTTTGAATTTCATCCCTGAAATTTGCTAGTTGCATGATCTTGTGCTTCTGTTTTCTCTTCTATAAAATGGAGATAGTAATAGTGCTTTCCTCATGCAGTTGTGAAAGAGAGTAAATGTGTTAAGATATGTTAGGTGCTTAGGGTAATGTCTAGAACCTAATAATGGCTGCATTATCTACTATCATTGTTATCATTTCAGGCTGTACTCAGCTGAGCCAAATGGCTCCTTAGAGCTCCCTTAGGGGCTCCATTGGGTGAACAGGGGAGAAAAAAAGGGGCTTTTAAGAATATGAGTATACAAAATTAAAGTTTTAAAATAAAATAATATGATTCTGTTAGCATAAAGTATATTCTAAAAATCTATGGGTTTCATTGATTCTCACATTTTGAGTACAAGGACCATTTTTTTAATGCCTTGAATTTTAAAATGGCATCCTCTACAAGAGAGTAGTTAAATTTTTAGCATAAATTCATTAAAACAATACAATGATTTCAGTAAAAACTTTCAATAAATTTGCATGTATTTGGATAACTGGTAGGAATTTGCTATTTTTTTCCCCAAGACAAGCTGTTGATTGGAAGGACTTAAAGTATTTTGGAGACGGTATGAAAAATTCTGTTATGGTAATCAGTAGACTTCTTGAAGGGGAAGATCTGAGATCCCAAAACTTTCTTTTCCATAAGATTCAAAGTTAAAAACACTTGTTATAGTGAGCATGGTTGTCCCTGTCTGAGATCCTTAAAGTAACATCTCCACAGGCTTGTATGTTAGTTAAGATTTCAGTAGATGTGTAACAGATGAATATCAAAATCTCAGCAGTTTAAAACAATGAAATCTATTCTTCATTCACATAATAAGCAACGTGGGTATTTCTGGTCATATAATCTCCTATAACTGGTGATTCAGAATCCAGCCTCCTGCAATTATATGGCTTCCTTATCTTTAAAATGTGAATTCCAAGTCCACCTTGGGTACCAATATCCAGACAGCAGAAACGGAAAGAGAGAACATGTAGGACCACATAGAACAAGGGGCATATATCATGTCTTCTGATACTCCATTGGCCAGAAACCACTTACAGGCACAAATTTACATTTACAGGAATCAGGGAAAAAGGAGAATAGGGATTAGTAAACAGCCATCCAATGTCTACTAGAAGATAAAGGTTTTATTTGTTATGATTTTGGTGGTAATACAGGAAGAATGTGAATTATGGTTCAGTGAAGTGATAGAAAGTATCACATCCTAGATCTCCTAGGGGAAAGGATTGCATTCTGGTGAAAGGGTTATGTGAATTCATTTAAAGAGCTGAAACTTTGAGTCCTTAGGTCAATTTTGATGTAGAATACCTACCCCCATGGCTGAGCTTACTCTGTGACCCTGAACTTGAAGAACCTTGGAAGGCCCAGTCAGTGATGATAGGGAAACAGTCTTAAGACAAAGGACCTCTTTGGATCTCCCAGATGTTCACTAGAATGTAAGTCCTCCCTCTGGCCAACCAGCTGCCAGTGGTGGTCACAGAGTGTTTCTGTCACATCTGAGTTTTTACTACAGTAATGGGTGAAAGCCACCAATATTTACCCTTCGATGCAAATCAAAGCTGTCTGTAACCTTCTTGGCTTTATCATGGTGTTCAGGGGGAAGCAAAGACATTATCGTGATAATGAGAAGGGATGCTGAATTGTTTACTAAGAATTTAAATGATTATGTGCTTTTATTTTTTTTCCTACTGTGGGCAAAGTGGGACATAACAAATACAGTTATTTTATTGATCACAAAATCATCTGCAGATATTTGAACAATTTGTTTATTTGTGTAGATATAGAATTTATCAGTATAATGATAGGAGCAGATATGGACTAATGTACTCATTGCACTAATTCCAAAGCACTCATGGATTTCTTGGGATTAGAATGGAGATTGCTGAGATGGTGAAATCATATTAAATTATGTCATGGTTCCTCTGTGTAAGAATTTTTCTCAAAAGGCAGAAAAGCCTAAGGTGTGATAAAATGATGAAAATAGGTAAGAAAGTAGGTTTGTGATTCTAATGGTTCTTCTGATTTTCACATATGAAAGGCTATCTTAGATCAAGTCAAATTCTAGGAATGTGGGGAGATTGCAATGAGACCAGTTTGAACAGTTTCAGTTGGTTTACTGAGATCTTTTTGGAACCAATGGATTCCAAGGAGAAAGTGGCAATATTTTAGATACTTCTAGAAGATTAGATAACTTTGTAACTGCATCAGATTATTTTACCCCATCTGTTTCTCTGGTTCATCCAGTTGAAATGCATAGTAGGATTTGTAAATGGGTTTTAACCAGAAAAGTAGCAAGTTTGTTGTGTCCGTTAGAAAGTTTTGTCCTTTCATTGCTTTCCTTATTTCATTCTTAAATTATGTACAATAGACTGTTACCTTCACTGATGTAGAGCTAGAATGAAGATTTCACAGAAAGACAAATACTGTATGATCTCACTTATATGTGGAAAATAAAAGAGTCACTCTTGTATAAGCACAGCAGGATGGTGGTTGGCAAGGGCTGGGGCACGGGTAAGGGGAGGAGGAAGAGGGGAGGTGATGATAAAGGGTACAAAGTTTCAGTTATGTAAGATAAATAAGTTCTGGAAATCTATACAGCATAGTGCCTATAGCTAACAACACTGTACTGTATACTTAAAACTTGTGAAGAGGGTAGATTTTATGTTGAATGTTCTTCCACATAGAAAAAATTATAATAAAGGGGGTAGAAGGAAACTTTGGGAGATGATAAATGTTTATGTTTGTGGCTTTGATGGTAGTGATGGTTTCATGGGTTGATACCTATCCCTATACTCATTGAGTTGTATACATTACATATGTACAGCTTTTTTATGTCAATTATACATCAATAAAGTGTTTTCTTTTTAAGACTAGTCAAGTGCAGTAGTGAGAAGGGGGAAGAGTAGAACAAGGAGTTTGATCTATAACTGATTGTGAACTATCAGTTGACATAACTCACTACCTTTGGAGCAGTCAATAAAGTGTTTTGCTTTTTTTTAAAGATTTCACATGTCTTTTAAATTTTGTGCCATATTTTGCATTTTTACCTTTGAAGTCCTAGAAGTTTAGTGTGGAGTGATATTAAGGTATCCTTTTAACTTTACAAAAAGAGTTACCTTAATACTGTAATTTAAGGTTTTCTAATATACTTTTTTTTTTAAAGATTTTATTTATTTATTTATCAGAGAGAGAGAGAGAGTGCGCACAAACCGGGGGAGTGCAGGCAGAGGGAAAAGCAGGCTCCCCGCCGAGCAAGGAGCCTGATGTGGGGCTCGATCCCAGGACCCTGGGATCATGAGCTGAGCCGAAGGCAGACTCTTTTTTTTTTTCAATAATAATTTTTTATTATGTTATGTTAGTGACCATACAGTACATCCCTGGTTTTTTATGTAAAGTTCCATGATTCATTATTTGTGTATAACACCCAGTGCTCCATGCGATATGTGTCCTCCTTAATATCCATCACCCACCTATCCCAATCCCCCACCCCCATCCCCTCTGAAGCCCTCAGTTTGTTTCCCAGAGTCCATAGTCTCTCGTGATTCATTCCCCCTTCTGTTTACCCCCTCTTCATTCTTCCCGAAGGCAGACTCTTAACCAACTGAGCCACCCAGGCGTTCCTCTAATATCATTCTTAATAATAAAATGTTAATACTTAAACATCTTTCAGGTATAAGGCATTGTGTCTTAATTCTAGATAAAAAAATACTTCTCTTAAAAAATAAAACTATAATGAATGAGAAAACCCTCTGTCTACATATGTCTTTTTAATCATGGGGTATAAATTCACTTTTAGTGCACAGGTGGGAAGTTTAGGAAATCATGTAAATTCACAGTTGCTGTTTTGTTCAGCGTCCAGAGCAGGCTTTCTTGCATTTGTTCTAAAGGAGATGGAAAGATGGTAACTTTATTGGTGTGACAGTGAAGAATCTAAGTCTATGCCATGCTTTTGACATTTGTTCAATGTTTCGTTTAACTTAAGCTGGAAAATCAATCTTCCCCCTCAGAATTGAATCTCAGCAAGTCTTTAGATGAGAAAAGAATCACTAGACCACCCCATCTTCTTTATAGACTTCTGAGTGTATTTGTTATCTTTTACTGCGTTTATTTTATTCACTGGGGGAAGTCTGTTATAAATTCGATGGTCCCCACTCCTCAATCAAAACTAACAGTGTTATGAATTCAGCATGAATTTGTACTCTTGGTACAGGAAAGTCTAACAATTATTAGTGTTCTTGAGAGTAGTCAGTTCAATTCAATCAATTCAAGTGTCAATGTAAGTATTTAATGTTTATTAAATGTCAAGCATATTAATAGATGATAAAGATATAAAATTAACATATTTAAAAGAATCTATGTGTCACTGGAGTATAACAAACAATTGAGCTACAAAGAGGTAATGTATGTGTGTAGTTACAGTTTTGAGGAGAAAGTTATTTGACTGGGAGAGAAAATAGGTTTCAGTGATGAGACCATTTATGTATTTGGGTTTCAAAGGATGAAGAGGAGTTTTCTAAGTGAGTAAAAGGGTAAACTATTTTTTCTTTCTTTTTTTTTTTAAGATTTTATTTATTTGACAGAAAGAGACACAGCGAGAGAAGGAACACAAGCAGGGGGAGTGGGAGAGGAAGAAGCAGGCTTCCCACTGAGCAGGGAGCCTGATGTGGGGCTCTATCCCAGGACTCTGGGCAAAGGCAGATGCTTAACGACTGAGCCACCCAGGTGCCCCGGAAAATATTTTCAATAGTGAGAAAGAAACTGCTAACAGTTGTAAAACAGCAAAGATAATAGATTTTAATTAGTGATTTATAGGGGGAAGAAGAGATTAGCTACATTGACAGACGACGGCCAGAAATGGAGACCTTTTATAACATGTATGGGAGATGGACTTTATCTTCAGAGCAATGGAAAGACATTGGAATTTTTAGGCAGATAATTGATGATCAAATTTGCAATTTAGAAATAAGTTTGATAGTATTATTGAAGGTAAATATGAGGGGCAAGGGTTGAGATGGGGGGGCAGATATGAAGGGAGGGCAACCTAGGTTAATGATGACAAGGATTTGAATCAAGGCAATGAATTTGACTAAAATGGACTTCAAGAGATATCTAGAAAGCAAAATTGACTAACCTGGTGATATATTGGGTAAAGGGAGAAGTAGGAAGGGGGGTGATGTGAGGTAAAGGCAGGAGTCAGGATTACTCCTGCATTTCTGTCTTTGCTTACTGGACAGAGGTACCAACAACAAATAACATCTAATTTTGAAGACATAGGCTTTAGCCTAAGAGGGAGCATGACTGCTTATGATTAGAACAGTAGGCAAGTTACTTGAGGATTCAGATAGACTTATAAATCTATGTAAATTTACATACAGAAACACATGAACTTATAGCCCCAGAAGTTTGGTGTTCCCTGACTTGAGCTCAGTATCCATAGGCTCTGGGTTCCTGGACTATTTTGGCCTTATTTATGTACTAACTCTGGAACAGATAACATGGTATAGGTCTCGTCATTACAGAATCCTATATATTGGCCTTAATGGTTCAAATAGGAGTCATTAATATCTCTTTACACTTAGTTCTTTCACATTTTGGCTTTCCTTCTGAATGTTGCAGTGTAGGCCCATTAGTTTTTCCTCTAGATAGTAATCTTGCTGCTTTAGTCTTTGATCACTTGTTTGGTTAATATCTGAAGACTTCTGAAGATGTTTCTTCTTTACTCCTCATTTAGGAGATAGGAAGTGCCTCAGAAAGTCTGGAGGTTGACAAGAATATCACTCTAAATTGAGTTGGAGGGGAAGGGGTTGAAGATGAAAAGTTGCCTACTTTTAATCAGTTAGGTTCAAGCACTTGAAAATTTGGCCCATCTGTTGTTTATGACTTGGTGAAAAAATGGGGTGTGTCTGAGCAGATTTGGCTGTTCAAGAATTTCTTTTACTGACTCAGTCTAAGGAAGCTTCTGAACAGATTCTATGACTCAAAAGGAGAATTAAAATAAACAAGGGATTGCATTCCCCATGAATATGGGTAGAAGGAGTTCTGTGGTTTTAGAACTATAAGAAATGATCAAGGCATATGCTTCAGTTATCTGTTGCAGTATAACAAACCACTCCAAAACTCAGTGGTAGAAACAACAGAAACCATGTCGTTTCAGTCAGGATTTTATACATTAAGAATAAAAACAGAACATCCTGGGGAAGACTTAACCTCTGCACCATCATGACTGGGGCCTTATCTGTGGTGGCTTGAATGCTTGGGGATTAGATGACTTGATGGGGTCATAGGTCTGGGAGCCGTGATTCTTGCCAAGTTTTTCTTTATGTAACATCTTTTGGGGCTGGAATGTCCAAGTTAGCATCTTCATTCACTATCTGGGGTCTGGGCTGGACTGGACTAGCTGGAAAAGCTGGGGCTGGTGTATCTCTCTATGAAACGATTCCATGTAGTTTAGGATTCTTTATAACCTGGAAATCTCAAAGTAGTTGAAATTCTTACCTAATGAGTGGCTTTGCCTAGAGTGAACATTCCAAGAGCCTTGGATAGAACCATCTAAGTCTTCCTATGACCTAGCCTCAGACGTACGGAAACACCTTTTCTGTTGTACTCTGTTGATTAAATAAGTCACTGGGTCAGCCCAAATTAAAGAGAGGGACATCAGACTCTACCTTTCAATGGGAGGAGTGGTGAAGATTTTATGGTTAGAGTTAATATGCTATATAGCACAAGATGAAAAAGTCTTACGATGATGACTTTTTAATTGAAGTAGAAATTAACCTCTCCTTCTGTTGTCTGAGGTGCAGTTCTCTGTGGCTGAGAAAAAAAAGGGAGGGCATACAATTTGAAGTTCTTTGCATTCAACCTGATTTTTAAGATAATGGATTAAGGATCTTTTTTATTATGTAATAGCTTTCCCACAGCAGAGACTAATAATAGCATTAATAGCTATTTACTGAGCAACTGTAATTGCTAGACACTCTGCTTGTGCTTATTTGATCTCAAGTCCTGTGCAAAATAGGTATTATTAGTCTCATATTGCAGATGAAGACATTGAAGCTCAGGCAAATTAAGTAATTTTCTCAAAGTTATAGTAATAAAGAATGTATTTAGATTTGAACAAGGTCTATAAGGTTGTTTTTGATGTTCCCACTGTACTCTGCTATGTTTAAAGAAAACAGTTTCAGGTATCATTACACAGAGGTGGCAAAAACTCAGTGAACCGAAATGTTTGAATGATGTTTGATGATTTTTATGCAAAACATTTTTGTGCCATTTTTGTGCCATTTCAGTTTTGCTTTGGAGTTAGTCTGGAATATTGTTGTTTTAACCATTAATAAAAAAAAGTAATTTTTAATCAAGAAGTGAACATAATTAAAGTCTGATAAGATATTTAAGGTTTTATTCCCATCAGAAGGATGGGTTGAGAGGTTGAAATCTTTGAGGCAGAAAATGAAGATAAATATGCATGTCTCATGGAATCCACCAGAATTGGTTCTTTGATACAAATACTTGTTTTGAATCTAAATGTGAAACTCTGATCAACTGAAATCAAAACGTTTCCATTTACATAGGCTTGACAGTTGGGGATTATTTCCCTTTCTTCCTTATGCTTACATCTAATTATGGAAATAAAAATGTATGTATTTAACAAGGTCTCATACTTCTGATTTCCTTTTTTCCTGGTTCTGTCCAGATTTAGACCTTTCCTAGCTTTTCTGTTACTGTTGCGTCAGTGAATAATTTGCTTCTAGGCTTTCTCCAATTTTGAGTTATCTTACACTGTTTTCTGAGTCATGGTCTAGCTCTGTTATTCACAAACATACTACTTCACATATCTGAATATTAATCTCTTTATAAAATCTCACCTTCTGGTATTGTTGTAAGAAATAAAATTATATATACAAGTAACTTTCTGCTTGTTGCCTATATAGATATAACTAAGGATGAATTTTGTGGCTTCAATGATAAAACTAATATCACATTTATTTCTCAAAATGAACGAACAGGGAGAACACAAAATGAGCGAGCAACACAAAGGCTTACAATATATGAGTAAAACCAAATCAACAGGTCTTCCATATACAGATTCATAGGTTGTGTATTATAAAAACCCAGGGGGCACCATTTATGTAAATAATAAAGTGAATGCTACTTCTAGATATATGCAGTGCATAACCTGTACAACTGTACGTGTAGGCCTGGAAAGCAAGCTTCAGTGCAATCTTCCACTTTCCTTAAACCCGTTAAGGGAGAAGAGAAGAGGATAATGAGCTCAGGGGAGCAGCAGCCCAGGAATAAATCCGAATCAATTGTGGTGAATAATTCTTTTTTTTTTTTTTTTTTTAAGATTTTATTTATTTATTCGACAGAGATAGAGACAGCCAGCTAGAGAGGGAACACAAGCAGAGGGAGTGGGAGAGGAAGAAGCAGGCTCATAGCGGAGGAGCCTGACATGGGGCTCGATCCCGCAACGCTGGGATCACGCCCTGAGCCGAAGGCAGACGCTTAACCGCTGTGCCACCCAGGCGCCCCTGGTGAATAATTCTTCTAATGTACTGTTGGATTCGATTTGCTAGTATCTTGAGAATTTTTGCATCTGTGTTTATCAGGGATATTGGCCTGTAATTCTCCTTTTTAGTGGGGTCTTTATCTGGTTTTGGAATTAATGTGATGCTGGCCTCGTAAAGTAGAAGGAGTTTAGAAGTTTTCCTCCCATTTCTATTTTTTGGAACAAGTTGAGAAGAATTGGTATTAACTCTTCTTTAAATGTCTGGTAGAATTCCCCTGTGAAGCCTTCTGGCCCAGGACTTCTGTCTGTTGAGAGATTTTTGATTACTGATTCAATTTCTTTGCAGGTTATGTGTTCAAATTTTCTGTTTCTTCCTATTTCAGTTTTGGTAGTTTGTATGTTTCTGGGAATTTATCTATTTCTTCCAGATTGCCTAATTTGTTGGCATATAGTTTTTCATAATCATCTTTTATAATTGCTTGTATTTCTGTGGTGTTGGTTGTGATCTCTCCTCTCTCATTTGTAATTTTATGTATTTGGGTACTTTCTCTTTTCTTTTTTACAAGTCTGGCTAGGGGTTTATCAATTTTATTAATTCTTTCAAGGAACCAGCTCTTAGTGTCTTTGATCTGTTCTACTCTTTTTTTTTTTCCTGTATCATTTATTTATGCTGTAATCTTCATTATTTCCCTTCTTCTGCTGGCTTTAGGTATTATTTGCTCTTCCTTTTCTAACTCCTTTAGGTATAATGTTAGGCTGTGTATTTGAGACTTTTCTTACTTCTTGAGGTAGGCCTGTATTGCACTGTTCCTCCCTCTTAGACTGCCTTTGCTGCGTCCCGAAGACTTTGGACTGTCATGTTTTCATTTTCATTTTCTTCCATGTACTTTTTAAATTTCTTCTTTAATTTCCTGGTTAACTCATTCATAACTTCAGTAGGATGTTCTTTAACCCCCACGTATTTGTGGTTTTTCCAAATTTTTCCTTGTAGTTGATTCCACGTTTCATAGCATTGTGGTCTGAGAATATGCATGGTATGATCTCAGTCTTTTTGTACTTGTTGAGGGCTGATTTGTGACCCAGTATGTGATCTATTCTGGAGAATGTTCCACGTGTACTCAAAAAGAATGTGTTTTCTGCTGCTTTAGGATGAAATGTTCTGAATATATCTGTTAAGTCCATCTGGTCCAGTGTGTCTGAATCAAAGCAATTTTAAATCAAAAATTAAATTTAACCTTCATTTCTTAAGTTCAGTTAAAACATTACTTTTTGTTATTTTTTAAGTATTTAATTCAGTTATGCAAAAATATATCTACAGCTTATATTGATAATGACATCCACTCCAGCCCACCTTCCTCACTTGTATTTCCATATATCCTAGGTGAGTCAGTCTCCTTGTAGGATTTTCCAAGAAATTTCCTAGTTAATAGTCATCTTATTATGCACATGTGAACCGTTTCCATGGTTTCTTTCTAAGTTTATTATTAGAGGAGTTTAAAATAAGTTCATAGCAACATAGAAAGTGAATGTAGACAAACTTTAATCTAACTGTAGACCCTCCTTGCCCTCCCACCACCCAATACTCATAGACTGAGAGGTCATCAGAGATGAACTCATCCATGGGGAGTAGATAAGCAGAAAACCAAGAAAGGAAGGAAATCATGGAACTAATTAAGTTGGGGATGAAGGGGTGGGTAAATGCTCTTTGCTTGGAGAAAAGATAAATTTCCTACTAGAAGAGAAATCTCTTTAAAATGTTTAGCTGTGCGGCGCCTGGCTGGCTCAGTCGGTAGAGCATGTGACTCTTGATCTCGGGGTTAAAAGTTCAAGTCAGTCCCACATTGGGTATAGAGAGTATTTAAAAATAATCTTAGAAATAAATAAGTAAATAAAAAGAAAATGTCTGTGCTAGGGATTTTTAACTCTTTATCACAAATTTTGTTGCATTAGTCAGGTACTCCAAGAAACAACTAGAGTCTGTGTCTTCCTATAGTAAAAAAATTATGGTAGGCAGAGAATATTCCACTTATCTAGTTACAGTATAGCCTGAAGATAGAACAGTTGAATGCTAATTGTAATTTGTGTCTTTATGTGTGTGTGCACAAGTGAGCAAAGCTGTCATTAATACTAACATATATGTTCTCTGACTCTAAAACAATAGTTTAATGGATAAGTGTGGTTGAAAGAACTGATTGACACCTGGAATAAAGTTTTCAGATTGATTACATGTAAAAACGCCTAAGAGGAGATGGGACTGATTGTAACCATCAATAAATTTCAAAACTCACATGAGAATCTTGTTGACAGCAGGGTGTTCAGTATAGAAAATAGTTTCAGCACTGGCACTATCTTCTACGGTTCAGTTTATACCAAATATCTGTGCCAAGATAGTGTAATGTGGTGGAATGAAAACTGAACTTGTAATCTGGACATGTGCATTAGGTTCCAGTTGAGTTCTTACTACTGGTACTGTCTTGGAGAATTATAGCTCTGGGGCTAACATTCTTTGTCTTTAAATGATTTCTAAATATCTTGTGGGCTCAAAATTTCTGTGATACTCTGATCTGATTTTATCATTGTAGGGATACCATATAGAGGAAGATAGATTTAATTTATTTTTTTAAAGATTTTATTTATCTATTTGACACAGAGAGAAATAGAACACAAGCAAGGGAAAACAGCAGGCAGAGGGAGAGGAAGAAGCAGCCTCCCTGCTGAGCAGGGAGCTGGATGCAGGGCTCGATCCCAGGACCCTGGGATCGTGACCTGAGCTGAAGGCAGACACCTAACTGACTGAGCCACCCCAGTGCCCCAGGAAGATAGATTTATGTATGTATCAGTGGGTGGGTGGAAAGATGAATGTGGGTGTATATATAGATACATACATATATACATAAAATTACATGTATATATATGTGAATATGTGTGCATGTATATACACACATGCAGTTATTTCCATGTGTATGTGTGTATTTAGAGTGACCAGATTCTTCTGGTCATAATTTTCCTTTGCAAACATGAAACATTTTGGCTTGTTAAAATGACAGTAAATCATCTATCCTCTATTATTGAAGAGGTAAGGCCTCTTTTTTTTTTTAAAGATTTTATGTATTTATTTGAGGGAGAGAGAGAGAGCACAAGCAGGGGAGAGGGAGGAGCAGGCTCCCCACCTAGCAGGGAGCCCGATGTGTGGCTTGATCCTAGAACCCTGGGATCATGACCTAAGCCCAAGGCAGACACTTAATTGACTGGGCCACCCAGGTGCCCCGAGGTAAGGCCTCTTAACAACAAATAAGACTTGAAACAGACTTTCAGGTTATGAAAAATACTATTAAAATAATTCACAAATATTCATATGCATGTATTGTGAAAATGCTTCTTAGTGGATGCAAATGTAAAGGGTGAATAATAAAAGTATCATGAATATATCCACAAAGAATTCTAATATTAAAAATGTACTCAGCATTGCTGACTGACTATCAGGAATCCAACTTTGATAAAATAATAACTTCCAGTTTTGTTATGTAGTATACATAATTCAACATAGCACTGGAAGTCCTAGCCACAGCAGTTAGACAACAAAAAGAAATGAAAGGCATCCAAGCTGGCAAAGAAGAAGTAAAACTTTCACTATTTGCAGATTACATGATATTCTATATAGAAAACCCGAAAGACTCCAACATAAACAGTGCTAGAACTGGTGAATGAATTCATTAAAGTTGCAGGATAGAAAATCAATGTACAGAAATCTGTTGCATTCCAATAATGAAGCAGCAGAAAGAGCAATTAAAGAATTAATCCCATTTACAATTGCACAAAAACAATAAGATACCTAGGAATAAACTTAACCAAAGAGGTGAAAGACCTATACTCTGAAAACTATCAAACACTGATGAAAGAAACTGAAGATGAGACAAAGAAATGGAAAAACTTTGCATGCTCATGAATTGGAAGAACAAATATTGTTAAAATGTCTATCTACCCCAAACAATGTACATGTTTAATGCAATCCCTATCAAACTACAAACAGCATTTTTCACAAAGCAAATCTAAAATTTGTATGGAACCACAAAGGACCCCAAATAGCCAGATCAACCTTGAAAAAGAAAAACAAAGCTGGAGGCATCACAATTCCAGACTTA
Organism: Ursus maritimus; assembly: GCF_017311325.1. Taxonomy (NCBI): domain Eukaryota; kingdom Metazoa; phylum Chordata; class Mammalia; order Carnivora; family Ursidae; genus Ursus; species Ursus maritimus. Next base: position 95,468,126 of record NW_024423319.1, read on the forward strand.
AGTTATATTGCAAAGCTGTAGTGATCAAGAGAGTATTGTAGTGGCACAAAAATCAACCCATAGATCAATGGAACAGAATAGGAAACCCAGAAATGAACCCACAACTATGTGGTCAACTAATCTTTGACAAAGCAAGAAAGAAAAATGAATAATCCCATTAAAAAATGGGCAGAAGACACGAATAGACATTTTTCCAAAGAGGACAACAAATGGCTAACAGACATGAAAAGATGCTCGACATCACTGATCATCCAGGACATACAAATCAAATCTACAAGGAGATATCACCTCACACTTGTCAGAATGGCTAAAATCAACAACACAAGAAACAACAGGTGTTGTTAAGGATGGGGAAAAAGGGAACCTTCTTGCACTGTTGGTGGGAATGTGAACTTGTGAGGTCACTGAGAAAAACAACATGGAGGTTCCTCAAAATGTTAAAATAGAACTACCCTATGATCCAGCAATTGTGCTACTAGATATTTACCTAAAGAATACAAAAACACGCACCTGTATGTTTATAGTAGCATTATTTACAATAGCCAAATGATGAAAACAGCTCAAGTGTCCATTGTCTGATGAATGGATAAAGAAGTGGTATATATATGCAATGGAGTATTTCTCAGCCATAAAAAAGAATGAAATCTTGCCATTTGCAACAACATGGATGGAGCTAGAGGGTATTACGCTAAGTGAGATAAGTCACTCAGAGAAAGACACATACTATATGATTTCACTCATATGTGGAATTTAATAAACAGAGGGGGAAAGAAGAGACAGAGAGAGGTAAATCAAGAAAGAGTTTCTTAGCTTTAGAGAAGGAACTGATGGTTACCAGAGGGGAGGTTGATGGGGGTGGGTGAGTGAAATAGGTGATGGGGAGTAAGGAATGCACTTGTTGTGATGAGCACTGGGTGTTGTATGAAAGTGGTGAATCAGTATATTGTACACCTGAAACTAATATTACCCTGTATGTTAACTTACTGGAATTTAAATAAAAACTTTAAAAAGGGAGGTATGAGTGATTAGAAAGAGGATATTGGGAAAGAAATCATGATTTAAGATTATTTTTTAAAATCTAGTATATTTTGAGGATTGCTATAGAAGAAGAGCCTGTTAAATACTTTGAAAATTTGTAAAGTGTATTTTCATTAGCTCATCAGCTGAAATATGGTGGAATCCCCATAGCAGCTCATCTTTCATATTTTTCTTAAGTGACAACTTCTTGTTGAAATTGTTTCTGAAGCTAACTTTTTTCTTTATCTTTTAGATTCTACTGAAATTATTTATGGGTATTTACCACTAAGCACTTCAAGATGTATTAAGTTATTTAGGCATCCATAATAAATTTCAGAGGGAATGTAGCACAGTTTTAGCATGGACATGCATTTTGAAAAGCACAGTTAGCTGTCCAAATCAATTTAGAAAAAAAAAAATCCTAATTTTAACTATTTCTCATAAAAAAAACATTCAAGGGAACTAAGTTCCCTTAAAAATGAACATTCTTCAAATCTCCATTCCTTTATCCAATTTTCTTTTATTCCACAGTATTGCAGAATTTCTCACACAGAAATCCCCAATTATATCCAGCACTGTTACCTTGGCTTTTCCCTTATTCTTTACTGCAGATCTTCCATTATTTTCTTATGAAGATAGTCTTCATGTCTCTCCTCCCAATCATTTCATTTATATTTCAGAAAGGAAGACAGGATAAACTGGATCAGAAATGACACAATTTGGGGGGCAAGTTTGGGAAGTGGGAACACTTCCAGATTAATTTTTTTGTGTGTCCTATAAAGTGTTATAATGATTTTATGCTATATTTTGGCCTTATCTACTACATTTTAACCTCATTGAGGACAAAGATTATGAATTTTGTAACTTTGTAGCTGCCACCTCATCTAGTCATGGAGGAAATGGCCAATTATTTAGACATGACAAAGACTTGAGATCCTTCAAGGCTTTTCCATCTAAGAACAGAGGTTTTTGACAAAGTAAGACCAGTAGGATGGCCATCTATTTTGTAAATTAAGTGTTGTTGGAATACAGCCAGGCCCACTGATTTAGTGCATGGCTGATTTCAAAGGCAAAGTTGATTAGTTGCCACAGAGACCAGAATTGGCAAGCCTAAAATATTTGCTATTTGGCCTTTAAGAAAAAGTTTGCCGACCCTTGCCTTAGAAAAAAAAATTCTAAACTCCTCAGCTTGCTTTAAAAATATTTGTTAAATTTGTCCAATATCTCATTCCTCCTTACTATTTTGAGGATAATTTCTACTTTTGTGTGGTCATTGCAATGAGAAGACCCCAGCTCATGCTTGATCAAAGCTTCATTGAATATGGAGCAAAATGCTGCAATGATGAGAGATGTCTTGGATTATTTCATAGCAGTTATGTTGGTAGTATAATGCCTCTTGGTCAGTAACATTCTGGCCATATTGTTCCTGTTAAAGGAGGACTCTCTAACTTCCTCTTCTGTCATCTGCCAAAATGTTCTGGTTTTCCTCTAGCTCCACAGCAGTACTATGAACCCTTATGTTCTTCCCCAAGTTCCCTTGAAGCCAAGGACAGATTTGGTTTCCATTATTTGCTACCAGAAGCATCCTCACAATACATTTGGTATAAATATGCTAATTTTGTACCTGCTTACAGCTATTGTTCAGGCACAACTCTGGGAAGTGCCATTCACATTGATATCATTATGAATGGCACTTTTTGGAGTTGTGCAGTGCCTAACCTTCATAGCTGTAAAAGACTGCCTTGTATCTGCTTTTCTTTCCAGCTCTTCTTCAGTTGTCTTACATCCATGCTTTACAACTGAGTCAATTCCAACTACTTTTACTATCCACACAGGCCATGGTATGACTTGGTCTTTTTGCGATCACTTTCTTCTCATTGCAAATGTAGACTCTTCATAGTTTCTTCATCTGACAAAGTCCTTTATCCTTTAATGCTCTTCTCAGATATCACCTCTACTATAAAACTTTTCCTGTCACATCATTTTCCTGCCCCTCACCCTAGGCATTCATAGTAAATGACTTTATCAAATGTATGCATAACACTTTGTATATATTTCTATCAAGTCATCTCATGATGGTTTTGTTAGTCTTCTGTACTAACCTGCATGCACTTTGAGCAAATGAATTTGTCTAATTGTGGCATGGTAGAGCAGACCCTGGCATATAGCAGATGCTTAAATGTGGACTCTTGATTGTATTCTTTAACACTCATAATTCCCTGAATGAGTCAAATTATTTAATACTTTGAGTTTTCAATCCCCCATTATCACATGTAGCCAAATGCAGCAATAGTCACTTCTTTCTACCATTTACCAGTGTCAAGTAAAAAGTCCCAACGTAGTAAGGGGAGACTTTATTCAAAAAGATAATTGCAAGGAGGGGTCTATTGCAATAGAGGGAGAGGACTTTGCCAAAGGGAGAACATTGTGACTATAGGATCTGCAAGTCTCTCAAAGGTTAGGCAAAAAGGGGTTTTCTTTTATTGGGAGGAGTAAACAAGGTTAGAAAGAATGTGGGCAAGTGGGAGAAGAGAGTGGCTTGATTGGATAGTAGATCAGAGAATATTTTACCCAGCCTGTTCTCAGGAGAGATTATATATTGATTCAGGCTGACAGTAAGTCAGAGTTCTGGAGCCTGGAGAAAGGAGTGAAATTTTAACTAAAGTTTGATTAACAAACATTTTGTCCTAATTGATTAGTGGGAACAACAGTTCAGCTGGTAATTTAGGAGGCAAAAAAATAGGAATTTGGAGGATCGTTGTCTGGCCTTGCTGTAGATAAACAAGAGGAGGCAGCTGTGAGTCTTAGTAAGTCCAACGGGGAAGGGTAGTTCTTTACAATAAGCCGTTTTCCACAGCACATAGGACAGAGGAATATTTTAACTTTTGCTGTTTTCCAGGATTACAGGGCTCAGGTAAAATAAACATTGTCACCAATGATAAAGTTTTCAGTATCGAAAGACAAAATTAGATCTACATAAAACTTTATTTTCTTTTCCAGTGGTCATCACAAAGCTACTAATGTATCCACTTGCTAAATTCAGTTCCTTCTTATTTTAGAAAGTTCCCCAAGTTAAATAAGTCAAAGACATTTTAATAAAAAGCAAAATATTGCTTTCTGCCGTAAATCAGAGTATGGGCTTAGTATCAGAGAATTCTCATTCCTTTCAAGCTGAAAGTCACCTTCATTCACTTGATAAGACTGTAGAGGGCACAATTATACTGGAACAAAGCTTGCATGAAAGACTGAGAACTTTAGTCTTGAATGAAAGACTGAGAACACACCTAGGTAACAACCTGAATGTGGGCTGTCAGTGATTCATACCTGCCTTTCAGAGCAAAGATTTTTAAAAATCTTTTTAAAAGAAGGTTTTCTTATTTGTCACTCTACTTTCTTTTTAATTAATCCTAATTGCATTTCATGTGGGAAATGTGTTTGAAGAGGTGGAGTTATAAATGAGTCCAGCATTATTGTTATATTCCCCTGCACTAAGATGTCATTGTAAGGCTAAGGCAAGGAAGTTAAAGATAATAGATTAAGAGAAAACTGCTGAGAAAATGAGCAAGCCATGTAAAAAAACAAGAGACAGGTTTCTGTTACGCTCTTGGAAGTAGCATGTATTAGTAGAAAGACCAGGAATTAGTTGGGATATCCATAAGCTATTTGAAGCACAGCTTTTACAAAGCTTAGAAAAGTTTTCCCTAATTATCAGGTCATTTGTGGTTTCAAAATCCTTTATTGTTCTTGATGCCATTACTACCAAAATGAAGGCTGGCCTTTTTCCTAATAGTTTGCTCCTTCCCTTGTGCTACAATATGTGTTAAACAAGTGGCATATATGCACTGTTTACCTTTTCTCCTCACCCTGCTTTCATTTCACATTCCACCAAGTTTTTATTTTCATCAGTAATGAAAACAATCCATATTTCCCCAATTCTATAATTTCCCCAATCTATAATTCCCCAATTCACAGGTTTTTCTTTTGTCTCATTTATTTTAAAATCTCAACTGCCTTTGATAATTTGCTCTCCACAGTTGCCTGTCTCTTCCTTTGAATTGTGACTGTGTACTCTCTGTTATTCTTCTTACACATTTGACAAATCAGTTTACCTTGAGTGCTTCTTTTTTATTCTTCCCATTACGTTATTTTGGGAATTCTGCAAACTTCTATATTTTGCCTGTTGGTTCTCCTTCTCCATCAGAGTACTGATTCAATTTTATGGTTCCAACTAAAACTTGCTATTGGATTGGATATTACCTCAATGGCAAATGGTTCTGGTATTTATATAGTTTATTCTTACTAAAACTTCAGTATTATATTGCTCACTGCCTTGTAAATATTTACAAATGGATGTTTTGCTTTTCCTTCAAAGAGAGCTATTCAAAATCATTTTTTTCTCCAAAACTCATCCCCTTTCTGATTTTTCTTCTTTCTACCTCTGCTGTAATGTTTAGATAGAAAAATTTATTTGAATGTTTTTTAACTTATTCTCTATTCTGCAGACTCATTGCTACCCTCTTAGGCCATATCCTTAAGTCCAGGTAACTAGTCTGCGTTCATTAGAATGTTCAAGAGGGCAGACTTTTTTTATATTTAAGTGTAATTAACATACAGTGTTATATTAGTTTCAGGTATACAGGATACCTGCTCATCACAATAAGTGCTTATCACAATAGTGTACTTAGTGCTCATCACGGTAAGTGTACTCTTAATCCCCTTTACCTATTTTACCCATCCCCCCACCAACCTCCCTCTGGCAACCACCAATTTGTTCTCTATATTTAAGAGTCTGCTTTTTTGTTTGTCTCTATTTTCTTTGTTCATTTGTTTTGCTTCTTAAATTCCATATATGGGTGACTGATTTATTTCACTTAGTATTACATCCTCTACATCCATCGATAGTGTTGCTAACAGTAAGATTTCATTCTTTTTTACACTGAGTAGTATTTCATTGTACACACACACACACACACACACACACACACACATATCATACACCATATCCTCTTTATCTATTCATCTATGGATGGACACTTGGGTTTCATCCATAATTTGACTATTGTAAATTGTGGTGCATATATCTTTTTGAGTAGTGTTTTTGATTTCTTTGGGTAAGTACCTAGTAGTAGAATTGTATGGATTGTATGGTAATTCTATTTTTAATATTTCTGAGAAACCTCCATACTGTTTTCCACAGTGACTGCATCAGTTTGTATTCCCATCAAGAGTGCATGAGGATTCCTTTTTCTCCACATCTTTACCAACATTTATTTCTTGTCTTTTTTATTTTAGTCATTCTTATAGGTGTAAGGTGATACCTAATTGTTGTTTTGATTTGCATTTCCGTGATGATTAGTAATGTTGAGGATCTTTTCATGTGTCTCTTGGCCATCTGTATGTCTTTGGAAAAATGTCTATTCATGTCTTCTGACCATTTTTAATTGGATTACTTGTTTTTTTGGTGTTGAGTTGTGTAACTATATATTTTGGATATTAACCCCTTATTGGGTATATCATTTGCAGATATCTTCTCCCATTCAATAGGTTGCTCTTTTGTTTTGTTGATGGTTTGTTTTGCTGTGCAAAAGCCTTTTCTTTTGGTGTAGTCCCAATAGCTTATTTTTGCTTTTGTTTCCCTTGCCAGAGGGATAAATCTAGAAAAATGTTTCTATGGCTGATGTCAAAGGAATATGTTTTCTTCTAGGAATTTTATGGTATCAAGTCTCAAATTTAGATCTTTTTTTTTTTTTTTAAAGATTTTATTTATTTATTTGACAGAGAGACAGCCAGCGAGAGAGGGACACAAGCAGGGGGAGTGGGAGAGGAAGAAGCAGGATCCCAGCAGAGGAGCCTGATGTGGGGCTCGATCCCACAACGCCGGGATCACGCCCTGAGCCGGAGGCAGACGATTAACCGCTGCGCCACCCAGGCGCCCCTCAAATTTAGATCTTTTATCCATTCTGAGCTTATATTTGTGTATGGTGTTAGAAAGTGTTCTAATGTCATTTCTTTGGATATAGCTGTCCAATTTTCCCAGCACCATTTGTTGAAGAGACTGTCTTTTTCCCATTGGATATTGTTGCCTCCTTAATTGTAGATTAGTTGACCTTAAAGCATGGGTTTATTTCTGGGCTTTCTATTATTTTCCATGATCCATGTGCCTATTTTTGTGCCAGTACCCTACTATTTTGATTACTATAGCTTTGTAGTATATCTTGGAATCTGGGATTGTGTTACCTCTAGCTTTGATTTTTTTTTTTTTATTTAATTTCCATGGCTATTCAGGGTCTTTTGTGGTTCCATACAAATTTTAAGATTATTGTTTTAATTCTGTAAAAAATGCCATTGTTATTTTGATAGAGATGGCATTAAATCTGCAGATATTTTGGGTAGTATGGACACTTAAACAGTATTGTTTCTTCAAATCCATGAGCATGGTATATCTTTCCATTTTTTTGTGTCATCTTCAATTTCTTTCATTGATATTTTTAGTTTTTGAAGTCCAAATCCTTCACCTTCTTGGTTAAGTTTATTCCTAGGTATTAGAAAATTTTTTCCAAAAAAGATTTTATTTATGAATGAGAGAGAGGAGCAGAGGGAGAGGGGCAAGCAGACTCCATGCTGAGCATGGATCCTCACACAGGGCTTGATCTGAGGACCTTGAGATCATGACCTGAGCTGAAACCAAGAGTCAGAACTTAACTGGCTGAACCACCCAGGCGTCTCTCCCCCTCAGGTATTTTATTATTGTTTTTGGTGCAATTGTGGATGGGATTGTTTTCTTAATTCTGCTACTTCACTACTAGTTCATAGTAATACAATAGATTTCTGTGTATTAATTTTGTATCCTGTAATTTTACTGAATACATTGATCAGTTCTAGTAGTTTTTTGGGGAAAGTCTAGGATTTTCTGTATATAGTATCAAGTCTTCTGCAAATGGTAAAGGTTTTACTTTTTTCTTACCAATTTGCATTCCTTTTATTTCTTTTTCTTGTCTGATTCCTATGGTTAGAACTTCTAGTACTATGTTGAATAAAAGGGCTGAGAGTGTACATCCTTGTCTTGTTACTGAACAGAGTCCTTAGTTTTTTACCACTGAGTATGTTAGTTGTTGCTTTTTCTTTTTAAAATAATATTTTTTTATTATATTATGTTAGTCACCATACAGTACATCCCTACTTTTTGATGTAAACTTCCATGATTCATTACTTGCATATAACACCCAGTGCACCATGCAATACGTGCCCTCCTTAATACCCATCACGAGCCTATCCCATTCCCCCAACTACCTCCCCTCTGAAGCCCTCAGTTTGTTACCAAGAGTCCATAGTCTCTCATGGTTCATTCCCCCTTCTGTTTACACCCCACTTTCTTCTTCCCTTTCTTCTTCTACCAATCTTCCTAATTCTATGTTCCATAAATGCGTGAAACCATATGATAATTGTCTTTCTCTGCTTGACTTATTTCACTTAGCATTATCTCCTCCAGTGCCGTCCATGTTGCAGCAAATGTTGAGAAATCATTCTTTTTGATGGCTGAGTAATATTCCACTGTATATATGGACCACATCTTCTTAATCCAGTCATCTGTTGAAGCGCATCTCGGCTCCTTCCACAATTTAGCAATTGTGGACAATGCTGCTATGAACATTGGGGTGCATATGGCCCTTCTCTTCCCTACGTCTGTATCTTTGGGGTAAATACCCAGTAGTACAATTGCTGGATCATAGGGTAGCTCAATTTTTAACTTTTTAAGGGACCTCCACGCTGTTTTCCAAAGTGGCTGTACCAACTTGCATTCCCAAAAAACAATGTAAGAGGGATCCACTTTCTCCACATCCTCTCCAACAATTGTTGTTTCCTGCCTTGTCAATGTTTGCCATTCTAACTGGCGTAAGGTGGTATCTCAATGTGGTTTTGATTTGAATTTCCCTGATGGCTAATGATTTTGAACATTTTTTCATGTGTCTGTTAGCCATTTGTGTGTCTTCATTGGAAAAGTGTCTGTTCATATCTTCTGCCCTTTTTTGATTTGTTTATTTGTTTCTTGTGTATTGAGTTTGAGAAGTTCTTTGTAGATCTTGGATACCAGTCTTTTATCTGTGGTGTCATTTGCAAATATATTCTCCCATTCCGTGGGCTGCCTCTTAGTTTTTTGACTGGTTCCTTGGCCGTGCAGAAGCTTTTTATCTTGATGAAGTCCCAAAAGTTCATTTTATCTTTTGTTTCTCTTGCCTTTGGAGATGTGTCATGAAAAAACTTGCTGTGGTCGATGTCAAGAGGTTGCTGTCCATGTTCTCCTCTATGATTTTGATGGATTCCTGCCTCACATCGAGGTCTTTCATCCATTTGGAGTTTATCTTCGTGTATGGTGTGAGAGAGTGGTCAAGTTTCATTCTTTTGCATGTAGCTGTCCAATTTTCCCAGCACCATTTATTGAAGAGACTGTCTTTTTCCCACCGGATGTTTTTTCCTGCTTTATCAAATATTAGTTGCCCAAAGAGCCGAGGGTCCATTTCTGGGCTCTCTATTCTGTTCCATTGGTCTATGTGTCTGTTTTTGTGCCAGTACCATGCCGTCTTTGTGATCACAGCTTTGTAGTACAGCTTGAAATCCAGCAACGAGATGCCCCCAGCTTTGTTTTTCCTTTTCAACAAATCCTTCGTGATTCGGGGCCTTTTCTGGTTCCACACAAATTTAAGGGCTGTTTGTTCCAGTTCTTTGAAAAATGTCATTGGTATTTTGATCGGGATGGCATTGAAAGTGTAGATTTCTCTGAGTAGC
>NW_024423319.1:95478306-95488185 GCF_017311325.1 Ursus maritimus
CCCATCTTTTTGTGTCTTCTTCAATGTCTTTCAAGAGTGATTTGTAGTTTCTAGAACATAGATCCTTTACCTCTCTGGTTAAGTTAATTCTGAGAAAATGTATGATTTTTGATGCCATTATAAATGGAATGGATTCCCTAATTTCTCTTTCTTCAGTCTCATTGTTCGTGAATAGAAATGCAACTGATTTCTGAGCATTGATTTTGTATTCCGCCACATTACTGAATTGTTCTGTAAGTTCTAGTAGTTTGGGGGTAGAGTCTTTTGGGTTTTCCATATACAGTATCATGTCATCTGCAAAGAGAGACAGTTTGACTTCTTCTTTGCCGATTTGGATACATTTTATCCCTTTTTGTTGTGTGATTGCTGTTGCAAGGACTTCTAGTACTATGTTGAATAATAATGGCAAGAGTGGGCATCCTTGTCATGTTCCTGATCTTAAGGGAAAGGCTTTCAGTTTTGCCCATTGAGAATGATATTCACTGTAGGCTTTACATAGATGGATTTTATGAAACTGAGGAATGTACCCTCTATCCCTACACTCTGAAGGGTTTTAATCAGGAAAGGATGCTGTATTTTGTCAAATGCTTTTTCTGCATCAGTTGAAAGGATCACATGGTTCTTGACTCTTTTCTTGCTGATATGATCTATCACATTGATCGATTTGCGAATGTTGAACCACCTTGCCTCCCAGGGATGAATCCCACTTGGTCATGATGGATAATCCTTTTAATGTACTATTGGATCCTATTAGCCGGATCTTGTTGAGAATCTTGGCATCCATATTCATCAGGGAAATTGGTCTGTAATTCTTCTTTTGGATGGGGTCTTTGCCTTGTTTGGGGATCAAGGTAATATTGGCCTCATAGAATGAGTTTGGTAGTTTTCCTTCTGTTTCTATTTTTTGAAACAGCTTCAGGAGAATACGTGTTATTTCTTCTTTGAATGTTTGGTAGAATTCCCCAGGGAATCCATCAGGCCCTGGACTCTTGTTTTTGGGGAGGTTTTTGATCACTGCTTCAATCTCTTCCTAATTAATCAGTCTGTATAGATAATCAGTTTCTTCCTGTTTCAGACTTGGTAGTTTATAGGTTTCCAGGAAGGCAACCATTTCTTCCAGGTTGTTTAATTTATTGGCATAAAGCTGTTGATTGAAGTTTCGAATGATCCTTCCTATTTCATTGGTGTTGGTTGTGATCTCTCCCTTTTCATTCATAATTTTATTAATTGGGGTCCTTTCTCTATTCTTTTGAGTAAATAAGTCTGGCCAGTGGCTATCAGTCTTGATTTTCTTCTTCAAGTAACCAGCTTCTAGTTTCTGTTGCTGCTCTGTGCTCCTGGTTTCTGATTCATTGATCTCTGTCGAATCTCGATCAACTGCTTTTCGTATGCAGGAGTGGTATAGGCTGATCTTCTGTTCCAGCTCCAGCTTTTTGAGGTGAAGATATAAAACTGCAGTTTAGATTTTTCTATTCTTTTGAGTTAGGCTATGGATAGGCTGATTTTCCCTGTAGACCCTCCTTCAGTGTCCCAACATGGTTTTGGACCATTGTTTTCACTCTCAAATGGTCTCCATGAATGTTTTGAAATTGATTTTTGATTTCCTGTTCACCATTCATTCTTGACAGCATGGTTCTTAGTTTCCAAGTGTTTGAAGTTTCTCCAATTTTCCTTTGATTGAGTTCCAAGTTTCAAAGCCCTCTGTGGTCTGAGTAATTATGGTCAGGGAATCAATTTCCAGGCTTTTGTACGGTTGAGACTCTGTTTGTGATCCAGTATATGGTCTATTTTAGAGAATGTTCCTGCTGCATCTGAAAAAAGAATGTGTATTCTGTTGTTCTGGGGTGTAGTGTTCTATATATATCAGTGTAGGTCCATCTGGTCAAAGCGTGTCTCAAAGCTCCTTGTTTCTTTGTTGATTTTCTGCTAGGTGATCTCTCAAGTGACTGAGGGAGTGTTGAGTCCCGCCTACTAAGTCATTATTATCTTGTGCCTCTTAATTCTGCCGTAAGGTTGGCTTGTGTATGCTGCTGCTCCCCGTGGCGTAGATATTTAACCTGTCATATCAACTTGTTGGGACTACATCTTTAAAAATAATATAGTTTCCTTCTGTATCTCTAACTACAGTCTTTGGTTTAAAATCTAATCTGTCTATTATGAGAATTGCTACTCTCAGCTTTAGGTCCACTGGCATAAAATAATGGTTTCCATCCCTTCACTTCAGTCTGATGTATCTTTAGGTTCAGAATGTGTTCTTTAGATAGCAAATGGATGGGTTATGTCCTTTATCCAATCACGTGCAAGTCTTGGGCGCTTTTATGTGAGCATTTAAGCCATTCACATTGAATTTGCATATAGAGAGATATGATTTTAATATGTCATGTTGCCAGTAAGTCTTTGTTTCTATAAGATTGTAAATTTGTGTTCTGCTATCACTCTTGGGGCCTTTTTACTTTTATAGAACCCCTTGGTATCTCTGTAGGCTGGTTTCGTGATTATGACTCTTAGTCCAGTGTCTGCCAAAATCCCTATGCAGGTCCATCATACCAACATTCTGAATGACAGCCTTGCTGGATAAAAGATCCTTGGCTGCATGTTTTTCCTGAGAGAGCTTTAAAAATGCCCCCCAACCCTTTCTCATTCCAGTCTGTGTAGACAGGTCTGCGTTAAATCTGACATTTTTTGCCTTTGTAGCGTGAGAGATATCTTCTGCCTCGGCCACTTTCAAATACTTGTATCCTTGGATCTAATATTTCAATTGCACTATGATGTGACTGGCATAGGTTTGTCGTGGTTGACCTTGGGAGGGTCCTCTCTGCCTTTTGGACATGAATGCTTGTTTCCTTGCTAGATTAGGGAAGACTTCAGCTACAATTTGTTCAAATATCTCTTCTAGACTCTCTTTCTCCACCCCCTTGGGGATGACAATGATTCTGACATTGGAGCTTTCATTGAGTCAGAATCTCCATGAATTCTGATTCTTGAGATTGGATTTTTTTGAGCCAGGTTTCTGTTTTACTTTTCTCTTCTCCCATCCCATCCTCCAATTCACTAATTCATTCTTTCTGCCTCTATATTTACCCTGGCTCGCTCAGAGCATCTAGTTTGACTGAATTTGATTCAAGCAAATTTTTAATTTCTGTCGATTTACTCTCATTTTGACGGAGCCCATATTCTCGTTAATATTTTTCGTCAATATTTTCAAGTCTACACATCATCTTGACCATTGTTACTCTAGAACTCCATTTCTGATAATTTGGTTATATCCATATCCATCAGTTCTGTGGCAGAAGCCACAGACCCATTATCTTTTACTATGTTGGAGGATTTCTCCTTCTCGCCATTCTGATGAAGAGAGGTTGCATGGCGTCTACGAGCCCAAATTATTGACCAGGACCAAACAGGCATTTGTGCCTTGTTTTATAAGGACCCCTTAGGGATGTGGGGCTTGGATTGTTTCAGCCTGCCTTGGGAGGGGCCTGCCGCACTGATACTCAGGCAACCCTGTTTGGGAAAGTCTCCTCACATATGCAAGAGGTAATGGGGATTGCACAATGTGAGCTGGTATTTCCAGGCTTTTGTTCTCTGACGCTTTCCCTGGTGGTTTCTGTAGCTCTTCTGAGATCGAGAGCAGTGCGTCCCGCTTAGTCAGGGATCCCAGCCTCTGCTGGCAGGTCCAGTCTGCTTCCTCTGAAGCCTCTTTCCCAACTCTGTTTCTTTTCGTGTTGGTGCTAAAATCCCTCGCAAGCCCGGGTTGTGTGCCCCTCTACTCTCCCAGCCCTCACTGCCAGGGCCTGCATGTCTCTGTCCTTTGTGTTTCAAATACCGCCAGGCCGCCCGTACTTCCTGCCGCTCCCGGAGCTCTCGTTTCCAGTGTGGTTCCGCCAGCTTCGACGCCAGTTGCAGTCTGGCGTGCGCCCCACAGCTCCTGGTTTCCTTAGCCTCGTGGCGCCCAGTCGGCTTGATGTTTTCAGTCTGGTCACACGCGTGTGCCTAGTGTCACGGCTCTGCGTCGCTTGCGGTGCCGGTCCTCCAGTCCGATCACTCCTCCAGTGCAGAGTGGCTAAAGCCTTCCGGCACCAGCGCCGATCTCCACTCTCATTTATCTTCGATATCTGTGTGCTGCGATTGCAGCTCGCTTGTCCTCAATACTAGAGCCAGAGATGTTCATTTGTAGAGATCCAGATGTATCTTCCTGCATCTCAAGGCTGATTCCGTAGGTTTCAGGATGGTCAGTGCATATCAGCCGACTCAGGGTGGTACAGCTGGGAAAGGGGACCCCACTCCTACATCCATCTTTTCCCACTCCTTCTTGTGTGCTTTAGATCCCCAGCAGTAGCTGTAATAGTTCTTTGGTGAGTTTACATAAAGGTGAATATAATATATGTACATTGGATGAGTAATTATGAAGCAAAAATGACAAATGTCACAATCACTAAGGTCAAGAAATAAGAATATTGCCAACACCCAAAGAATTTCCTCAATGCCTTGCATCATCGCACAGACATTCTCTCCTCTAGCACAAGCAGTAACCATTCACATAACTTTTATGTTAATCCATTAATTGGTTTTCCTTGTAGATTTACTACTTATGTGTGCATTTCTATAATCCTGTTGATGGACATTTCTGTTTATTTTCTTTTTTCGAGTTTTCATTAAATTCAATAGTTAACATACAGTGTAATATTAGTTTGAGACAGCATCTAGTGATTCATACGCTTCATTCCAACACCCAGTGCTCATCACTAGTGCCCACCTTAGGGAGGCGCCTGGGTGGCTCAGATGGTTAAGCATCTGACCTCAGCTCAGGTCGTGATCCCCGGGGTCTGGGATTGAGCCCCATGTCAGGCTCTCTGTAGCGAGAGCCTGCTCCTTCCTCCCTCTGCCTGCTTCTCCCCCTGCTTGTGCTCTCTCTCTGTCAAATAAATAAATAAAATCTTTAAAAAAAACCCAACAAATTACCCTCCTTAATCCCCATCACCAACCCAACCCATCCTCCCACCCATCGCCCCTCCAGTAGCCCTCCAGTTTCTTCTCTATAGTTAAGAGTCTCTTTCTTATTGCCCCTCTCTCTCTTTTCCCTTTTACTCATTTGTTTTCTTTCTTAAATTCCACATATGTGTGGAATCATAGAATGACTGATCTTTGTCTGACTGACTTATTTCACTTTAGTTTTATTCTTTCTAGCTCTATCCATGTCACCTTGCAAATGTCAAGATCCCTTTCTTTCTTTTCTTTCCCTTTCTTTCTTGCTCTTTCTTTCTTTCTTTCTTTCTTTCTTTCTTTCAACAACAACTTTGTTTTATTTGTCAGAGAGAGAGCACAAACAGAGGGAGCAGCAGGCAGAGAGAAGCTAGGCTCCCGCTGAGCAAGGAGCCTGACGGGACTTTGGATCCAGAACCCTGGGATCATGACCGGAGCTGAAGGCAGACTCTAACCAGCCTGAGCCACCCAGGCACTCAAGATTTTATTCTTTCTTATGGTTGGGTAATATCCCATCATACACACACACACACAACCCATTTCTTTATTCATCAGCTCTTTCCATAATTTGGCTATTGTTGTGCATGCTGCTATAAACATAGGGTGCATGTATCCCTTCAAATCAATTATTTTTTATTCTTTGGGTAAATACCTAGTAGTGCAATTGCTGGATTGTGGAGTAGTTGTATTTTTAACTTTTGGAGGGACTTCCATAGTGTTTTCAAAGTGGCAGCACCACTTTGCATTCCCATCTACAGTGTAGAAAGGGTCCCCTTTCTACATCCTCATGAGCACCTTTTTGTTTCCTGTATTATTAATTTTAGCCATTCTGACAGGTGTGAGGTGATATCTCATTGTAGTTTTGATTTGTATTTCCCTGATGATGAGTGATGTACAGTGTCTTTTCTGTTAGTCTGTTAGCCATCTGTATGTCTTCTTTGGAAAATGTCTATTCCTGTCTTCTGTCCACTTTTTTTTTAATAATAATTTTTATTATGTCACCATACAATGCATCCCTAGTTTTTGATGTAAGTTCCATGATTCATTACTTGCGTATAACACCCAGTGCACCATGCAATACGTGCCCTCCTTACCACCCATCACTGGCCTATCCCGATCCCCCACCCCCCCTTCCCTCTAAAGTCCTCAGTTTGTTTCCCAGAGTCCATAGTCTCCATGGTTCATTTCCCCCTTCTTTTTAACCCCCTTTCTTCCTTCCCTTTCTTCTCCCACCACCAATCATCCTACTTCTTTTGTTCCATAAATGAGTGTCAGTGGCTTTCGCCCACTGGAAGTGCTGCAGCCAGCGCCTTGTAGAGACTGGGAGGGGGTGGGAGCCTAACCCCCAGCAGCACCTGCGGCTGGCTGGGGGGCGGGTCACGTGGGTGAGGCGGGGTGGTGTGGCCGGGGCTACACGGGCCTCTGCTTCCATCTTTGGAGCCTGGGCCAGTCTCGCCTCCCTGGGAGGAGCTGGGCTGACCCTTGTGATCTGCTAGGAAGGTTGGCCCAGCCCCGATGACTTTGTGGATGGAGGAGGTGAGGCCCAGAGGTAGGTGACTCATTTAGGCAGAAACCCACACAACCCCTGTGGCCTATGAGAAATTTCCACTGTGGCCCAGGGGATTTGGAAGAAATGCCCTGGTGCCAGGGAGGCTCACAACCCTGGTCTTCCTACCCACAGGCTCCTGTTCACCTCGAGGGCAGCCCGGCAGCAGCACCCTTGTGGCTGTGCCCGTCTTTCTGCTGCTGACCAGCCTGACCTACCTACCTTGTGTTCAAGCTTTAGCCGGGTTGGTAGCCAAGGGGTGCCTGTGGCTGTGTGAATGTGTTCGGTGTGTGCGTGTGGGGGTGTGTGGTAGGTGGGGTATCCTGGGCCAAACCCCGTCCCTCCCCACCATCTGGTCCTGGATGGGGTGGGGGTTGAAGCCTCTGCCCTGGACCTGTGGAGAGTTCCCGGTTGTGAGGGTGTGTTGGGGGCAGTAGGGCCCCAAAGAGGCTCAGAGGGATCCAGATTCTCTGGGACTGAGCCACCCAAGATCCTCATCTCCTGCCTCTGGAGGTGCTCTGTGGTTTGCTGATTTTTAAACACCTTCTGTGAAAATATGGTTGGGGTCTGCTGTGCTCAGGACCCCAGTGGCTGCATCAGAGAGCAAAACAGGCGTAGGGCCCATTTGAAGTAAATCGTCACCCATGTCAGGTTGTAGGAGGCGCAGAGGGAGACTGACAGGTGTGGACTGGCAGCAGAAAAGGATGAGAGGAAGTTGGACCGAGAGAGCTGGGTGGATTGTGAGTGCGGTTTTGGAGGTAGGGAGGTGAGGGAGGAAGTGCTGGACACACTTGACACGGGCATGTGAATCAGGGTGCGACAAGATCTGGTTTGTGTTTGGAGGATAGATTTTGATGGTATGAGGGGATGGGGAGGACCCACTGGGAGGCCAGTGGTGGTGTCCAGAGGGTGGCGATTTGGTTGCGGAGTGGGCGGGAGAAGCAGGGAGCAAAGTGGAGAACTGCCAGGCCTTAGGAAGAGAGAAGCCGAGGGGGCGGATGAGACAGGACTGGAAGGGCCACTTCCTCCCCTTGGGAAGCTGGTGAGGCTGACTGGGACCCGTTGTGTTGGAGCCCTGGGTCACATCCTCGTGGGAGGGAGCCGATGGGTCTGTTGCTCAGGGAGTCAGGTGGGGCAGAGGCTCCCTCCACCGCCAGTGGCACAAGTGTGGTTCCCGGGCGCCAGCTCCCTCTCTGTGGGACGAGAGGACACAGCGGTCACCCTGTGGCCTTAAACCCACCATCGCAGCTCACCCCGTAAAGGATGCCTGTCTCGGTGGAAGTGAGTTCTATGGGATCATTGGCCGGAGGCCCACAGGGGCAGGTGCTGGTTTTGCCCGAGAACAGGTTTGGATCCAACAAGGCGAGAGGCAGGCAGCACAGATGAAGACAGGGCGGCCTCTGGCTGGAAGGGAGTGAAGCTCCAGGGACTCATGCTTCCTGGAGTTGGGCCTCCGAGGACCCTCCTTGGTGTCTAGCGGCCCCAGCGCTGTCCTCTCAGCTCAGGGTGGAGCTTCCTCCCAGAGCGTGCCCTTTCAGTGAGTTCTTAAGTCCTCTACAGTGTGCACAACAGGGACTTCCGGCCGTGCACAGCCCACGGCAGGGGTTGGGGCAGGGCTGGGGGTCCTCATACCTTCTGGCCTGCCCAGGATGTGGGCTTTGGGTGAAGTTAGGGAGGCCTATGGGGCCTTCGTCAGTGCTTTGAGCTTTTGGTGTGCGTAAACCAGGTTTTAATTGGACACGCTGTGTCTCAAATGCGTCAAAACAAGTAGTTTATTCTCTCTGGTGATTTCTTTTGTTTTGGGAGTAGCCTTAGCCGCTGTGAGTCCGGCCAGTGCTGTTATAGTGCAAACTACGCGGTGTGCCTGCAGCTGCCGCATGTTCTCGTCCACAGCTTCTTCTCTGGGGTGTCTGTGGGAGGTGCGGTGCTTGTGGGGTCCTCAGGGCCCTCCGTGGTCTGTGGGCTGCCCTGGTGGCCACTGTGGGAGTTCCCTGGCCTCCTGGTTCCCATGGGTGGCATGCTGGCACCTATGGCCACTGAGCCCAGTCATTTCCCCTTTGTGGTGCCCTGGTAGGCACCACACCAGATGATCCTTTGCATCAGATCCCACCCCCTTCCCGCTGACTGATGGCTCCTGCCCCTGGGTGGGAAGAAGCTCAGCGGGCGGTCTCGGGTTCCCCACTGCCAGTGGAGGATGGGGCCGGGATGGCTGCAGAGGATCCTTCCTGGATCTCTCTGCCATTGCTAGGCTTCCCTCCACCTCCCCTGGGTGTTGTCTCTCAAAGAGGCCCAGAAAAGAGAATGAAAAAGGGAGCCCAGGTTTCAAGATTGTTGTCCAAAAAGTATAACTCAAAGCTTAAAGCTGAGCATTTTGTCTTTGGTGGAGGCATATAACCTACAGGCAGTCACTGTCAGAATCACCTGGTGATCAGTCACCCCCAGAGTGTGTCATCGGGGCCGCAGGCACCTGAGTACTCCTCTGTGGAGCCACGTCACCAGCCGGGTTATTTAGAGCCCCGGGTGGTGGTCTGTTAACAGGTTGTCTCCGGGGATCAGGGCAGACACAGAGAGGGTGAAGTACGTATGGTCACTTGGTGGTGGTTCCTGGTCCCACCTAGGAAATCGCTTTCCTTTGGGAGGTGGGGACCTCCTGTGAAACACGGAGAGACCAGGGTCACTGCCTCAGCCCAAGGTGCCATTCCCAGCAGCATCTCCCCAGGGTGCGTGCATGCACGTGTGTGTGTATGTGTGTCTGTGTGTGTTTTCCCAGTCTCTGTAGCTGATGGGAGTGTGTGCAGCAGCAACCAGGTTTTCTCATCTGGGCACCTGTCAGCACCTGTAACCTTTTGCAGGCTGCTGTGAGCACCAGGCAGGGAGGTGAGGGGATTACTGAGTCCTGAAGGGACTCGGGGTCCCTGGGCTTAGGGTGGGCTGACACATGGGGGGAAAGATAGAAGGTTGCAAGCACAGTCATTGCTTGGACTCTGGGTGAGGATGTCAGGAATGCTTCCTGGAGGAGGAAGGGAGGCTGCTTCCAGGAGAGTCTTGAACCATGTGCCTGAGCACTTCCCACCCCTCACGCCATGCTCTCTATTTCTAGACTTGGATAGGGGCCCACAGAACCGGAGGTCTGCTGCCGAGACAGGACTGCGCTGGTTCCCCACGAGGCCTCGGAGTCTAGTGTCCGGAGGCCATTGTGTGGCTGACCTAGGACCCAGTGGATCCCTGGCAGTCCAGTGGTCCTGGGGAGGAAGAGCGGGAGGGCCCTGGGGCTGGCCTCCCAGAGGCTGTGCTGCTAGGGGGGCATGGTCCAGAGAGGGCAGCCACCTGCCTACCTGCCACAGGAGGTC
>NW_024423319.1:95488195-95514916 GCF_017311325.1 Ursus maritimus
TCATCAGGGAAATCGGTCTGTAATTCTCCTTTTTGATGGGGTCTTTGCCAGGTTTGGGGATCAAGGTAATACTGGCCTCATAGAATGAGTTTGGTAGTTTTCCTTCTGTTTCTATTTTTTGAAACAGCTTCAGGAGAATAGGTATTATTTCTTCTTGAATGTTTGGTAGAATTCCCCGGGGAATCCATTAGGCCCTGGACTCTTGTTTTGGGGGAGGTTTTTAATCACTGCTTTAATCTCTTCATAATTAATCGGTCTGTTTAAATAATCAGTTTCTTCCTGTTTCAGTCTTGGTAGTTTATAGGTTTCCAGGAAGGCATCCATGTCTTTCAGGTTGTTTAATTTATTGGCATAAAGCTGTTGATAATGAAGTTTCGAATGATCCTTCCTATTTCATTGGTGTTGGTTGTGATCTCTCCCTTTTCATTCATAATTTTATTAATTTGGGTCCTTTCTCTATTCTTTTGAATAAGTCTGGCCAGTGGCTTATCAGTCTTATTTCTTCTTTCAAAGAACCAGCTTCTAGTTCTGTTGATCTGCTCTACTGTGCTCCTGGTTTCTAATTCATTGATCTCTGCTCTAATCTTGATCAACTGCTTTCTCGTGCGTGGTATAGGCCTGATCTTCTGTTCCAGCTCCAGCTTCTTGAGGTGAGAATATAAAAACTGCAGTTTAGATTTTTCTATTCTTTTGAGTGAGGCTTGGATAGCTATGTATTTTCCCCTTAGGACCGCCTTTGCAGTGTCCCATAGGTTTTGGACCATTGTTTTTCATTCTCGATGGTCTCCATGAATTGTTTAAATTGATTTTTGATTTCCTGGTTTACCCATTCATTCTTGAGCAGCATGGTTCTTAGTTTCCAAGTGTTTGAGTTTCTTCCGAATTTTTCCTTGTGATTGAGTTCCAATTTCAAAGCCTTGTGGTCTGAGAATATGCAGGGAATAATTTCAGGCTTTTGGTATCGGTTGAGACCTGTTTTGTGATCCAGTATATGGTCTATTTTAGAGAATGTTCCATGTGCATTCGAAAAGAATGAGTATTCTGTTGTTCTGGGGTGTAGTGTTCTATATATATCTATGAGGTCCATCTGGTCCAGCATGTCATTCAAAGCTCTTGTTTCTTTGTTGATTTTCTGCTTAGGTGATCTCTCTATTGCTGAGAGTGGAGTGTTGAGGTCCCCTACTATTAACGTATTATTATCTATATGTCTCTTAATTCTGGTTAAGAGTTGGCTTGTGTATGTTGCTGCTCCCCTGTTGGGGGCGTAGATATTTATAATTGTCATATCAACTTGTTGGATACATCTTTTAAAAATAATATAGTTTCCTTCTGTATCTCTAACTACAGTCTTTAGTTTAAAATCTAATCTGTCTGTTATGAGAATTGCTACCTCAGCTTTGAGGTCCACTGGCATAAAAAATGGTTTTCCATCCCTTCACTTTCAGTCTGGATGTATCTTTAGGTTCAGAATGTGTCTCTTGTAGATAGCAAATGGATGGGTTATGTCTCTTTATCCAATCTGCAATCTTGTGGCGCTTTATGTGAGCATTTAAGCCATTCACATTGAGATTTATTATTGAGAGATATGATTTTAATGATGTCATGTTGCCTGTGAAGTCTTTGTTTCTATAGATTGTAAATTTGTGTTCTGTATCACTCTTGGGGCCTTTTTACTTTTATAGAACCCCCCTTTATATCTCCTGTAGGGCTGGTTTCGTGATTATGACTTTAGTCAGTGTCTGGCAATCCTGGCAGGTCCTTATCTCTCCATCAATTCTGAATGACAGCCTTGCTGGATAAAAGATCCTTGGCTGCATGTTTTTCCCTGAGAGAGCTTTAAAAATGCCCCCCCCCCAACCCTTTCTCTCATTCCAGGTCTGTGTAGACAGGTCTGACGTTAATCTGATATTTTTGCCTTTGTACGTGAGAGATATCTTCGCCCTGGCCACTTTCAATACTGTATCCTTGGATCTAATATTTGCGAATTGCACTATGATGTGACGTGGCATAGGTTTGTCGTGGTTGACCTTGGGAGGGGTCCTCTCTGCCTTTTGGACATGAATGCTTGTTTCCTTTGCTAGATTAGGGAAGACTTCAGCTACAATTTGTTCAAATATCTCTTCTAGACCTCTCTCTTTCTCCACCCCCTTGGGGATGCCGATGATTCTGACATTGGAACGTTTCATTGAGTCAGTAATCTCCTGTAATCTGCATTCTTGAGATTGGATTTTTTTGAGCCAGGTTTCTGTTTTAACTTTCTCTTCTCCCATCCCATCCTCCAATTCACTAATTCATTCTTCTGCCTCATTTACCCTGGCCGTCAGAGCATCTAGTTTTGACTGAATTTGATTCATAGCATTTTTAATTTCTGTCAGATTTGCTCTCATTTCTGCCCTTAGAGAGTCTATATTCTCGTTAATATTTTCGTCAATATTTTTTTCAAGTCTACACATCATCTTGACCATTGTTACTCTGAACTCCATTTCTGATAATTTGGTTATATCCATATCCATCAGTTCTGTGGCAGAAGCCACAGACCCATTATCTTTTCTTTGTTGGGGGGGATTTCTCCTTCTCGTCATTCTGATGAAGAGAGGTTGCATGGTTGCCCAGAGCCCAAATTATTGACCAGGACCCAGGCATTGTGCACTTGTTTTATAAGGACCTTAGGGATGTGGGCTTCTTGATTTTTCAGCCTGCCTTCTGGGGGAGGGGCCTGCCGCACTGATACTCAGGCAACCCTGTTTGGGAAGAGTCTCCCTGTCCCCTGCAAGGGGTAATGGGGATTGGCACAATGTGAGCTGGTATTTCCAGGCTTTTGTTCTCTGACGGCTTTCCCTGGTGGTTTTCTGTAGCTCTTCTGAGAATCGGAGCAGCAGTGGCCGAATCCCAGCCTCTGTTTCAGAACAGAGAGATCCCAGTCTGCTGTCCACTGAGCTCTCTTGGCCTCTTTAACTCTGTTTCTTTCGGTGCTGCTAAACCCTGCAGCGTCCCGGGTTGTGTGCCCCACAGCCACTCTCCCAGCCCTCACTGCCAGGGCCTGCATGTCTCTGTCCTTTGTGTTTCTAATACCGCCAGCCGCCCCGATTCCTGCGCACGCTCCCGAGCTCTCTGTTTCAGTGTGGTTCGCCAGCACTGCGAAGCGCCAGTTGTCAGTCTGGTCGTGCGCCCACTCCCAAGCTCCTGGTTTCAGTCTAGTTCCAGTGAGCGCTCCGGAGCTCCAGTTTTCAGTCTGGTCACACGCGTGTGCCCAGGCTCACGGTCTCAGTCTGCTCTCTGCGGGTGCCGGTCCTCCAGTCCGACTCGCTCCCCAGTGCAGGTGGCTAATGCTTCCCGGCACCCAAGCGCCGCAGCTCCCTCCCCTTCCATTTATCTTCCGATATCTGTGTGCGGATTCAAGGCTCCCCGCTTGTACCTCAATACTCAGAGCCAGAGATGTTCATTTGTAGAGATCCAGATGTATCTTCCTGCATCTCAGGCTGATTCCGTGGGTTTTCAGGATGGTCTGGTGCATATCCAGCTCGACTCAGGGGACCAGCTGGGAAAGGGGACCCTACTCCTCTGCCATCTTTTCCCCCTCCCTTCTTGTGTGCTTTAGATCCCCAAGCAGTAGCTATAATAGTTCTGTTTGGTGAGTTTACATAAAAGGTGAATATAATATATGTACATTGGATGAGTAATTATGAAGCAAAAATGAATGTCACAATCACTAAGGTCAAGAAATAGAATATTGCCAACACCCAAGAATTCCCTCAATGCCTTGCATCATCACAGAATTCTCTCTAGCACAAGCAGTAACCATTCACATAACTTTTATGTTAATCCATTAATTGGTTTTCCTTGTAGATTTACTACTTATGTGTGCATTTCTATAATCCTGTTGATGGACATTTCTGTTATTTTCTTTTTTTTCAAGTTTTCATTTAAATTCCAGCTAGTTAACATACAGTGTAATATTAGTTTCGGGCTTAGCATCTAGTGATTCATCGCTTACATTCAACACCCAGTGCTCATCACTAGTGCCCACCTTAGGGGCGCCTGGGTGGCTCAGATGGTTAAGCATCTGACCTCAGCTCAGGTCGTGATCCCAGGGTCCTGGGATTGAGCCCCATGTCAGGCTCTCTGCTCAGCGAGGAGCCTGCTCCTTCCTCTCCCTCTGCCTGCTTCTCCCCCCTGCTTGTGCTCTCTCTCTCTGTCAAATAAATAAATAAAATCTTTAAAAAAAACCCAACAAGTGCCCTCCTTAATCCCCATCACCTATTTAACCCATCCTCCCACCCATCGCCCCTCCAGTAGCCCTCAGTTTCTTCTCTATAGTTAAGAGTCTCTTTCTTGGCTTGCCCCTCTCTCTCTTTTCCCTTTTACTCATTTGTTTTCTTTCTTAAATTCCACATATGTGTGGAATCATAGGGTATTTGTCTTTGTCTGACTGACTTATTTCACTTTAGTTTTATTCTTTCTAGCTCTATCCATGTCCTTGCAAATGTCAAGATCCCTTTCTTTCTTTCTTTCCCTTTCTTTCTTTCTTTCTTTCTTTCTTTCTTTCTTTCTTTCTTTCTTACATTTTATTTGTCAGAGAGAGAGAGAGCACAAACAGAGGGAGCAGCAGGCAGAGAGAGAAGCAGGCTCCCCGCTGAGCAAGGAGCCTGACGCGGGACTGGATCCCAGAACCCTGGGATCATGACCCGAGCTGAAGGCAGACTCCTAACCAGCTGAGCCACCCAGGCACTCAAGATTTTGTTCTTTCTTATGGTTGGGTAATATCCCATCATACACACACACACACAACCCATTTCTTTATTCATCAGCTCTTTCCATAATTTGGCTATTGTTGATAATGCTGCTATAAACATAGGGGTGCATGTATCCCTTCAAATC
This sequence comes from Ursus maritimus, assembly GCF_017311325.1. NCBI lineage: Eukaryota > Metazoa > Chordata > Mammalia > Carnivora > Ursidae > Ursus > Ursus maritimus. Next base: position 95,493,074 of record NW_024423319.1, read on the forward strand.
AGTATTTTTTATTCTTTGGGTAAATACCTAGTAGTGCAATTGCTGGATTGTGGAGTAGTTGTATTTTTAACTTTTGGAGGGACTTCCATAGTGTTTTCCAAAGTGGCAGCACCACTTTGCATTCCCATCTACAGTGTAGAAAGGGGTCCCCTTTCTACATCCTCATGAGCACCTTTTGTTTCCTGTATTATTAATTTTAGCCATTCTGACAGGTGTGAGGTGATATCTCATTGTAGTTTTGATTTGTATTTCCCTGATGATGAGTGATGTCTAGTGTCTTTTCATTAGTCTGTTAGCCATCTGTATGTCTTCTTTGGAAAATGTCTATTCCTGTCTTCTGTCCCTTTTTTTTTTAATAATAATTTTTTATTATGTCACCATACAGTACATCCCTAGTTTTTGATGTAAAGTTCCATGATTCATTACTTGCGTATAACACCCAGTGCACCATGCAATACGTGCCCTCCTTACTACCCATCACTGGCCTATCCCGATCCCCCACCCCCCCTTCCCTCTAAAGTCCTCAGTTTGTTTCCCAGAGTCCATAGTCTCCATGGTTCATTCCCCCTTCTTTTTAACCCCCTTTCTTCTTCCCTTTCTTCTCCTACCAATCATCCTACTTCTTTTGTTCCATAAATGAGTGTCAGTGGCTCGCCCCACTGGAAGTGCCGCAGCCAGCGCCTTGTAGGGCTGGGAGGGGTAAGGAGCCTAACTAGCAGCACCTGCGGCGGCTGGGGGCGGGTCACGTGGGTGGCGGGGGTGAGTGTGGCCCGGGGCTGCACACCGGGCCTCTGCTTCCATCTTTGGAGCCTGGACGAGGTCTCGCCTCCCTGGGGAGGGCTGGGCTGACCCTTGTGATCTGCTAGGAAGGTTGACTGACCCCGATGACTTTGTGGATGGAGGAGGTGAGGCCCAGAGGTAGGTGACTCATTTAGCAGGCATGACACAACCCCTGTGGCCTATGAGAAAATTTCCACTGTGGCCCAGGGGCTTCACCATGTGGATTTGGAAGAATGCCCTGGTGCCAGGGAGGCTCACAACCCTGGGCTCTTCCTACCCACAGGCTCCCTGTTCTCACCTCGGGGGCAGCCCGACAGCAGCACCCTTGTGGCTGTGCCCGTCTTTCTGCTGCTGACCAGCCTGACCTACCTACCTTGTGTTCAAGCTTTCGCCCGGGTTGGTAGCCAAGGGGTGCCTGTGGCTGTGTGTGAATGTGTTCGTGTGTGCGTGTGGGGGGTGTGTGGTAGGTGGGGTATCCTGGGCCAAACCCACCGTCCCTCCCCACCATCTGGTCCTGGATGGGGTGGGGGGGGGTTGAAGCCTCTGCCCTGGACCTGTGGAGAGTTCCCCGGTTGTGAGGTGTGTTGGGGGCAGTAGGGCCCCAAAGAGGCTCAGAGGGATCCAGATTCTCTGGGACTGAGCCACCCAAGATCCTCATCTCCTGCCTCTGGAGGTGCTCTGTGGTTTGCTGATTTTTAAACACCTTCTGTGAAAATATAGTTTGGGGTCTCTGCTGTGCTCAGGACCCCAGTGAGCGCCAGAGAGCAAAACAGGCGTAGGGCCCATTTGAAGTAAATCGTCACCCATGTCAGGTTGTAGGAGGGGGCGCAGAGGAGACTGACCAGGTGTGGACTGGCAGCAGAAAGGATGAGAGGAAGTTGGACCGAGAGAGCTGGGTGGATTGTGGGTGCGGATTTTGGAGGGGTAGGGAGGTGAGGGAGGAGATGCTGGACACACTTGACACGGAGCATGTGAATCAGGGTGCGACAAGATCTGGTTTGTGTTTGGAGGATAGATTTTGATGGTATGAGGGGATGGGGAGGACCCACTGGGAGGCCAGTGGTGGTGTCCAGAGGGTGGCGATTTGGTTGGAGTGGGCGGGAGAAGCAGAGAGGGAGCAAAGTGGAGGGAACTGCCAGGCCTTAGGAAGAGAAGCCGAGGGGGCGGATGAGACAGGACTGGAAGGGCCACTTCCTCCCCTTGGGAAGCTGGTGAGGCTGACTGGGACCCGTTGTGTTGGAGCCCTGGGTCACATCCTCGTGGGAGGGCCCGTGGGTCTGTTGCTCAGGGAGGAGTCAGGTGGGGCAGGGAGCTCCCTCCCACCCGCCAGTGGCACAAGTGTGGTTCCCGGAGGCGCCAGCTCCCTCTGTGGGACGAGGACACAACGGTCACCCTGTAGCCTTAAACCCACCATCGCAGCTCACCCCGTAAAGGATGCCTGTCTCGGTGGAAGTGAGTTCTATGGGATCATTAGCCCGGGAGGCCACAGGGGCAGGTGCTGGGTTTTGCCCCGAGAACAGGTTTGGATCCAACAAGAGGCGAGAAGGCAGGCAGCACAGATGAGGCAGGGCGGCCTCTGGCTGGAAGGGAGTGAAGCTCCCACAGGGACCTCATGCTTCCTGGAGTTGGGCCTCCGAGGACCCTCCTTGGGTGTGCAGCGGCCCCAGCTGTCCTCTCCTGGCCTCAGGGTGAGGAGAAGCTTCTCCCAGAACGTGCCCTTTCCAGTGGCGTTCTTCCCGTCCCTCTACAGTGTGCACAACGGGGACTTCCAGGCGCGTGCACAGCCCACGGCAGGGGTTGGGGGCAGGGCTGGGGTCACCCACCTTCTGGCCTGCCCAGGATGTGGGCTTTGGGTGAGAGTTGGGGGCTAGTATGGGGGCCTTCGTCAGTGCTTTGAGCTTTTTTGGTGTACGTAATGAGTTTAATTGGACACGCTGTGTCTCAAATGCGTCAAAACAAGTAGTTTTATTCTCTCTGGTGGGTTTCTTTTTGTTTTGGGGTAGCAGCCGCTGTGAGGTCAATGGTCATGTTATAGTGCAAACTACGGCGGTGTCTGCAGCTGCCGCATGTCTCGTCCTGGCTTCTTCTCTGAGGGTGTCTGTGGGGAGGGTCTGGTGCTTGTGGGGTCCTCAGGGCCCTCCGTGGTCTGTGGGCTACTGCCCTGGTGGCCACTGTGGAGTTCCTGGCCCCTCCTGGTTCCCATGGGTGGCATGCTGGCACCTATGGCCACTGAGCCCAGTCCACATTTCCCCCTTTGTGGTGCCCTGGTGAGCACCACCTGGAGGGTCTTTGCATCAGATCCCACCCCCCTTCCCGCTGACCTGATGGCTCCTGCCCCCTGGGTGGGAAGAAGCTCCAGCGGGCGGTCTCGGGTTCCCCACTGCCAGTGGAGGATGGGACGGGATGCTTCCTGGGATCCTTCCTGGATCTCTCTGCCATTGCTGGGCTTCCCTCCACCTCCCCTGGGTGTCTCTCAAAAGGGAGCCCAGAAAAAAAATTGAAAAAGGGAGCCCAGGTTTCAAGATTGTTGTCCAAAAGTATAACTCAAAGCTTAAAGCTGAGCATTTTGTCTTTGGTGGAGGCCGCCTCCTTCTCCCAGGCAGTCACTGTCAGAATCCCTAGGCGATCGTCCTAGAGTGTGTCATCGGGGCCGCAGGCACCTAGTACTCCTCTGTAGACCCACGTCACCAGCCGGGTTATTTAGAGCCCCCGGGTGGTGGTCTGTTAGCCATGGGTTGGCTCTCCAGGGATCAGGGCAGACACAGAGGGTGAAGTACGTATGGTCCACTTGGTGGTGGTTCCTGGTCCCACCTAGGAAATCCTTTCCTTTGGGAGGTGGGGACCTCCTGTGGCTCCACGGAGAGGACCGGGTCTGCTGCCCTCAGCCCAAAGGTGCCATTCCCAGCAGCATCTCCCAGGGTGCGTGCATGCACGTGTGTGTGTGTATGTGTGTGTGTCTGTGTGTGTTTTCCCAGTCTCTGTAGCTGATGGGAGTGTGTGCAGCAGCAACCAGGGATTTTCTCTGTCCTGGGCACCTGTCAGCACCTGTAACCTTTTGCAGGCTGCTGTGAGCACCAGGCAGGGAGGTGGGGGATTACTGAAGGTCCTGAAGGGACTCGGGGTCCTGGGCTTAGGGTGGGCTGACACATGGGGGGAAAGATAGAAGGTTGCAAGCACAGTCATTGCTTGGACTCTGGGTGAGGATGTCAGGAATGCTTCCTGGAGGAGGAAGGGAGGCTGCTTCAGGGAGAGTCTTGAACATGTTGCCTGAGCACTTCCCACCCCCTCCCGCCATGCTCTCTGTTCTAGACTTGGATAGGGGCCCACAGAACCGGTCTGCTGCCGAGACAGGACTGCGCTGGTTCCCCACGAGGAGCCTCGGAGTCTAGTGTCCGGAGGCCATTGTGTGGCTGACCTAGGACCCAGTGGATCCCTGGCAGTCAGTGGTCCTGGAGGAAGAGCGGGAGGGCCCTGGGGCTGGCCTCCCAGAGGCTGTGCTGCTAGGGGGGCATGTGGTCCAGAGAGGGCAGCCACCTGCCTACCTGCCACAGGAGGTCTGGGTCCCCTCGAGCCCCACCTGCCAGCTCCCCCATGCTCAGATTGCAGCAGTGGTGACTACTGGGCCCTGGGCTGCCCTGGGGGTGGCACCCCTCCACCTTCCCAGGAAACACATGGAGCTCTGGGCCCAGCCCAGCTTTGGCCTGTGACCTTTCTTGGGACCAGCAGAGCCTGGATGCCTGGCAAGGAAGTGGTCCTGTGGGAGTCGGTCACAGTGAGAGGCAGGACCCCGCTGCACGGATCCCGTGAGGACCTCAGGGCCTTTTCTTCGCTCCTACCCTTTGCAGTCACCAGGTTTAATCTAGAACCTGACTTAGCCAGCTGCAGGTTCTCTGAGAATGGAGACCCTGCGCAGACATCCTGACTGGATGGAGGCAGGCAGGTAGGTGACCCCTCCTGCCTCCCCTCCTGTCCCCTCAGCAATCTATTGCCCAGCCCCCACTCCCTGGCCCACCACTTGCCTCCCTGCTCTCTGGCTCCATCCAGGCCCCTCAGAGAAGGGGGATGTTAGCCCCACAGCCTGTTCTGCCCTCACCCCCTTAAAGGGCCAGCTTGCTCCCGGCAGACACAGGTGAGGTGGTGCTGTGACCTCTTCCCGTGCCTTCCTGGGGTTATCTCTCCTACTGAGGTGAGGAGAACTGGCTGCTGGCTGGGAGAGGGGCCCAGAGGAGGTGCAGGGGGATGGGGTCTGTCTATTCTTGGGCTTTTGGAGGTGGGAGGTGCGGATGTTGGATTTGAGCAGAGGCAGAAGAAGGGAACCCTGGCCAAATTTCCTCGCATGGCTCCCAGCTGCTGGTGACCCACCCTGCTCTCTCGGATGCACAGAGGCAAAGGGCACATTTATTTATCTGTTGTTTGATCTCTCTCCTCTGTGTTTTCAGGTTTTGTGAATATGTTATGTGTCTTGTTAGATTTATACTTAAGAATTTTTGTACTGTGATTTTTTTTTTTTCATTTCACATCCCCATTGTCCTATACATCATTGCTGATCACCTCAGTCCATCGAAGCTGCTATCAAAATATCACAGACCAGGTGGTTTATAAACAATAGAAATCTATTTCTCACAGTTCTGGAGGGTGCATGTCTGGTCTCTGGCGGCAGACTGCTTGTTTTATCCTCACTTGGAGGGAAGGCACTGGGGTCTTGTTTACAAGGAGACCTCACCCTCATGACCCAATCACCCGTTCTAACACCATCCCATTTTTCATGAGGATTCCAACACATGAATTTGGGGGGAACACAAACATTCACACCATCATCCTGATATCCACTGACTTGTGTACATTTACCTTCTAGTTTGCTTTTTGTTATCTTTCCCTTTTCCTACCAAGGGACAGGAATGGTGGGCTGCATTTCAGTTGGAATTTCCAAATGATACTAGATACACAGGACTCTAAATTTCAGAGATTCCCCAGACCCTTCCTGAGCGGGTGAACTGGCCACAGCTAAACTGTGAGTGGGTGGTGGGGATGCTCATGGCTTCCAGACCATTTGGGGTTGTGCGAACAAAGTAGAGAGACAGTCCTCAGGCTGCAGGAGGGAGATCCATGGCAGGTTCCCCAGAGATGTGTCATCCGAGGTGAGCACAGAACCCTAGGTGTCCGACTTTCTCACAGGTTTATTTTTGCTTTCTCCTGTAGCATTTCAGCAGGACGTATCTTATACAAGTGTCCCTTCGTCGGGGCTTTGGCCCTTCATAACCATGGCACGCCATAGTGCTTTTCACAGATTCTGCTTCTTGGAGAGGAGAAGCACCGAGAACATCCAGCTGTAAGTGTGCGTGGGGCTGGAGCGGGTGCGCCTGGGGCCGGTGGCCTGGCCACCCTGGGCCCAATGCGAGGACCTCTCTGTTCCGTGTTGACAGGTGGATGCACATGGAGAAGTAGGTGTGTTAAAAACGGCAACGTGATTTATGTTTAATTAGATTCTTTACACCAAACCTGAATTGTTGAAAAATTAACTTTTCTTTTTTGAATGTAAGGAAACTCATCAACCCTTTTTTTTTCTTTTGTTCAGAAAGTCACGGTTGAATTGGCAGCACATTTCACTGGAATCCCCCAATTCGATGAACTCTATAAATACATGAAGCTTTGATAGGATCATCAGAACACTCAGGTGTTTCCTATGAAGCCATCTGTTTCTGGGGAGTTTTCCAATGGGACATTTCTAAGCCTTACCATGACCTTTTCATGCTCCTTGGTCTGTTTCTATCTTCCTTCTATCAGGGTCCATTTTGTTTATGTGCATTTTTATTCAGAAATTACCCATTTCCTCTAGGCTTCCAGTGTTCTCTTATTTGATTTTTAGAATTTTTAAAAATGTTATTTGAAGTAAAATTGGCATCGCAGGGCTTAAACTCAGGACCCTCAGATCAAGACCTTAGCTGAGATCAAGAGTCTGACGCTTAACCTGTTGAGCCACCCAGATGCCCCACTCTTATTTGACTTTGAATCTCTATTCTGTTTCTATTTTTTCCAGAATTATCACAGTTAATGAACCAAGATTGATAACTTATTGCTAACTGAAGTTCAGATTGTGTCCGGCTTCCCTCTGTTCTGCCTTTGCTGCTCCAGGGTCCCATGTGGGGCAGCACATGACAGGTGGTCATCACGTTTCTTCAGGCTATTCTTGGCTCTGACAGTTTCTGAGATGTGCCTTGTTTCAGTGACCTTGACGGTGTTGAGGAGGAAAGGTCAGATGTTTTGTGCATTTAGCTCCACTTCTGTGATGGGTGGCTGAGTGTCTACATCAAGCATTTGGAATTCTTGTGCCTTGTTTTCTACTCATTACAAAAAAAAAAAAGGTCTATGTAATAAGTTATTTTTACCACCGTGAACCCTGGGTAGTTATAGGCTTTGATTTTATTCCAGCAGTAGGCTGTGTAGTTGATCAGTTTAGTCCTGCTGTGGCTGTGGCTCTTCGTGTCGTCTCCTGTTTCCCTTGACATAATTCCAACTTGGTGGATTTCCATGATTGGTACTTACTCATTTTCTGATATTTCAGGATTATCCTGGCTCCTGCAGTCACTGTTTCAGCTCCTAGAGCCAGCCATCCCTTCCAAGAGCCCTTTTTATGGAGAATGGCATAAAAAAACTGATGTACCATGGGAACTAAATCTGCTCAGATTGAAGAGGAAAATTGACCAGGGCAGGCCCAGTCCAGGAGGCCCTGGAAGACAGAAAGTTACTAACAAGAATCTAGAGATAACCAGAAACCCTACTGGGAGCAAGCGATAAGCAGCCCTTTCTGCCTCCGTAAGAGGGCTTCCAGCCACAGGCTCCCTGTGCTACTGTTCCCGCCTGAAGCAGCCCCCACTCCCCCAGTTTCAACCCACCTACCAGCAGTCAGCATAGCCCTTGGAGCCTGACTGCCTGCACTCCCCTATAAGAGCCCTATAACCCCGTTGCCCGGGGCCCAGAATTTGGAGCACGAGCTCATCTGGGTCCGCCAGTGCAAAATATATCCGAGTTCTCCTACTTCTCTGAGTGTCACTTGGTCTCTCGCCGGCCTGATTCTTATTTTTCCGCAACAAAATGTTGGGGTCCAGGAGCAAACAGAATTCTTGAGACGTCTTTGGTGCAAAAAATGTGGTTTTAGTAAAGCACAGGAACAGGACTCATGGGCAGAAAGAGCTGCATTGAGATTGTGAGGAGTGACTGATTCTATACTTTCAAGTCGGGATGGGGTTAGGGATAGTGGAAGTCTCTTAGGAATTTGGAAGCAAGGTTTTCAGGACCTTGAGGGGTCATTTACTACTGTCTAGTGAAATCTTAAGTCATGAGACCCTTCAGATGTGTATCAGTGGGCCATATGTTCAGAGGACGATTGCTAACATGTATCTTGGGGAGTGGTGGAGATAAAGGAAGTTTTTAAAGGGATTTTTTATATGTTGAAGAAAACTTACAGGATCCTGGTGGTCGGGCTCATGTCAAGCCAAGGTTGCCTTTTGCCCTTAGCAAGGTATCAATATTGAGGCAGCTGAGTTCCTGGAGGAAGATCGCCGCGCTTGTTTTAACTACCTGTCAGTGGGCTGTGATGAGGGAACAGAAGCCTGGCTGCACACAAGGCACAAGCTCGCACCCTGCAACCTCCCCCCACCCCCACTCCTGGGCAAGACTTGTTTGACATTCTTCCAGGAAGCTCCCAACTATTTTAATGTTAATGCCTTGCTAGAACAAAAAAACAACTCCACCAACGCAAGGCCTAGGGTATCTTGTGAATCTTCTTTAACATATGAAAGTACTTTCTCAACCTCCGTTTTTCCTTACTAGCTCCTCCAACCCTGTAGGATGTAATCAGCCACCTCCTCACAACCCCGGTGCTGCAGCTCTTTCTGCCCACGGGTCCTGTCCCCGTGCTTTAATAAACCATCAGTTTTGCACCAATTTTGAATTCTTTCTTGGTCGTCGGCTCCGGACTCCACCCCATTGAACCTCACGGGTATGCCACAACCTCATCATATGGCGCCTGAACGTGGAGCTTTGAGTCTTTTCATCCCGACTCTGAGCTTTGGTGCAAAATTGGTGAGTACTTTCTCTTCTCTACCTTTATTCCCCTTTCAGGGACTCTTCAAGGAGTACAGTCTTATTGGAACCCTTTCATGTCGATAGGTCAGGCTGCAATCCTCTAGCCCATGGCTACTCTATGGGGAGGAAAAAGCCTGCCTTTTGGCTGGAAGTGAGTACCCTGGCCGGGATGGTAATAAGACCCAGAAACTTGATGCCCTCTCTTTACTGCTGTCCTTATAAAAAGTCGTCTGTCTTGGGCACGGGACAGCCACCTAAGTGACTAGCACAGCTGCCAATCTTAAGACTCCCGTGTGAGGTTTCCTCCTGATGGATCTAATGGGATGCCCTCCACATCCCTGGTCTAGCTGCTTCTGGCCGCGGGACCTCCACTAGGAGCCCGCAGAAAACGGTACCCTAATGTGGGTAAATTCCCAAATGTACCAGATTCAGCGGGCCTCGGGGGAGGGGCCGGCGCCTCCACTGAACTGAGGGCACCGAGTCCTGCACTGCCTCCACTGGCTGCAGGGGCGCCCCGGCGCAGCTCCCCCATAGTGGGGGGCATGCGTGCTCCAGCGGCTTCACCTCTGCCTGCGGTTCCAGGAGAACCGCCTCCTCCAGACTGGCTGTGGAGGACGTGGGGCCGCCTCAGCGCCCCCCGCGGAGGAGAAGGTGAGGAGAAGCCACCTGAGCGGGGACTGCCGAGGGGTCCGTGCTCACAGGACCCCGTGGAGGAAGGGCGGGCTGTGTAGACGGTGGGGTTTCTGTGGCTCTGTGTGCGGTGACTTGGGGTGCCTGGCGGGGCTGTGCGTGGGGCTGTGGGGTCTCCCCTTTCTGGGCTCGGATCCGCTGGGCTGGTCCGCGGGTCTGTGTTTACACGCACACCGATTCGGTCCCTGGGCCTCCTCAGGCAGTCTGCAGTCAGGGAGCCTCCAGCGGCCCGCTGCTCGTGCTCCCCGGGCCTCGGCCCTGCAGGGTCCTCCCCGCGTCCACACCCGGTCAGGGCTGTCGGTTCGGTGTCTGAAAGTTCGGTAGCGACGGCACGCACTCTGCAGTCGGCTGTGGGGAGAGCAGATATTTTCACGGTTCTTCCCGTCTCCGAGTGTCTCCCTCGACGTCTGTCGTCAGTGTCTCAGGGGTGTCCGAGAACAGGGCTGTCCCCTGCTCAGTATTTCATGGAGGAGGAGGAGCAAGTTGAGAGGGTTGTTTTGAAGGAAAGTCCCCTGGAAAGAAGTGGGGTTCGGGGTGATAGAGGGTTCTTACCCACTGAGCTGCAGGGGTGGTGATTTCCTGGAGGAGGTGAAACCCGTGTCTTCCCCTTTTTTTTTAGTTTTTTCTTAGTTAGATAGTCAGGACCAGGGTCCCCAACAAGAAAGTACAGAGTCAGGACAGTTAAAATAGCACTGACATCCTGTTCTGCAGCTTGGATGGGACCACACTGACATTCTGCTTTGTAGCCTTTTCAGGAATGACTTCTGCAAAATGTCCTAAAATAAGACAACCGCAAAAACATTTGTCAGTATCATGGGCAAGGGGCAGTTAAGACCTAACCCCCCAGATGTCAGGAAAAAAAATGTATATATATATATATATATATATATATATATATATATATATATATATATATATATAGAGCAGTGCAAGGACAAAATCCTAAGCATTTTGTCAAACCTCTGGGTCGTTCACAGATGAGACTAAAGTAGCTGGGGACTTGTAGGCAGTTATTTGTCCACTGTCCAAAATAGGAAATGATAAAAGAGACAGATGAGGTCTCCTCTGGCATTGTCCTTGATCCTCATCCTCCCCCGAGGATGATGGCCATCTCTGAATAGGTCAGTGACAGGGACTCACTCATCAGTGTAAGGCATCTGTTCGCCAGAGACGTCAGCCAGGGAAACACTTTGTTCTCTGGACCAGCCCAGCCACAGCCGAGGATGTCACAGCCTCTCTCGTGGCGCTCATCAGGCTCACTAGGTCACCAGGCAGGCACTTGCTTGTGATTTGGGAAGTTCCGTAGAGTTTGCAATTCTTTCATTCACCTCCTAGAGGCAAAGTGCAGATCTCTTATCACGTGAAGTCGTGAAGTCATCGTGAAAAGTGTCCTTTGGCTTCCAGAAAAATAGGGTGGGGCTTCTGGTAGCTCAGCCAGTTAAGCGCTCTTCCTTTGCTACACATCATGATCCCAGGTTCTGGAATCGAGCTTTATTGGGCTCTGCTCAGTGATGGAAGGGCAAGGGAAATAGTTTAGAACCCAGGAAAGGTGGCTAAAGGGGAGTGAAATGGGAACTCAGTCTGTGTGTTGCTTTAGAATTGATTTGGAAGTTAGTTTCCTCTGATGTGATTGTTCTTGAAACAGAAAAGCTGTATTGGTTTTTATAGATGGTCCATTGTCTAAAGGAACAGACAGTGGAAGTTCACCAAATACAAAACTAAATTAATTGTTCAAGTGACAGATGCCACCAAGTTGTTCCCAAATTTCATTCTACGGTGGTACATTCATTATAACCTTAGTTCATGACATGTAAGAATTGACTATCATATATTGGCAAAATATGCTCCTCAGTAGTAGAATAATAGAGGACACATATTGTGTAAAATTTATATGACTACAACTTCCATGCTTCCTTTTGGTTCCTTACATTTCTATGAATTGGATATTTTTGTTCTCAGGCTTAAAAACTCAATGTCAGTATTTAGAGTTTTCATTATTCGTTTTCCCGTAGTGAGTTACAAAATAACTAAACTATGTATGAACTTTTAAAAATGCTATGTTGAAAATTACAACAGGAAAGTTCCATTTTTAATATTATATCAGTGCGCTCTCTATTTTCAGTGCATTAGTGTTCATTAGAAACTTATACACTTCATGGAACCTAAAAAATATCACATTAGAAGAAGAAAAGGTAGGAGAGTCATGAATGTTTAAGTAATTGATGAATTAGACCAAACGCAGGTTGTGTGTGCTTTGCAAGTGCGTGTGTGTGTGATTGATTAGGAATGGTTCAGCTTGTAAGCCTCTGAGAAGAACCCAGGGAGCCTTTCAGAGTAGTTCGTATCTGTTCTCAGAACTCGAATCTCTTAGTCCAACAGTCAATCCAGTAAACTTTGAGGTCTCTCTCTCGAAGAGTTTCTAGTCCTCGGAGCCATGTCGCCTAAACCTGTGAGTATATGGCATTCTAGGGTATCCATAGAGCCCCATTAGCTAAAGATACCAGTCATGTGAGTGATTTCAGCATTTCCCAAAGAGTACCTCTTGGGTCCGTGTCCATGTCAGTTCCCCTACACTCTCTCATACACTAGTTGATGTGATTCAGTGTGTTTGCAGGATAATCCCCCACATGTGATTTCTGCTTTCCTACGTCCTATCTGTTCTGATCTTCTTTCTTATGGTAGGGGTTGGGAAGCAAGCCTGTGTGTGTGTAGGAAGGGTGTGTTTAGGTGTCTGCCTTCAGAGACGGATGATGTCCAGAAATTGTACTTGGAATTGATCCCTCAGCCCTAACTTAGGTCAATTATCCATCCTCTGAGCGTCAGAATTCCATCCTTGACTTGGATGTTCGTCTGTTCTCCAAGTTGTCCTCAGAAATAAGGATGTCATCCATCTAGGGAATACTGGTTTATGCGTATGTTTTTGTTTTAGGAAAGGCCTGGATATTCCTGAAAATAACACTGTGGAGCACCCTTTCCTGTGCTTGTTGGCCATCAGTAAATCTTTTGTGAAATACTCGTTTTTAAATAGACGGTCTTTTTATGGTTCATGAGTAGGAATTCTTTCTTGACAAGTCTTTGTCAGTGTGTGTATTGCAAATCTTTACTTTCCAGTCTGCAGCTCACCTTTTCATTTTCTTAGTGGTCAAAAGATAGGGAGAGATGTCACATTTTTAAGGGGAGTGTGAGAGGGAGAAGCAGGCTTCCCGCCGAGCAGGAAGCCCAATGAGGGGCTCCATCGCAGGACCCTGGGATCATGACCAGAGCCAAAGGCAGATGCTTAACAGCTGAGCCATCCAGGCGCCCCCCACTGAATTCTTTTAAATGGTTAGTATACTCTGTGGCCTACCCCAAGATCACCATGTTCTACATTTTCTTCCAGAAACTGTCTAATGTGAAGCTACAATCCATCTCAAATTTCTCAATTCCATGTTTCATTCTAATAGGGTATTTATAGACTCTTTTGGATTTTCTATGTATACAATCCTATCTGTGAGTAGTCACAATTATCCCCTCCATTCTTACACTTTTGGTTTCTCTTGCTGTATAAGACTGGGTAGATTCTCCAATGCAATGTTGGATAGAGTCTCATTGTTTGGAAATTTTAATATGCCTTTCTTAATATTTGATAGAGCAGACAAAACTCGGTCACAAATGTGACCTAATTGACGTCTATGGAACATTCGATAATAAGTGCAGAATACATTATTTTCCAGCGGTCATAGACTATTTACCCAAACAGATGATATGTTGGGCCATGAATCATGTCTATGTTTCAAAATCCTGATGTTAACTAGATTCTATTCTTAGGCCTCCAAGGAATAGAGCCCTAGTCCTCATCAAAAGAAGACCAGGCAGTCCCTCTATGTTTAAAAATTCAATGTAACTTTGCTGCATATCTTAAGGGTCAGAGAGGGGATCGCAGTGGATATTTGCCACCTTTTCTACATCAGGGCTCACACACAATGGCCCTTTGTCTCTGAAGAACACTGACTATCCTAACGTAGACAGGAGTTAAGCCTCCTATCAGAGTTCTGCATGTGCCAGCCACACCTGGCAGCCTTGGCCTGTGTCCCCCCCCCCCAGCTGTCCTTTCTGGTGGCCCTGAGCTAAGGGGGTCAACATGAATGGTAATTATGGCTCCTGAGCACCTGCTCTTGGGAGAGTCCACACTGGCTCTGTGTAGCATTCTCCCTCTTAAACTTCTCAACTGGGGTGTAGATAGAATGAGTCCCATTTCCTAGATGGATAGACAAGGGCTCAGAGATAATATGAATTACAGAGGATTTTAGTGTCAGAAACCTAAGTGGGATCTCCAAACTGACTCCAAATCCCTTGTTCTTCCATACAGGGTACCATTTCCCTCCTACCTCCGGTCTTCTTGATCTGGAAACCTAGGAAGTATTAGGATTTTCTTGTTGTGTGGCCAGCTGGAACGAATTCGGCTGCCCTTTTAACCTCTGCCCATCATGATCATGAAGATAATTATCTCAGTGGAGGACCTTTGAGTAAGAGACTTAAAGATCCCTAGGAATAGAGATACTATACTATTTTTCTGATATTAAAGTGACTGAAAGAACTATCCTTTTTTAATTGATGGAGGCTCTGGTCTGTTCAGAGTGTGCTGTAAGGTCGGAAATAGTATTTAAAAACACTCAGCCTCTTCTACAGAGTGAGACAATGCTTCTAAAGATGGCTAAAATATTCCCTTACCTCCGATTATTTACTTCCCAACCATCGTAGTGTTTCTGTGTTAGGATTATGATTTCCATGAGGCAAAAGTTGCAGAGAAAGAACTTAGTGTATCCAGGGGCACTTTCGTGTTGTGACAGTGAGCTATTCTGTTGTATTCTGTAGTCCAAGGGAATGGTGCCAGACATCTCTAAGATGTCTAGCAGTTCTAAAATTCTGACTGTAAATGATCTCTATGCTTCAGAGATTTGGGCAGGACAAGGGGAGGAGTCCAGAGACCGTGAATGCCTCTGTTACCTGTGTTGACCATGGAGCAGGGAACCTTCTGTAGGGGTCCTTTGGTGAAAGGTGCTTTCGTTTCAGGTTCCTCCATTTGGTAGTGATGATAAGGATAAGAGTAATTTTTATTTCATACCATCTGTGGGCCCTGATCTTGGCCTCCCAGGGAAGCTATCCTTTAACATTTTACCCAGCTCAAAATGACTGGGCAAAACCTCAAAGCATGGGCCCTGTTTCTGCCCCCAGCACATATTGTCCATCTGCTTCATAAAGAAAAAAAGAACCAAAAAATGCCTTTGCCAACATCAAGGTAAGAACACAAAAGAACTTCTCTGGCTCCCGTAGGATGAAAGTCATACTGACTTGTACATACTGAAAACATAAGAAAAAGTCTGTCACTTTCTGGAATCTTCTTCCTCATCATGATGTGTAACTGTACGTAACACAAAATACAACAAATATATAACCCTGCCCCAAATGTTCCTTCCCTGGAGCACTCCCTTCTTTGTGAAGATTGTGTCTCCCAGGCAGCTGTCCTGACTTGGGTTTGAATAAAACTCTCTTCCTTTCTCTCTAAAATGTTTTAAAAGGTTCATTCATTTAGTGTTGACAATAACACTATGTTTTCTTTTTAAGTGAAAAATAAATGTTCCTGTTTCACAACTGTGACAGCACAGAAGGCCGGGTGTTCCTACTAGCTGCTTCCCTGCAGAACCAAGCATGTGTATATAGATTCCAGCACAAATGGGCTCATCCTAGAATGATGCTTTGAGGGTCTGAGAAGCACTATCCACTCCGTGGGTGAGACAAGAAGGCGAAGCTATTCCCGCTTGGAACATTCCTTTTGGGCTTAAAATTGCCTTGAAAATGCATGAAAGCATTGCTCGTTTCTTAAAGCCCAAGGCTGGAACAGTCTGAGAGCAGGTGACCTTGCCAGGAACCAGGCACACCCCTGCAGGGAGGGTTGGTGCGGAAGGGAAGGGGCAGGGCTCTGAGGGTGGTCTGCAGCTCGAGGGGTCTGCGTGAAGGGGCTGTGTGTGTGTATGTGTGTGTGTTTGGGGCCCTGCCCACGATCCCACTCACGCCTGCGCAGGGCATTGCGCCAAGGAGGCGCCTCCTGGACCCCCTGCGCTTCCAGAGTTGTGAGTCACGGGGTGAGTTGCCCGGCATTCAAGGGGCTGGAAGCCCCACACTCCCCAACCAATCACCGCGTGGGGGTGGAGCTACGTCTCTGTGGTGACCCGGAGCCAGAGGACAGAGCAGTCAGAGCAGCCAGAGGACGTAGAAGAGGGAGCCAAAGAAGGGGAGTTCTGACCTGTGGAGTTCTGAGAGAGTCGACCTGTGGAGTTCCTGGCTGAGGGAGTGCGTGCTGTGTGTCGGGGTGGGGGTCTGGGAGTAGGGGGCACCCCGGGTGGGAGGTGAGGTTCTGGAAGGGCGTGTGGAGAGAGTTCCTCATGGAGACTCAGGTGAGTTTTTTTTCCCTTGCAAGTCTCTTCTGCCCAGTCTCCGTCAACTGGCCTTATGCCCCAGACCCAGGAACTCCAGGGCGCCCGCTCAGCAGAGCTTTTGTGGGATGGGTTGCAGACATTCCAGGGTTTCCCGTGTTCCCCAGGAAGAGCGAGAGTAAGGACCGCACAGTCCCCAACTTCAGTGGGGTGCCCCCTGTCCCCTGACACAGTGCAGGTAACGGACCTTGAGCAGTACCCCGAGTTCAGCAGGGTGTTCCCTTTTCCAGCTGACAGCACTTCTCTGGCTCCACGAGACCCAAGGTTTTAAACGTCTGCATCTGAGTCAGTGAGGCCTCTTGCCACAGGACGCCAGCATTCAGAGAAAGCTGCAGGTCCGTTTGGGGAAATGGCATCTCCACGTCAGGACTGGAGGTAAAACCTCTCATTAACCCACCATCTCCTGGGCTTTGCTCTTTGCTCTAGTTGAGCCATGAAGTAAAACTGAAGTAGTACTTGTCAGCGTTCTGGATTTGCTGAAAGAGGTACTTAGTTTCTGAGCAGGGAGAACGTTGCAGGGCATCCCATTTTCCCTGTTCCTTTATTGCTTATGAATGGATTTTGAACAGCTGTTTCCTAGAAACACTCTTTTATTAGAAAGGGAAGGTGAGATTTACTCTTTGTGTATTTTTAAGATATACTTTATTCCTCATCTCACAGTGTTTATTCTGTTGGGCCTAAGATGTGGTTGAGAAGCCACCATTTAGAGTTAGGTGGCTTTTTTGTCGTCAGATACAGATTTGGATGATGCCTTGTCCTATATCAAAGGTGATGTTTCATCACTGATTCGTCTTTTCATCCAAAGAGTTACAATGAGGGTCGAGGGAAAATTCAACATTATTCAAAGCAGCCTTTTCCTGTTTAAAAGTTGAGCTTGACTATCTAGCTTTACTAGATGTATCATCTCGGTATTTTGAAGGGCCATATTCTCTCTGTCGTTTCTTTGGTGGTGGAGTCAGAAGGAGAGTCTCTGGGAATTCCTCTGGATAGAGGCATGCCGGTGGCTTCAGGGGGCTTGGTGTCGGGAGCCCTGGGCGGAGTTCTGGAACTGCTTGCCCGATGCTGGGTGAGTCAGGTTATCCCACAGAGTTTCTGTTTCCTCCTTATGAGATTGCTGGAAGGTGACATAAGTCAAGCAGAGAAAGGCAATGATCATACAGTTTCACTCATTTATGGAACATAAGAAATAGCAGGGAGATCAGTAGGAGAAGGAAGGGAAGAATGAATGAGGAGCTTCACAGAAGGGGGAATGAATCACAAAAGACTATGGACTCTGGGAAACAAACTGAGGGCTTCAGAGGGGGAGGGTGGTGGTTGATTGGGATAGGCCACTGATGGGTATTAAGGAGGGCACGTATTGCACGGAGCCCTGGGTGTTAGCCGTAAACAAGGAATCATGGAACACTCCATCAAAAACTAATGATGTGGTGTATGGTGACTCACATAACATAATTAAAAAATTAAAAAAAAAGAAATTGCTGGAGGGTCATCTCTATGGAAAGGCTTTTTACACAGAAACTGTTCTGCCTAAGGAAGAGTAACTAAACATGATGTGATTTGGGCTGTATTATTCTGTAAATAATTTTAAAACTCCCTGTCCTAGGGATACGATATGTTATTGCACGCAGAGGCCTGAGAAAGCTGCAATGAAAGCTTGAGATCTCAGAGCACATTCGTGTTCCATGGATACGTCACTGAACGGTTTGCACAGGTAGGCAGGTAAGTGGAGAGAAATATGACAGAAGGGGAGAGAAGGTGTGAACCATTCATTAGGTAGCCTTCTCCCCTTCTCAGGAAAGCCTTGGGCCAGTGTCATTTTGGAAGAAGAGGGGGAATCCTGGAGCTTTGCAGCAGACAGGGGAGTTCCAGGTCTGGGTAGAGGTGACAGGGATCCCAGAGGAGAGCTGAGTGCATTCTGCAGCAGGGTGTGGGCAGGGCAAGCTCCAGGGGTGGCTGTGAGTCTCCCGTGTGACCGTTGTGACAGGTGAGGGCTGCGAGCAGGTTCCTGGCCGAGGACAGGTGAGGCACAGGTGGAGAGCTGGCCGAGCCCCTTCTTCAGGGCCACCGGCCTCACCAAACACACACAGCCTCATCGTCTGTCCCTGTCACTCCAATTCAGACTGTCAGAGTCGCCAGGCCGAGATGTTTGGTGGTGCTTCTTTCCTTGCATGCGTGCGAAGTTTCAAACCTGAGGTGACGGACGTGATGGGTCCTCAGAACATCTGTTACTCTTTTATTTCCTGCTCTACTTCCGATCGGTGAAGTGAATCGGACCTGCTAGTGGAAGGAGCTATCTGTGCGTTTTTATTTCCTAGTTTAATTAAACAATGGGAAAAGAGTCTTCTGAAATAGTAAAGGAATCCTTTCTGGGTGTTCATGTTTTTCTCTTCTGCGAGCCACATTCCGATATTAGAAATTATTTGTTAAAGTGAAACAGCCTCAGAGCTGTCACAGGGTTTGGTGGCCTTTGTGAGAGGGAGAAAGGGAGAAGGAGTGTAGGTTCTTTAGGAGGTTGGGGAGTGCCACATTGTGCTCCCAAAGGAAATGGAGCCTCCAGTCAGCCTTCCCGGGGCAGGGGTGGCGGGGGGGGGTGCTGCTTACCTGGAGGCCCATCCTGGGCTCTGGAAGCTTGACCTGGTGAGTCACTGGTGACTTGGGCTGGGGAATCGATGAAGAAAATAGAATGAATGCTGGGGGTTGCCTGTATCCTTTGGACTCAGACAACTCCATGTAGCAAAGGAACTCTTCACCCCTGAGGCGTGTCGGGATCCCTGAGGGTGTGGGGTTTGCTTCAGGGGCTGAGGTTCTGTCTTCATCCTTATCTGGACCGGAGCCATGTTGTCTGGCTATGGAGATCCAGACCCTTAGGTGACCATGTCATCATCATCATTATCATTATTAGTATTAGTATTTTAACAAAGCAATAGAGACATTGACTTTGAGATAAAAATACCAAAAGGAACAATATAAGGACAAATATATACGTGATGATTGAACTTGTGGTATCTCTCATTGGTGTGGGTCTTGTAAGGCTGCCCGAAAGAGAAAGACCAAGAATTCTATGTGGATAGAAGTGTGCTGTGCACAGGGAGTGTTTTATTCCATCATTTGACTTCTCTCTCTGAAGGGAAAATAGAGTGGTGTCTGGAGCTTGGTTTCTGATTGGAAGGACTGGGAGGCCATTGAATTGAAAGAGCAGTGTTCATGCTGACATGGTGCTCAGTGCCCAGTGAGCGAAGGTTGGAAGCTTGGACTCAGAAGCGTTGGTGTTCAGGGAGGGTGTTGTCCGAGTTTGCAGCACATTGGGTCACTTGGCTGGTCTGCCTAATCGGGCCAGTTTCTGCCTTTCTAAGGGCAGCTTGAAAGTGGCTTGCAACCCTAGGGCGTTTGCGGAGTGGTCTGCATGGGACCCCGGTGTGGGCCAGTGTAGACATAACCCAGGGAATTCCAGAGCTAACGATGAGCACGTTTGTGAGGCTGGAGTTTGCTTCTCTGTGAGAAGGATTGAGCTGGAGTGGAAAGAAGTCTCTGGGTCTTAGGACTCACTGAGCAGGTCCGAGCCTGGCTGGGTGGTGGGATCAGATGTCTGTTTCCCAGGAGCTTGGCCAGAGGGAGATTTGGACCCTGGGAAGTGTCTCTGCTCAGCTTTCTCTGATGAGCACCTCAGGCAAGGGGAGGAAGCGTGTGTGCTCACCCGTCATCGAGGAAGGTGTCTGGTTTCAGGTTTCGTGTGCAGGTAGATTCCTCGTATGGCTCCCTTTCCTGATGGTGTTCAGGGTGCAGGAGGTGGGTGGACCCCTTGTCCCGGGCATCCCGGCTGTGGAAGAGTCCTGGGGCACCTTTTCCCCTGGGGATTTGGAATACGACATTGGCCAGATGGTACTTCACTAGGAGGGTGATACTTGAGTCAAAATCTAAAGAAGGTGAGTGATATCACATCAAGAGCATTGTAAACAGAAGGGAAAGCATGTGCACAGGCCGCGGGCAGGAGCATACCAGGTGAATGCCAGCAAGAAGGCCCTGTGGCCACAGGAGACAGCATAGGACATGACCTCAGGGAGGTGACAGAGTGTGACAGAAAGCCATGGCAGGGCTGTGACCCCATGGGACCCTGTTTCACTGGGCCATCCTGGCTGCAGGGTTGAGTACAGATGACAGAGGGTTGAGGATGGGCAAGGGAGGTCAATGATGACGCTTTAACAGGAACTCAGGCAAGAGATGGGCTCCAGTGTGGACCAGACAGGTGGCCTTGGAAGGAGTGGTTAGTCCTATTCTGGGTACATCTTGAAGATGGAGCTCACAGGATTTGCCAACGGCTTAGATATCGGGGATGGGAGAAAGGAGGAACTGGGGTAACTCCCAGCTGTTGTGGGTTGTCCTGAGTGAGGGGAAGGAGAAAGTTTCTGGGAGTAGGAAGTAGTCGGTGTTCTGCATGCTGAGGAAGGTGCCTTTCCCAGTGGATCTGCTGAGGTTTGTGTCTGGGAGAACCTTTCACATCTCCTCCCTCAGCAACGTTCAAGTATAAGTATCCCCCACTTTTTAAAAGCTCATGGGAAGACACTTGGCTTTTTGGAAAGATCTCTGTTATTACCTGGTTTCACTAATGGGAAGAAACCTGAAGAGGATTTTCCTCTTATGAAAAAAGTCAAACAGTGAGCATCGCGTTCAGCATCTGTTTTGGGGAGAAGCATGACAGAGGCGGCGTGCACCCTAACCAGCTCCTTCCTGGGAACCGCTCTCCGCGTCCAGCCACCAGCGCTTTGAATTGTGTCTGTGAGCATCTGCTGTGCTTTATCTCCATTTATTTTCGGCATCCGTTAGGAGTTGTGTCCTGAGGCCTAAGAAAAGCCAAAGAGAAGTCATTTTTGGAGTCTGAGTGTGCTCACTCATTTTTCCGTATATATTAATGGTCATTCCTTCTTTACACCCTTTCTGCTGTGAAAGGTTTCCTAGGAGCACTGTACTTTCAAAGAGCGGGGGAACCTGTACCCTGTCCTGCAGGGTTAGCTTTAGTCTCCATGCTGCACAGAATATTCTATGACTGTCAGATTTTCTCACTCAGACACTGCGTCTTTGACCACCTTCACCTGCCCTCCCCTTCCCCGAATCAGGTGCCCACCCATCTGTTCTCTGTATCCATGCGTTCAGTATTTGTTTATTCCACGTGAAATGTATACGACAGCATCGGGTATTTGTCTTTCTGTGTCTGAGTTACTTAGCATAAGGCTCCCAAAGTCTGTTTCTTTTTTTTATTTATTTATTTTTTATTTTTTTTTATTTTTTTATGATTTTTTATTATATTATGTTAGTCACCATACAGTACATCCCCGGTTTCCGATGTAAGGCTCGATGATTCATTAGTTGTGTATAACACCCGGTGCACCATGCAATACGTGCCCTCCTTACTACCCATCACCGGTCTATCCCATCCCCCACCCCCTCCCCTCTGAAGTCCCTCAGTTTGTTTCTCATAGTCCATAGTCTCTCATGTTTCATTCCCCTTCTGATTACCCCCCTTTCTTCTTTATCCCTTTCTTCCCCTACCGATCATCCTAATTTCTTATGTTCCATAGATGAGAGAAATCATATGATAGTTGTCTTTCTCTGTGACTTATTTCATCTTAGCATTATCTCCTCCAGTGCTGTCCATGTTGTAGCAAATGTTTGAGAACTCGTTCTTTCTGATAGCTGAGTAATATTCCATTGTATATGGACCCCATCTTCTTAATCCAGTCATCTGTTGAAGGGCATCTCGGCTCTTTCCACAATTTAGCTATTGTGGACATTGCTGCTATGAACATTGGGGTGCATATGG
>NW_024423319.1:95519590-95520402 GCF_017311325.1 Ursus maritimus
CCGATATCTGTGCACGGTTTCATGCTCCCCGCTTCGTACCTCAATACTCAGCGCTGGAGATGTTCATTTGTAGAGATCCAGATGTATCTTCCTGCGTCTCAGGCTGGTTCCGTGGTTGTTTAGGCTGGTCTGGTACCTATCCAGCTTGACTTGGGGGACCGGCTGAAAACGGTGTCTCCTACTCCTCCGCCATCTTAACTCCTCCCCGCAAGGACTATGTTTCTATGTCTGTTTATTGGGAATAATGCTGCAGTGAACATGGGAGTGCATCTGTCTTTTTGAGGTACTGTTTTTGTGCTCTCCAAATCAATACTCAGTAGAGCCATTACTGGGTTGTGTGGTAGTTGTATTTATTTTTCAGGAACCTCCATACCGTTTGTCACAGTGGCTGCACCCATTTCCATTCCCACCAACAGTGCACAGGGTCCTGTCGTCTGCACACCCTTGGCCACACCTGGTGTCTGTCTCTGGGACGATTGACATTCCAACAGTTGTGAGGTGATAGCTGATTGTGGTTTTGACTTATGTAAACTGGATTATTCGTTTTTTGGGTGTTAGGTTGTATAAGTTCTTTATATAGTTTGGATACCAGCCCTTTATCAGATACGTCATTTGCAAATACTTTCTCCCATCCCACAGGTTGCCTTTTGGTTTTGTGGATTGTTTCTTTTGCTCGGCAGAATGTGTTAGTTTTAAGTTGTGGCTGTCATGAGCAGTGCTGCTATGTATGTGTGTCCCTGTCTATCTTGTCTGTCTGTCTATCTTTCTATCTATCTATCTATCTATCTATCTATCTATCTATCTATCTATCT
>NW_024423319.1:95520412-95523475 GCF_017311325.1 Ursus maritimus
CCGATATCTGTGCACGGTTTCATGCTCCCCGCTTCGTACCTCAATACTCAGCGCTGGAGATGTTCATTTGTAGAGATCCAGATGTATCTTCCTGCGTCTCAGGCTGGTTCCGTGGTTGTTTAGGCTGGTCTGGTACCTATCCAGCTTGACTTGGGGGACCGGCTGAAAACGGTGTCTCCTACTCCTCCGCCATCTTAACTCCTCCCCGCAAGGACTATGTTTCTATGTCTGTTTATTGGGAATAATGCTGCAGTGAACATGGGAGTGCATCTGTCTTTTTGAGGTACTGTTTTTGTGCTCTCCAAATCAATACTCAGTAGAGCCATTACTGGGTTGTGTGGTAGTTGTATTTATTTTTCAGGAACCTCCATACCGTTTGTCACAGTGGCTGCACCCATTTCCATTCCCACCAACAGTGCACAGGGTCCTGTCGTCTGCACACCCTTGGCCACACCTGGTGTCTGTCTCTGGGACGATTGACATTCCAACAGTTGTGAGGTGATAGCTGATTGTGGTTTTGACTTATGTAAACTGGATTATTCGTTTTTTGGGTGTTAGGTTGTATAAGTTCTTTATATAGTTTGGATACCAGCCCTTTATCAGATACGTCATTTGCAAATACTTTCTCCCATCCCACAGGTTGCCTTTTGGTTTTGTGGATTGTTTCTTTTGCTCGGCAGAATGTGTTAGTTTTAAGTTGTGGCTGTCATGAGCAGTGCTGCTATGTATGTGTGTCCCTGTCTATCTTGTCTGTCTGTCTATCTTTCTATCTATCTATCTATCTATCTATCTATCTATCTATCTATCTATCTATCTATCTCCTGGTACAGAGAACACATTTCTCCAGGGAGTGGAATGCTTGGTTACAGGGAAGTTTCAGGAATGAAGTACTGGGTCACAGGGAAAAAATAATCTTTAAACCACAAGGTAACAGAAGTGATGAAATTAGTTTATACTTCCAACAATAGTGGTGAGTGTCTCATATTTAAATTGTTTGACATTCGTTATTATCACTTATTGAAATATTTCTTACCTAATAGGTGTGTAGTGGTACTTCCTTATGGTGTGAATTTTAGTTTTCATGATTACTGGTGAGATTACAGCTTAAATATAGTTATTGACTTTTAGGATTTGCTGTTTTTCAAAGAGTATGTTGAAATTTTTTGCTCATCTTTCTATCAGGTTATCGGTTTTCCCTTTTTTTGCTTTAGAAAAATTCATTTATTTGAATGGTAGTCCTTTTTTGGTTTATATGTTGCAATAATATTTTCAAACTCTGTGGCGTGGCTTGTCTTTTAATTATGTTTTCTTTTGGTGGAAAGTATTTCTTAATTGAATGTGGGTAAATACATCAATCATTTCCTTTAAAGCTTATACTTTCTCTATCCTAAAAATTCCTTTCTAGTTTGTGGCAAAAAGATATCCACCTATATTGTCTTTTAAAATGTATTTGAGGGGCGCCTGGGTGGCTCAGTTGTTAAGCATCTGCCTTCAACTCAGCTCATGATCCCAGGATCCAGGGATTGAGCCCTGCGTCAGGCTCAATGTTCAGTGGGAAGCCTGCTTCTCCCTCTCCTGCTCCCCTTGCTTGTGTTCCCTCTCTTGTTGCCTCTGTCAAATAAATGAATAAAATCTTAAAATATATATATATTTTATTATATATATTATTTATTATATAATATGTATAATATATAATATATATTTATTAAAATAATATATATATTTAAGCATTCCACATTTAGGTTATTAATCCATTTGGAAATAATTTTTTTATGGTATGATCCAGTTTTAGTTATTTTCCATACAAATGCCCTATTGCTCAGCATGTTTTAATTGAAAAGTTTGTTACTTCTTTGTCAATCTGCTGTGATACCTCTGCTATACAGTGTGGCAAGTGTGTGTGTGTGTGTCTGTATATTATATGATTTTATTTTAATATATGTTTTGGTCTGTTTTTTGGGTCTCTATAATTTTGGTCCATTCATTGGTCTCTATATTAGTACTGCACCATCTTACTTACTCTAGCTTTATAAGCTTTATAAGAAATCTAAATATTCAGTAGAATGAGTCCTCCCAAATTTATCTTATTCTTCAAATGTGTGGTGGTTATTCTTGGGCTTTTGTAATTCTGTATAAATTTTTGAAGATGCTCTTCAGGTCCACAACAAAATCTTTGGTGTTTTTACTTAGATTTCGCTCACTCTATAAATTAAATTTTAGATAATTAACATTTTTTCAGTACTAAGACATCCAATTTATAAACATAGAATGTATCTCTTCATTTTTTATTTCTTCAAGGTCTTTATGAAAGTATTATAATATTGTCTGTAGAGACTG
Organism: Ursus maritimus; assembly: GCF_017311325.1. Taxonomy (NCBI): domain Eukaryota; kingdom Metazoa; phylum Chordata; class Mammalia; order Carnivora; family Ursidae; genus Ursus; species Ursus maritimus. Next base: position 95,522,750 of record NW_024423319.1, read on the forward strand.
CACATCTTGTTAGATTTATTACTATTTCAGCTTTTTGTGATATCTGAACGGATTTATCTCTTTTTAATATCATTTTCTGTTGCTATATATAAAAATACAATTTATTTTTATTGATTTTTAACTAGAAATCCTATTAAACTCTTTTACAAATTCTAGTAATTTCCTGTACATTATTTTGTATTTTTCTTTACACATCAGTAGTGTATATGAATAGCAGAAGCTGTGTTTTTTCTTTTCTAATCCTTAGGCATTCTGATAATTCTATTTCTTGATTTCTGCACTGGCCAAGATCTCCAATGTAATAATGAATAGAAGTGGTTACAAAAGGTATCCTGGTCTTGTGCCTGATCTTAAAATTAAATCTTTAATTATCTCAATATTATCTATGATGTTACTGTATGATAGCTTCTTTTCAATTAATAATTTCTATTTCCACTTTGATAAGATTTGCTGAGTTTTTAAAAAATTTTTAAGTATTTTAATTCCAGCTAGTTAATATACAGTGTAATATTTTTTTTTAAAGATTTTATTTATTTATTTGACAGAGACAGAGACAGCCAGCGAGAGAGGGAACACAAGCAGGGGGAGTGGGAGAGGAAGAAGCAGGCTCCTAGCAGAGGACCCTGACATGGGGCTCGATCCCATAATGCCGGGATCACGCCCTGAGCCGAAGGCAGATGCTCAACCGCTGTGCCACCCAGGCGCCCCTATACAGTGTAATATTAG
>NW_024423319.1:95523485-95526409 GCF_017311325.1 Ursus maritimus
TCTATCTATCTATCTATCTATCTATCTATCTATCTATCTATCTATCTCCTGGTACAGAGAACACATTTCTCCAGGGAGTGGAATGCTTGGTTACAGGGAAGTTTCAGGAATGAAGTACTGGGTCACAGGGAAAAAATAATCTTTAAACCACAAGGTAACAGAAGTGATGAAATTAGTTTATACTTCCAACAATAGTGGTGAGTGTCTCATATTTAAATTGTTTGACATTCGTTATTATCACTTATTGAAATATTTCTTACCTAATAGGTGTGTAGTGGTACTTCCTTATGGTGTGAATTTTAGTTTTCATGATTACTGGTGAGATTACAGCTTAAATATAGTTATTGACTTTTAGGATTTGCTGTTTTTCAAAGAGTATGTTGAAATTTTTTGCTCATCTTTCTATCAGGTTATCGGTTTTCCCTTTTTTTGCTTTAGAAAAATTCATTTATTTGAATGGTAGTCCTTTTTTGGTTTATATGTTGCAATAATATTTTCAAACTCTGTGGCGTGGCTTGTCTTTTAATTATGTTTTCTTTTGGTGGAAAGTATTTCTTAATTGAATGTGGGTAAATACATCAATCATTTCCTTTAAAGCTTATACTTTCTCTATCCTAAAAATTCCTTTCTAGTTTGTGGCAAAAAGATATCCACCTATATTGTCTTTTAAAATGTATTTGAGGGGCGCCTGGGTGGCTCAGTTGTTAAGCATCTGCCTTCAACTCAGCTCATGATCCCAGGATCCAGGGATTGAGCCCTGCGTCAGGCTCAATGTTCAGTGGGAAGCCTGCTTCTCCCTCTCCTGCTCCCCTTGCTTGTGTTCCCTCTCTTGTTGCCTCTGTCAAATAAATGAATAAAATCTTAAAATATATATATATTTTATTATATATATTATTTATTATATAATATGTATAATATATAATATATATTTATTAAAATAATATATATATTTAAGCATTCCACATTTAGGTTATTAATCCATTTGGAAATAATTTTTTTATGGTATGATCCAGTTTTAGTTATTTTCCATACAAATGCCCTATTGCTCAGCATGTTTTAATTGAAAAGTTTGTTACTTCTTTGTCAATCTGCTGTGATACCTCTGCTATACAGTGTGGCAAGTGTGTGTGTGTGTGTCTGTATATTATATGATTTTATTTTAATATATGTTTTGGTCTGTTTTTTGGGTCTCTATAATTTTGGTCCATTCATTGGTCTCTATATTAGTACTGCACCATCTTACTTACTCTAGCTTTATAAGCTTTATAAGAAATCTAAATATTCAGTAGAATGAGTCCTCCCAAATTTATCTTATTCTTCAAATGTGTGGTGGTTATTCTTGGGCTTTTGTAATTCTGTATAAATTTTTGAAGATGCTCTTCAGGTCCACAACAAAATCTTTGGTGTTTTTACTTAGATTTCGCTCACTCTATAAATTAAATTTTAGATAATTAACATTTTTTCAGTACTAAGACATCCAATTTATAAACATAGAATGTATCTCTTCATTTTTTATTTCTTCAAGGTCTTTATGAAAGTATTATAATATTGTCTGTAGAGACTGCACATCTTGTTAGATTTATTACTATTTCAGCTTTTTGTGATATCTGAACGGATTTATCTCTTTTTAATATCATTTTCTGTTGCTATATATAAAAATACAATTTATTTTTATTGATTTTTAACTAGAAATCCTATTAAACTCTTTTACAAATTCTAGTAATTTCCTGTACATTATTTTGTATTTTTCTTTACACATCAGTAGTGTATATGAATAGCAGAAGCTGTGTTTTTTCTTTTCTAATCCTTAGGCATTCTGATAATTCTATTTCTTGATTTCTGCACTGGCCAAGATCTCCAATGTAATAATGAATAGAAGTGGTTACAAAAGGTATCCTGGTCTTGTGCCTGATCTTAAAATTAAATCTTTAATTATCTCAATATTATCTATGATGTTACTGTATGATAGCTTCTTTTCAATTAATAATTTCTATTTCCACTTTGATAAGATTTGCTGAGTTTTTAAAAAATTTTTAAGTATTTTAATTCCAGCTAGTTAATATACAGTGTAATATTTTTTTTTAAAGATTTTATTTATTTATTTGACAGAGACAGAGACAGCCAGCGAGAGAGGGAACACAAGCAGGGGGAGTGGGAGAGGAAGAAGCAGGCTCCTAGCAGAGGACCCTGACATGGGGCTCGATCCCATAATGCCGGGATCACGCCCTGAGCCGAAGGCAGATGCTCAACCGCTGTGCCACCCAGGCGCCCCTATACAGTGTAATATTAGTTTCAGGTGTACAATAGTGATTTAACACTTCCATATATCACCCAGTGCTCATCACAAGTGCACTCCTTAATTCCCATTACCTATTTCATCTATCCCCCACCCACCTCCCTTCTGGTAACCATCAGTTTGTTCTCTAGAGTTAAGAGTCTGTTTCTGGAATTGTCTCTTATTTTTTTTCCCTTTGCTTGCTTGTTTTGTTTCTTAAATTCCACATATGAACAGACAGCAACGTGCAAAAGAATGAAACTGGACTACTTTCTTACACCATACACAAAAATAAATTAAAAATGACTTAAAGACCTGTATGTGAGAGCTGAAACCATAAATATCCTAAAAGAGAACACAGGCAGTAACTTTTTTGACATAGGCCGTAGCAACTTCTTTCTAGATATGTCTCCTGAGGCAAGGGAAACAGAAGCAAAAATGAACTATTGGCACTATATCAAAATAAAAAGCTTCTGCACAGCAAAGGAAAGAATCAACACAATTAAAAGCCAACCTACTGAAGATTTTTTAAAATCATGAATGAGTGTTGAAATTATAAGAGACTTTGTATTTAATTTTTTTGTAAGGTTAATTTTATTAATTTTGTTGTACCAAATAACTTTGTGTGACATAAACTTAGCTTTTCATG
>NW_024423319.1:95526419-95534303 GCF_017311325.1 Ursus maritimus
TTATCGGTTTTCCCTTTTTTTGCTTTAGAAAAATTCATTTATTTGAATGGTAGTCCTTTTTTGGTTTATATGTTGCAATAATATTTTCAAACTCTGTGGCGTGGCTTGTCTTTTAATTATGTTTTCTTTTGGTGGAAAGTATTTCTTAATTGAATGTGGGTAAATACATCAATCATTTCCTTTAAAGCTTATACTTTCTCTATCCTAAAAATTCCTTTCTAGTTTGTGGCAAAAAGATATCCACCTATATTGTCTTTTAAAATGTATTTGAGGGGCGCCTGGGTGGCTCAGTTGTTAAGCATCTGCCTTCAACTCAGCTCATGATCCCAGGATCCAGGGATTGAGCCCTGCGTCAGGCTCAATGTTCAGTGGGAAGCCTGCTTCTCCCTCTCCTGCTCCCCTTGCTTGTGTTCCCTCTCTTGTTGCCTCTGTCAAATAAATGAATAAAATCTTAAAATATATATATATTTTATTATATATATTATTTATTATATAATATGTATAATATATAATATATATTTATTAAAATAATATATATATTTAAGCATTCCACATTTAGGTTATTAATCCATTTGGAAATAATTTTTTTATGGTATGATCCAGTTTTAGTTATTTTCCATACAAATGCCCTATTGCTCAGCATGTTTTAATTGAAAAGTTTGTTACTTCTTTGTCAATCTGCTGTGATACCTCTGCTATACAGTGTGGCAAGTGTGTGTGTGTGTGTCTGTATATTATATGATTTTATTTTAATATATGTTTTGGTCTGTTTTTTGGGTCTCTATAATTTTGGTCCATTCATTGGTCTCTATATTAGTACTGCACCATCTTACTTACTCTAGCTTTATAAGCTTTATAAGAAATCTAAATATTCAGTAGAATGAGTCCTCCCAAATTTATCTTATTCTTCAAATGTGTGGTGGTTATTCTTGGGCTTTTGTAATTCTGTATAAATTTTTGAAGATGCTCTTCAGGTCCACAACAAAATCTTTGGTGTTTTTACTTAGATTTCGCTCACTCTATAAATTAAATTTTAGATAATTAACATTTTTTCAGTACTAAGACATCCAATTTATAAACATAGAATGTATCTCTTCATTTTTTATTTCTTCAAGGTCTTTATGAAAGTATTATAATATTGTCTGTAGAGACTGCACATCTTGTTAGATTTATTACTATTTCAGCTTTTTGTGATATCTGAACGGATTTATCTCTTTTTAATATCATTTTCTGTTGCTATATATAAAAATACAATTTATTTTTATTGATTTTTAACTAGAAATCCTATTAAACTCTTTTACAAATTCTAGTAATTTCCTGTACATTATTTTGTATTTTTCTTTACACATCAGTAGTGTATATGAATAGCAGAAGCTGTGTTTTTTCTTTTCTAATCCTTAGGCATTCTGATAATTCTATTTCTTGATTTCTGCACTGGCCAAGATCTCCAATGTAATAATGAATAGAAGTGGTTACAAAAGGTATCCTGGTCTTGTGCCTGATCTTAAAATTAAATCTTTAATTATCTCAATATTATCTATGATGTTACTGTATGATAGCTTCTTTTCAATTAATAATTTCTATTTCCACTTTGATAAGATTTGCTGAGTTTTTAAAAAATTTTTAAGTATTTTAATTCCAGCTAGTTAATATACAGTGTAATATTTTTTTTTAAAGATTTTATTTATTTATTTGACAGAGACAGAGACAGCCAGCGAGAGAGGGAACACAAGCAGGGGGAGTGGGAGAGGAAGAAGCAGGCTCCTAGCAGAGGACCCTGACATGGGGCTCGATCCCATAATGCCGGGATCACGCCCTGAGCCGAAGGCAGATGCTCAACCGCTGTGCCACCCAGGCGCCCCTATACAGTGTAATATTAGTTTCAGGTGTACAATAGTGATTTAACACTTCCATATATCACCCAGTGCTCATCACAAGTGCACTCCTTAATTCCCATTACCTATTTCATCTATCCCCCACCCACCTCCCTTCTGGTAACCATCAGTTTGTTCTCTAGAGTTAAGAGTCTGTTTCTGGAATTGTCTCTTATTTTTTTTCCCTTTGCTTGCTTGTTTTGTTTCTTAAATTCCACATATGAACAGACAGCAACGTGCAAAAGAATGAAACTGGACTACTTTCTTACACCATACACAAAAATAAATTAAAAATGACTTAAAGACCTGTATGTGAGAGCTGAAACCATAAATATCCTAAAAGAGAACACAGGCAGTAACTTTTTTGACATAGGCCGTAGCAACTTCTTTCTAGATATGTCTCCTGAGGCAAGGGAAACAGAAGCAAAAATGAACTATTGGCACTATATCAAAATAAAAAGCTTCTGCACAGCAAAGGAAAGAATCAACACAATTAAAAGCCAACCTACTGAAGATTTTTTAAAATCATGAATGAGTGTTGAAATTATAAGAGACTTTGTATTTAATTTTTTTGTAAGGTTAATTTTATTAATTTTGTTGTACCAAATAACTTTGTGTGACATAAACTTAGCTTTTCATGCTGGATTCATTTTGGTTATGTTATGTTTATCATCTATTTTCCAGGTTAAGAGTGCCTCTAATTATGTTTTCTTATACTGTTCTTTCCTGTTTTGAAATGAAGAAAATTTAAAAAAAATAATTGAATAATGTTCTCTCATTTTCTAGTCTCAGAAGAATTTATGTAGAATTGAAATTATTTCTTTTTAGAATGTTTATAAGAACACCTAGTGAAATTCTATTGGATTTCAACTATGGTTAGAATAGTGAATATTGATTTAATTTCTATAACGTATATGTGTATCTACACGTTCCTTTTTCTTTATATCTGTTTTGATGTTATATTTTTCTAGAGAATTGTGATTTTTCTAAAATTTAAAATTTATTTAAAAAAATTTTCTGGGCGCGCCTGGCTGGCTTAGTTGGTTGAGTGTCTGCCTTCGACTCTGGTCTTGATCCCAGGGTTCTGGGATGGAGCGCTGCATCAGGCTCCCTGCTCAAGAGGGAGTCTGCTTCTCCCTCTCCTTTTGCCTCTTCCCCCTGCTTGTGTGCACGCTCTCTCTCTCTCAAGTAAATAAAATCTTTAAAAAAATAAATAAAAAATTTCTGCATTTTTTTCTTTGTAAAATCTGCAATGTATATGTAATATATGACCCATTTGAATTCCTGATATTTGTTCTTTGTACTTTTTTTGTCTTGAGAAGGCTCTCAAGCAGAATTGTCATTTTCATTAATCTTTTCAAAGAGCCAAATTTTGGCTTTTTGATCTGTGTTATTTTCTATGTTATGAAGTCCAGCTCTTCTATTTATTATTTACTTCTGCTTTCTTTGGGTATATCTTTTGAAGGTAGTGCATAGTTATATGTGATTTTACACAGTCTGACACTACTCTTTATTTGGAGCAGCTAATCCATGTACATTTAATTTAGTTACTGATTTCTTTTGGTTTAAATCTCCCCTTTTTTCCCCTTTCTATTTGTGTTGTCTATATTCTTTCATATTTTTCTTTTCCTTCCTCTGGATTCATGGAAATATTTATAGCGGTCCATTTATACTCTATTTCTTTTTAAGGGGGGATGGGCAAAGGGAGCAGGACAGAGAGAAGCTTAAGCCGACTCCACACTCAGCATAGAGCCTGACACAGGGCTCTGTACGGAGCTCTATCTCACAGCCCTGAGGTCATGGCCTGAGCTGAAATCAAGAGTCAGACACTTAACTGACTGGGCCAGGCACCTCCATTTTTACTCTCTGAATTCTGAAGCTGTAAACTGTGTTTTCTTTCTTCTTCTTTTTTTTTTTTTTACATTTTATTTATTTATTTGACACAGAGAGACAGCCAGTGAGAGAGGGAACACAAGCAGGGGGAGTGGGAGAGAAAGAAGCAGGCTCCCAGCAGAGGAGCCTGATGCGGGGCTCGATCCCATAACACCGGGATCACGCCCTGAGCCGAAGGCAAACGCTTAACGACTGAGCCACCCAGGCGCCCCATGTGCTTTCATTATTTAATGAGAAATTCAGAATTTACTAAATATTTGGAACTGAAAAGGAAACCCACCTTGCTGGAAACCTGTAAATCAATACCTCCAGTCCATATCTATATAGGTATACTTGAAACTTATTAAAAATTAATGAACTAAGTTTGCAACACAAGACTTAAACTGGGCCATGGAAGAAAGAATAATTAATAAAACAAATAGGAAAACAGGAAATAAATAATAGGGAGTATTAACAATCTCCACCTTACAAGATTCATCATACTTACCTATTTAAAAACTTAGTACAGGGGAATGATCAATGCAATATGGTACTGACTAAGGATAGCTTTAGAGATCAATAAGATAGAATAGAAAGTCCAGAAAGAAAACCACATGTCTATGGTCAACTGATTTCTGTTAAGTGTGCCCCTGCCATTCAGTGATGGAAAGAAAAATCTTTTTAGCAAATGGTGCTAGGACAACTGGATAACCGCAGGCAAAAGAGTGAAATCGTTCCCTTGTTTTACACCAAAAACAAAAATTAAAACGGATTATAGACCTGTTTTAGAGCTAACATATAAAACTCTTAGAATAAAAGATAGGAGTAAATCTTCATGACTTTAGATTTGGGAAAGGATTCTTAGATATGATACAGAAAGCATGAGTAACAAAGTAAAAATAATATGGACTTCATCAACATTAAAAATGTTTTTAAAGGATACCATGAAAGGACAACCCACAGAATGGGAGAAAATATTTACAAATCATATGTTTGATAAGACACATATCCAAATTTATAAAGATACAACTCATTAAAAATACAAATAACCCATTAAAAATGGGCAAAGGATCTGGATAGATGATTGTCCAAGGAAGATACAGAAATGGAAAATAAGCTCATGAAAAGATGCTCTATATCATTTGTCATCAGGCAAATGCATATCAAAACCACAATGAACTATCATTTTACATGTTCTAAAATGGCTAGAATAAAAAAATCAGGTAACAAAAAGTGTTGGTGAGGATAAGGAGGAATTAGAAGTCTCGTACTGCTTATGGGAATGTAGAATAGTATAGCTAGCAGCTTTGAAAACCATCTAGCAGTTTTTCCAACAATTAAACATAAAACCAACCCAGAAGTTGCACTCAGAGAGAAATGAAAACATATATCCACACAACTTGCATGAGAATGCTGATAGCGGGGCACCTGGGTGGCTCAGTTAGTTGAGTGTCTGCCTCTTGATTTCAGCTCAAGTCATGATCTCAGGGTTGTGAGATTGAGCCCCACATCAGGATCCATGCTCAGCAAGGAGTCTGCTTGAGATTCTCTCTCTCCCTCTGCCCCTCCCCCACTCTCTCTAAATAAATAAATTAAAAATAAATAAAATCTTCTAAAAAAAGAATGCTAACAGCAACATTTTTCGTAATAACCAGCAGGTGAAAACAACCCAAATGCCCATCAACTGATGAATGGATAAGCACATGTGGTGTGTTCATACAATGAAGTATTATTTGGCCGTAAAAAGACATCAAGTACTGATACATCCTACCACATAGACATGCCTTCAAAGCATTATGCTAGATCAAAGCCAGTTACAAAAGACCTCTAAGGCCCAATCTCCTAATACAATCACATTGAAGGTTAGGATATCAATATAGAAATTTTCGGGGGACACATTCATTCATTCCATAACAGTTTTATTCTCAGTTTGTGCAACTTTCCTTCCATTTACTCTCTTCTAGAAGATCATACTTTGATTTTCTGTCAGTTCTTAGAACATGAATATCCCAACCTTATTTTTAGCTCAGGACCTTTGCAGTTGTTGTTTCCCCTGCCTGGATTGTTCTGCATATATATATCTCCATATGGCTGGTTCCTACTTATTCAGTTTTATTTCAAAGATACATTCTGTGGAGAGATCTTTCCTGATCATATTATCTATAGAATAACTATCCCCTTCCCCTGATTTACGCCACTCTATCATGCACATTCTCTTTTCTTAGATTTATGACTCATCATTATATAACTTTTGTTTAATTTACTCATTTATTCTCCCTTTATCAAACTAGAAAATACACAGTAAATTCCATGAGAACAGAGATCTTGTCTGTATTGTTCAATTACTCTCTCCTTACTACTCAGCAAGGCCACCATACATGGCTGTATATTTGTGTACTGCACAACTCAAAGGTCACCAGTGACATAGATGATGATATTACGAGTGACAAATGAACTTGGCAATGACTCAAACAAATGCTCACTTATTTCTTGAGCGCTTAAAACAATGCTTGACATGTAGTCACTAACTAAAACACTTCTCAATGCTTTAGTTCATTCTAGTGATCTGCACTTAGAGCAGATCATACAGATTCAAGGTAATGGAGATTGTTTCTGCCAGTTACTTCTTTTTTTTTTAATCCTATTCTACAGTGTAAATAACTTTTTATAAAGACTACATAGCAGTAATTTTTGATCAAAATAAAGATTTTCAGAATTTTATTGGTGTGATAAGCTCTACCCCTAACACTGAAGAAAAACTGGCAGAATTTATTTTTTCTAGTTGGACTTAGAGATTTCAGACCACATGCTGCCTCTTTATGAATTCCTTTTTTCCCAGAAAGACTTCCCTTGAGGTTTATTTTAACCAACTTGCACCCATATGAATATGGACTCAAAAGCCAGGAATGTCAGCATCCTCAGCATCAAATAGCTAAGTACAAGCACCAGGCACTGGCACTATACATAACCACAATAATCTCACATCAGGAAAGGTATTTTTTTCCCCATGGTGCTCTCTAAACTAGTGATTTGAAGCTCTGTTGGAAATATCACTCTTCTTGCGATGGGTTAGCAACAGCATCACTAACATATAATAGAAAGGTTTTAAAGGTCATGGTAGATTACTTTTCTGTCAAACGGCCTCAACTATGGACGAAGAATCAAAACAACTGTCTTTTATTCTCTTATAGGGGCCACTGATGTGACTCTGGCCATATACAGTCTCGTTCTAGAAATCTGTTCTTTCTCCCTCTGGTTCATTTAATTCATCTCTCCCATTTATATTTTTCCCTGGCTCTACTTTATACTGTTAGGTTCTTTCTCTATCTTATTTCCTTTCATGATAATTTGGTTGAACCACAGCATTGAGTAAACTTTGAAAATACTGAGTTTCAACACAAACATAAAAACATATTACTCAGAGATCCAATCTTGCTGACTTTTTTTTCATTTCTGAAGAGGGAAAGTTTGATAAGAAAAACATTTACCCTTTTAAAGCCCCACTCTTGTTGATCTGGGTTGAAAAATGTCGGAAGAAAATGTTAATTTCCCTGGAAACCAGGATGCATTCTTATATTTCTCTCTATTAAAATTATATCTTATTGTGCCCTACAGGGAAGAAGATACAGACTTTGTAGGAATGTCATCTCCATGTCTGACACTTGCCTTGGAGCTCTTCCTAAGGAGAACAGGTAGATGATGTCCTTTTAATATGATTTAATGTGATTGATTTAAAGATGAATCCTTGGCCCAAATCTCTTCCAGAGTTATTTCAAGGGTATGAAAAGGTATAACAAATTTTCAGATAGATTTTACCAAGTAGAGGTCAGGTTAGCAAATGTTCTATCTGCAGATACTGTAGAGAGTGCTTATTATATGTTTTGGAAATCTAGAAGCCATTTACCCATTTTTTTTAATAATATTTTTTTTATTATATTATGTTAGTCACCACACAGTACATCCCTAGTTTTTGATGTAAAGTTCCACGATTCATTACTTGCGTACAACACTCAGTGTACCATGCAATACGTGCCCTCCATTTTACCCATTTTTTAAAAGATTATTTATTTATTTATTTGAGAGCGGGAGAGCGTGTGTGAGCAGAGAAAGTGAGAAAGTACCTGAGTGGGGGGGGGGG
>NW_024423319.1:95534313-95540277 GCF_017311325.1 Ursus maritimus
AAATGCTCACTTATTTCTTGAGCGCTTAAAACAATGCTTGACATGTAGTCACTAACTAAAACACTTCTCAATGCTTTAGTTCATTCTAGTGATCTGCACTTAGAGCAGATCATACAGATTCAAGGTAATGGAGATTGTTTCTGCCAGTTACTTCTTTTTTTTTTAATCCTATTCTACAGTGTAAATAACTTTTTATAAAGACTACATAGCAGTAATTTTTGATCAAAATAAAGATTTTCAGAATTTTATTGGTGTGATAAGCTCTACCCCTAACACTGAAGAAAAACTGGCAGAATTTATTTTTTCTAGTTGGACTTAGAGATTTCAGACCACATGCTGCCTCTTTATGAATTCCTTTTTTCCCAGAAAGACTTCCCTTGAGGTTTATTTTAACCAACTTGCACCCATATGAATATGGACTCAAAAGCCAGGAATGTCAGCATCCTCAGCATCAAATAGCTAAGTACAAGCACCAGGCACTGGCACTATACATAACCACAATAATCTCACATCAGGAAAGGTATTTTTTTCCCCATGGTGCTCTCTAAACTAGTGATTTGAAGCTCTGTTGGAAATATCACTCTTCTTGCGATGGGTTAGCAACAGCATCACTAACATATAATAGAAAGGTTTTAAAGGTCATGGTAGATTACTTTTCTGTCAAACGGCCTCAACTATGGACGAAGAATCAAAACAACTGTCTTTTATTCTCTTATAGGGGCCACTGATGTGACTCTGGCCATATACAGTCTCGTTCTAGAAATCTGTTCTTTCTCCCTCTGGTTCATTTAATTCATCTCTCCCATTTATATTTTTCCCTGGCTCTACTTTATACTGTTAGGTTCTTTCTCTATCTTATTTCCTTTCATGATAATTTGGTTGAACCACAGCATTGAGTAAACTTTGAAAATACTGAGTTTCAACACAAACATAAAAACATATTACTCAGAGATCCAATCTTGCTGACTTTTTTTTCATTTCTGAAGAGGGAAAGTTTGATAAGAAAAACATTTACCCTTTTAAAGCCCCACTCTTGTTGATCTGGGTTGAAAAATGTCGGAAGAAAATGTTAATTTCCCTGGAAACCAGGATGCATTCTTATATTTCTCTCTATTAAAATTATATCTTATTGTGCCCTACAGGGAAGAAGATACAGACTTTGTAGGAATGTCATCTCCATGTCTGACACTTGCCTTGGAGCTCTTCCTAAGGAGAACAGGTAGATGATGTCCTTTTAATATGATTTAATGTGATTGATTTAAAGATGAATCCTTGGCCCAAATCTCTTCCAGAGTTATTTCAAGGGTATGAAAAGGTATAACAAATTTTCAGATAGATTTTACCAAGTAGAGGTCAGGTTAGCAAATGTTCTATCTGCAGATACTGTAGAGAGTGCTTATTATATGTTTTGGAAATCTAGAAGCCATTTACCCATTTTTTTTAATAATATTTTTTTTATTATATTATGTTAGTCACCACACAGTACATCCCTAGTTTTTGATGTAAAGTTCCACGATTCATTACTTGCGTACAACACTCAGTGTACCATGCAATACGTGCCCTCCATTTTACCCATTTTTTAAAAGATTATTTATTTATTTATTTGAGAGCGGGAGAGCGTGTGTGAGCAGAGAAAGTGAGAAAGTACCTGAGTGGGGGGGGGGGGCAGAGGAAGAGGGAGAAGCCAGGTCCCCGCTGAGCAGGGAGCCCAATGCGGGGCTGGATCCCAGGACCCTGGGATCATGACCTGAGCTGAAGGCAGATTCTTAACCGACTGAGCCACCCAGGCACCCCCATTTACACATTTTTTAAAAAGGATACAGTGACAATATCCTCTTGCTTCAAAATTAGCTTCATGAAGTACAGCCTGCAAATTACTTATGTACATTTGATGAAAAGTTATTTTTCCAATAATTTTTAAGAGAAATTTAAAACGTAATTGTTGAAATAATTTTATAGTGAACACATATATCCATTATTTACATGCTGCAATTAACATTTTTCTATATTTTCTTGATCACATATTTACTCATCTACACATCTCTCTCTCCTTCCATCAATTCCTCTTATGTTTTTGGTATATTTCAAAGTCAATTACTGATATCAGTGTACTTTCTCCCAAATACCACTTAATTAGTAAGTTCTAAGAGTATCTTATATATTCTGAATACCAGTCTTTGTCAGATATATATGTTTCATGAATATTTTCTTCAGTCTGTGACTTGCCTTTTCATTTTTTAATTGTGTTTTTAAAAGTGCAGAAATTTTAAATTTTGATGCAGTTTATCATTTTTTAATAGTTACCAAAATGCTATTTTAAAACCCTGTGAAAAGACATGGTTTTAATTATAAATTGAAAAGCCAGATAGTATGGGTATGTGATTTGGCATGTTATGTTGAATTTGGCACTCTGGTAGCCTGTGAATATTTTCAGTTTGTACTATTACTGCTTGTATGGATTCATTATAATATATACTTATGCAATACATAGAGAATATTTAAATTGTCAAAATTTGCTCTTTACTTACAACCTTTCCCCTTTCGATATATTGAGAAGTAGAGATATTTGCTTTCTTAACTAGCATAAGGCCTTTGTTGGAGGGTGGAATAGGTAGGAGAGAGAGGCTGATACAAAGAATGAGAAAGGGTGAGGGAAGGCAGATGAGTAAAAAGGATGGGGAACCACAAAGGAAGGGTGAGGACATGAGAGAAGAGTTCAAAGGAAAGAGCAGTAATTATTGGGAATGGGATTTGGGAAAGGGAATATATAAAAAATCTTTTGGAAGCCTAGCTGTGTAATGTGTGATACCCCTACCTTTAAGGCAACCCAAAATGAACTTCTTTGACTTCTGTGTATCTTACTGACATAACTTGAGCATTTACTACCTTTTCCTCATCACATCCAATCACCATAATCTCATCTATATAATGGACTATCATAATGTTTTTGTTATATCTAGACTATAGAATATAATGTTATAGGCATCAGGAGACTTGGTATAGCATTCGAGTGAGACAAAGGTCACGTGTACTTCTTTGTCAGGTAAAAGTGAACTGCCTCATCATCCTTGCTATTTAATTTGGAGCTGAAAAAGCATTTTCTGGATCAATAGCGGTCTGTCAGGAGTTAGAGATTTTTGGTTTGCTCCAGGGGAAAAAAAAAACAACATAAAACACAGCAGCTTTTTACCACCTCATTATTTTATGATAATCAACGGTGGTTGTTTATGATCCATTTGCCTTTTTCACAAGCCAGACAGATTACTTAAATGGGGCAGGTAACAGATTACCATCTGCATGGTTATCTTAATTTCTGCAAATTCCTCAGATATGTGTTATTGCCGTTTTTTGGTATTTTCAATTGGACGGTCAATTCCAGCAGCTTCCACTTGGCCCTTCTTATATATGTTTTCAATTGTGGTAAATAAACATGACATAAAATTTACCATTTTAACCATTTTTAGCTGTACCACTCAATGTCGTTAAATACATTCACATTGTTGTGCAACCATTAGCACCACTCATCTCCAGAACTTTTTCATCTTCCCAAACTAAAATTCTCCCCATTAAAACAACAACTTTCCATTCATCACTCCTCTGAGACCTTGGCAACCACTACTTTATCTTCTGTCTCTGTAAATTTGATTGCTCGAGGTAGCTCATGTAAGTGGAGTTACAATATTTGTCCTTTTCATTCTGGTTTATTTCGCTTACCATAATGTTTTCAAGGTTCATCCATATCGGAGCATGTGGAGAATTTCTTACCTTAAGGGTGATTATATTCTGTTGTATGTATAGGCTACATTTTGTTTATTTTTTCCTCTGTCAGTGGACAGTTGGGTTGTTTCCAACTTCTAGCTATTGTGAATAATGATGCTAAGGACAAGAGTATACAAACATCTCTTTGAGTCCCTGCTTTCAATGCTTTTGGATAAGTACCTTGAAGTGGGATAGCTGAGTCTTGTGGTAATATATGTTTAATTTTATTTGGAAGAACTGTCATATTTTTCCACAGTGGCTGTACCATTTTACATTCTTACCAGCCATGCACAAGGGTTTAAACTTCTGTGTATCCAAACCAACACTTGTTAATTATTATTATTTTTAATAATAGTCATCCTAATGGGTATGAAGTGGTGGCCCTTCTTATCTTACATAATAGCTTTTACCTTGGTTGAGAATTCTGTCATTTTTTTAAAATAATAATATTTTTTATTATGTTAGTCACCATACATAGTTTTTGATGTAAAGTTCCATGATTCATTAGTTGCATATAACACCCAGTTCACCATGTAATACGTGCCCTCTTTACTACCCCTCACCAGCCTATCCCATTCCCCCACCCCCTTCACCTCTGAAGCCCTCAGTTTGTTTTGTTTCCCAGAGTCCACAGTCTCTCAGGCTTCATTACCCCTTCTGATTACCCCCCCTTCCTTTATCCCTTTCTTCTCCTACCGATCTTCCTACTTCTTACGTTCCATAAATGAGTGAAACCATATGACAAGTGTCTTTCTCTGCTTGACTTATTTCACTTAGCATTATCTCCTCCAGTGCTGTCCATGTTGCAGCAAATGTTGAGAACTTGTGCTTTCTGGTAGCTGAGTAATATTCCATTGTATATATGGACCACATCTTCTTTTTTTTTTTTTTTAATAATGATTTTTATTATATTATGTTAGTCACCATACAGTACATCCCCGGTTTTCGATGTAAGGCTCGATGATTCATTAGTTGTGTATAACACCCAGTGCACCATGCAATATGTGCCCTCCTTACTACCCATCACCGGTCTATCCCATTCCCCCACCCCCCTCCCCTCTGTAGCCCTCAGTTTGTTTCTCATAGTCCATAGTCTCTCATGTTTCATTCCCCTTCTAGTTACCCCCCCCTTTCTTTATCCCTTTCTTCCCTATGATCATTCCTAAGTTCTTATGCTTTCATAGATGAGAGAAATCATTATGATAGTTGTCTTTCTCTCTTGACTTATTTCACTAAACGCATTATCTCCTCAGTGCGTCATGTTGTAGCAAATGTTGAGAACTTCGTTCTTTCTGATTGCTGAGTAATATTCCATTGTATATATGGACCACAACTTCTTAATCCAGTCATCTGTTGCGGGGCATCTCACTCCTTCCACGATTTAGCTATTGTGGACATTGCTGCCTATGAACATTGGGGTGCATATGGCCGCTTCTCTTACTGCGTCTATATCTTTGGGGTAAACACAGTAGTGCAATGGCTGGATCATGGGTAGCTCAATTTTTAACTTTTAAGGGACCTCCACACTGTTTTCCAGAGTGGCTGTACCAACTGATTCCCACCAACAATAGGAGGGATCCACTTTCTCCACATCCTCTAACAATTGTTGTTTCTTGCCTTGTCTATTTTTGCCATTCTAACTGGCGTAAGGTGGTATCTCAGTGGTTTTGATTTGAATTTCCTTGATGGCTAATGATTTTGAACATTTTTTCATGTGTCTGCTTAGCCATTTGTATGTCTTCCGTTGGAAAATTGTGCATTGCATATCTTCTGCCCATTTTTGATTTGTTTATTTGTTTCTCATGTATTGAGTTGAGAATTCTTTGTAGATCTTGGATACCAGTCCTTTTATCTGTAGTGTTCATTTGCAATATCTTCTCCCATTCCGTGGGCTGCCTCTTAGTTTTTCTGACTGTTTCCTTGGCTGTGCAGAAACTTTTAATCTTGATGAGAAGTCCCATAAATTCATTTTATCTTTTGTTTCTCTTGCCTTGGGGATGTATCATGAAAAAGGTTGCTTTGCTGATGTCGTAGAGGTTGCTGCCTATGTTCTCTCTAGAATTTTGATGGATTCCTGTCTCATATCGAGGTGTTTCATCCATTTGGAGTTTATTTTTGTGTATGGTGTGAGATAGTGGTCAAGTTTCATTCTTTTGCATGTAGCTGTCCAGTTTTCCCCGGCACCATTTATTGAAGAGACTGTCT
>NW_024423319.1:95540302-95561983 GCF_017311325.1 Ursus maritimus
AATTTCTTACCTTAAGGGTGATTATATTCTGTTGTATGTATAGGCTACATTTTGTTTATTTTTTCCTCTGTCAGTGGACAGTTGGGTTGTTTCCAACTTCTAGCTATTGTGAATAATGATGCTAAGGACAAGAGTATACAAACATCTCTTTGAGTCCCTGCTTTCAATGCTTTTGGATAAGTACCTTGAAGTGGGATAGCTGAGTCTTGTGGTAATATATGTTTAATTTTATTTGGAAGAACTGTCATATTTTTCCACAGTGGCTGTACCATTTTACATTCTTACCAGCCATGCACAAGGGTTTAAACTTCTGTGTATCCAAACCAACACTTGTTAATTATTATTATTTTTAATAATAGTCATCCTAATGGGTATGAAGTGGTGGCCCTTCTTATCTTACATAATAGCTTTTACCTTGGTTGAGAATTCTGTCATTTTTTTAAAATAATAATATTTTTTATTATGTTAGTCACCATACATAGTTTTTGATGTAAAGTTCCATGATTCATTAGTTGCATATAACACCCAGTTCACCATGTAATACGTGCCCTCTTTACTACCCCTCACCAGCCTATCCCATTCCCCCACCCCCTTCACCTCTGAAGCCCTCAGTTTGTTTCCCAGAGTCCACAGTCTCTCAGGCTTCATTACCCCTTCTGATTACCCCCCCTTCCTTTATCCCTTTCTTCTCCTACCGATCTTCCTACTTCTTACGTTCCATAAATGAGTGAAACCATATGACAAGTGTCTTTCTCTGCTTGACTTATTTCACTTAGCATTATCTCCTCCAGTGCTGTCCATGTTGTAGCAAATGTTGAGAACTCGTTCTTTCTGATAGCTGAGTAATATTCCATTGTATATATGGACCACAACTTCTTAATCCAGTCATCTGTTGAAGGGCATCTCGGCTCCTTCCACGATTTAGCTATTGTGGACATTGCTGCTATGAACATTGGGGTGCATATGGCCCTTCTCTTCACTACGTCTGTATCTTTGGGGTAAATACCCAGTAGTGCAATGGCTGGATCATAGGGTAGCTCAATTTTTAACTTTTTAAGGGACCTCCACACTGTTTTCCAGAGTAGCTGTACCAACTTGCATTCCCACCAACAATGTAGGAGGGATCCCCTTTCTCCACATCCTCTCCAACAATTGTTGTTTCTTGCCTTGTCTATTTTTGCCATTCTAACTGGCGTAAGGTGGTATCTCAGTGTGGTTTTGATTTGAATTTCCTTGATGGCTAATGATTTTGAACATTTTTTCATGTGTCTGTTAGCCATTTGTATGTCTTCATTGGAAAAGTGTCTGTTCATATCTTCTGCCCATTTTTTGATTTGTTTATTTGTTTCTCGTGTATTGAGTTTGAGAAGTTCTTTGTAGATCTTGGATACCAGTCCTTTATCTGTAGTGTCATTTGCAAATATCTTCTCCCATTCCGTGGGCTGCCTCTTAGTTTTTCTGACTGTTTCCTTGGATGTGCAGAAACTTTTAATCTTGATGAAGTCCCATAAATTCATTTTATCTTTTGTTTCTCTTGCCTTTGGGGATGTGTCATGAAAAAGGTTGCTTTGGCCGATGTCGTAGAGGTTGCTGCCTATGTTCTCCTCTAGAATTTTGATGGATTCCTGTCTCACATCGAGGTCTTTCATCCATTTGGAGTTTATTTTTGTGTATGGTGTGAGAGAGTGGTCAAGTTTCATTCTTTTGCATGTAGCTGTCCAATTTTCCCAGCACCATTTATTGAAGAGACTGTCTTTTTCCCACCGGATGTTTTTTCCTGCTTTATCAAATATTAGTTGCCCAAAGAGCCGAGGGTCCATTTCTGGGCTCTCTATTCTGTTCCATTGGTCTATGTGTCTGTTTTTGTGCCAGTACCATGCTGTCTTTGTGATCACAGCTTTGTAGTACAGCTCGAAATCCGGCATTGTGATGCCCCCAGCTTTGTTTTTCCTTTTCAACAGTTCCTTGGAGATTCGGGGCCTTTTCTGTTTCCATACAAATTTAAGGACTGTTTGTTCCAGTTCTTTGAAAAATGTCCTTGGTATTTTGATCGGGATAGCATTGAAAGTGTAGATTGCTCTGGGTAGCATGGACATTTTAACTATGTTAATTCTTCCGATCCATGAGCATGGAATATCTTTCCATCTTTTTATGTCTTCCTCAATGTCTTTCAAGAGTGATTTATAGTTTCTAGAATATAGGTCCTTTACGTCTCTGGTTAAGTTAATTCCAAGGTAACGTATGGTTTTTGGTGCTATTGTAAATGGGATGGATTCCCTAATTTCTCTTTCTTCGGTCTCGTTATTCGTGTATAGAAATGCAACTGATTTCTGAGCATTTATTTTGTATCCTGCCACGTTACTGAATTGCTCTATAACTTCTAATAGTTTGGGAGTGGCTTCTTTTGGGTTTTCCATATAGAGTATCATGTCATCTGCAAAGAGAGACATTTTGACTTCTTCTTTGCCGATTTGAATACCTTTGATCCCTTTTTGTCGTCTGATTGCTGTTGCAAGGACTTCTAGTACTATGTTGAATAATAGTGGCGAGAGTGGGCATCCTTGTCGAGTTCCTGATCTTAAGGGAAAGGCTTCCAGCTTTTCCCCATTGAGAATAATATTTGCAGTAGGCTTTTCATAGATGGCTTTTATGAGATTGAGAAATGTACCTTCTATTCCTACACTCTGAAGGGTTTTAATCAGGAAAGGATGCTGTATTTTGTCAAATGCTTTTTCGGCATCGATTGAGAGGATCATATGGTTCCTGAGTCTTTTCTTGTTGATATGATGTATCACGCTGATTGATTTGCGAATATTGAACCACGCTTGCATCCCAGGTATGAATCCCACTTGATCGTGATGGATAATCCTTTTAATGTACTGTTGGATTCTATTAGCAAGTATCTTGTTGAGGATTTTGGCGTCCATATTCATTAGGGAAATCGGTCTGTAATTCTCCTTTTTGATGGGGTCTTTGCCTGGTTTGGGGATCAAGGTAATATTGGCCTCATAGAATGAGTTTGGTAGCTTTCCTTCTGTTTCTATTTTTTGAAATAGCTTTAGGAGAATAGGTATTATTTCTTCTTTGAATGTTTGGTAGAATTCCCCAGGAAAACCGTCCGGGCCTGGAGTTTTGTTATTTGGAAGGTTGTTTATCACTGACTCAATTTCTTCATAATTAATTGGCCTGTTTAAGGAATCAATTTCTTCTGGTTTCAATCTTGGTAGTTTATAGGTTTCCAGGAAGGATTCCATCTCTTCCAGATTGCTTAGTTTATTGGCATATAGCTGTTGATAAAAATTTCTAATAATCCTTCCAATTTCAATGGTGTTCGTCGTGACCTCTCCTTTTTCATTCATAATTTTAATAATCTGGGTCCTTTCTCTTTTCTTTTGGATAAGTCTTGCCAGTGGTCTGTCAATTTTATTGATTCTCTCAAAGAACCAGCTTCTAGTCCTGTTGATCTGCTCTACTGTACTTCTGGTTTCTGCTTGATTGATTTCAGCTCTAATTTTGGTCAACTGCTTCCTCGTGCGTGGATTAGGCCTGTCCCTCTGTTGCTGTTCCAGCTTTTTGAGGTCAGAGTATAAAAACTGCATTTTAGATTTTTCTATTCTTTTGAGTGAGGCTTGGATGGCTATGTATTTCCCCCTTAGGACTGCCTTTGCAGTATCCCATAGGTTTTGGACTGTTGTATTTTCATTCTCATTGGTCTCCATAAATTGTTTAAATTGATTTTTGATTTCCTGGTTTATCGAGTCATTCCTGAGCAGGATGGTTCTTAGTCTCCAAGTGTTTGAGTTTCTTCCAAATTTTTCCTTGTGGTTGAGTTCCAATTTCAAAGCGTTGTGGTCTGAGAATATGCAGGGAATAATTTCAATCTTTTGGTATTGGTTGAGACCTGTTTTGTGACCCAGAACATGGTCTATTCTTGAGAATGTTCCATGGGCATTAGAATAGAATGAGTATTCTTTGGTTCTGGGGTGTAGTGTTCTATATATATCTATGAGGTCCAACTCGTCGAGTATGGCATTCAAAGCCCTTGTTTCTTTGTCGATTTTCTGCTTGGGTGCTCTGTCTATTTCTGATAGTGGAGTGTTGAGGTCCCCTACTATTAACGTATTTTTATCTATATGCCTCTTTATTCTGTTTAAGAGTTGGCTTGTGTATCCTGTTGCTCCCCTGTTGGGGGCGTAGATATTTATAATTGTCATATCCTCTTGTTGGATACATCCTTTAAAAAGAATAATGTAGTGTCCTTCTGTATCTCTAACTACAGTCTTTAGTTTAAAATCCAATCTGTCTGATATGAGAATTGCTACCCCACCTTTCTTTTGAGGTCCATTGGCATGAACAGTGGTTTTCCATCCCTTCGCTTTCAGTCTGGATGTATCTTTAGGTTCAGAATGAGTCTCTTTTAGACAGCAGATGGATGGGTCATGTCTTTTTATCCAATCTGCCACCCTGTGGCGTTTTATGGGAGCATTTAGGCCATTCCCATTGAGAGTGATTATTGAGAAATATGATTTTTAATGATGTCATGTTGCCTGTAAAGTCTTTGTTCTATAGATTGTAACTTTGTGTCCTGTATCACTCTTGGGTCCTTTTTACTTTTATAGAACCCCCCTCTCTGAGAGAGCTTTAAAAATGCCCCCCCCCAACCCTTTCTCTCATTCCAGGTCTGTGTAGACAGGTCTGACGTAATCCTAATATTTTTTCCTTTGTACATGAGAACTTTCTTTGCCCTGGCCACTTTCAATACTGTATCCTTGGATCTAATATTTGCAAAATGCACTATGACGTGACGTGGCGTAGGTTTGTCGTGGTTGACCTTGGGAGGGGTCCTCTCTGCCTCTTGGATACAAATGCTTGTTTTCTTTGCTAGATTAGGGAAGTTCTCAGCTATAATTTATTGAAATATCTATTCTAGACCTCTGTTTTTCTCCACCCCCTCGGGGATGCTAATGATTCTGACATTGGAACGTTTCATTGAGTCAGTAATCTCCTGTAATCTGCATTCTTGAGATTGGATTTTTTTGAGCCATGTTTCTGTTCTACCATACCATTGTCCAATTCACTGATTTGTTCTTCTGCCTCATTTACCCTGGCCATCAGAGCATCTAGTTTTGACTACATTTGATTCATAGCATTTTTAATTTCTGCCAGATTTGCTCTCATTTCTGCCCTTAGAGATTCTATATTCTCGTTAATTTTTCGTTAATATATTTTTCAAGTCTACACATCATCTTGACCATTGTTACTCTGAACTCCATTTCTGATAATTTGGTTATATCCATATCCATCAGTTCTGTGGCAGAGGCCACAGACTCATCTTTTCTTTGCTGGGGGGGATTTCTCCTTCTCGTCATTCTGATGAGGAGAGGTTGCGGGGTTGCCTAGAGTCCAAATTATTGACCAGGACCCAGGCAGTGTGCACTTGTTTTATAGAGGCCTTAGGGATGTGGGCTTCTTGATTTTTCAGCCTGCCTTCTGGGGGAGGTGCCTGCCGCCCTGATATTCAGGCAACCCTGTTTGGGTAGAGTCTCCCTGTCCCCTGTGAGGGGGGATGGAGGTGGGCATATTGTGAGCTGGTATTTCCAGGCTTTTGTTCTCTGGAGGCTTTCCTTGGCCGTTTTCTGTGACTCTTATGAGAGTCAGAGCAGCAGTGGCCGAATCCCAGCCTCTGTCTCAGAACAGAGAGATCACAGTCAGCTCTCCACTGAGCTCTCCTGGCCTCTTTAACTCTGTTTGTGTTGGTGTTGCTAAAAACCCTGCAGCGTCCTGGGTTGTGCGCCCCACCGCCAGTGTCCCAGCCCTCACTTCCAGGGCCAGCATGTCTCTGTCCTTTGTGTTTCTAACACCACCAGCCGCTAGCCACCCCCACATGCGCTCTTGAGCTCTGTTTCAGTGTGGTTTGCGCGCACTCCGGAGCTTCGGTTTTCAGACTGGTCACATGCGTTTCCAGGCTCATGGTCTCAGTCTGCTCTCTCGCGGGTGCCCGTCTGCGACTCTGGCCACTCCCCAGTGAAGGTGACTACCGCTTCCCAGCGCCCATACGTGGAGGCTCCCTCCTCCTTCTGTTTATCTTCCGATATATGTGCGTGGATTCACGGCTCCCTGCTTCGTACCTCAGTACTCAATGCTGGAGACGTTCATTTGTATAGGTCCAGGTGTATCTTCCTGTGTCTCAGGCTGATTCCGTGGGTGTTCAGGATGGTCTGGTACCTATCCAGCTCGACTCAGGGGACCAGCTGAAAAAGGGGATCCCTATTCCTCTGCCATCTTAACCTAATTCTGTCATTTTGCAAGTATGTCTACTCCAAAAATAAATTCAGATCCAGATATAGGGAAATAAATATAGTGTAGGTTACTGATACTACACAGGTCCTGGTGAGGTGAACTTGTGCCAAGACTAATTATCACATAGCTTCCATGAGCAATATTATGACCTGAAGACCATTTGGATCCTCAGGTGTACACATTTAGCTTAATAATCTCTGTAAAATTCTGAGGTTTTTCCTTTTCTTTCTAAACATTGTCCCTGGAACATTATGAGTGCCTTTGAGGTGGACTTGGAGAAAAACTTAGACTATGTTCTTTTGAGTGTTGTGAGAATCTATCTGAAGGTGTTGTAGCCATCTGATCTCTGGTTTAGGTCTGGATGAGACCATAATTTTCTCTCCTGCCAAACTGATGCAGGTTTTTACTCATTGTGTCTGAATTTTATTTTCATTTACATAGTTCAAGCCTGCTCATTAATTTAATTCTTAGTGCAAATGTGATTGATCAGTTACTGCTAGAAATCACTTTGGGGCAAAACACTCTGCCACTCTCCCCTGCTGACTTTTATGTTAATTGCACTTACCTTGTTTTTCATGTTAAATGCTGTCATCTAAACTCTGCTACTCTGTAATCCTATCATTCCTATTAAAAGTGGGGCACCATTTCAGTGGTGGCATTCCCCATTGTCATCTTTAGCCCACTGAAGACAGATGCCACAGAGGTTTTCAAGAATGTTTGTAATCCTTTCATCAACGAATGTCTTAATGCTTGAGGAATGATGTCATCTGGGACCTCTACAGGGGCATAACTATGAAATAGTTGAGGGGGTTGTACATAATTAATCCGCTCCAGCATTCTTATTTTGAGTACATGGATTCCTTCCTCCACATTCTCTCAGATAAATTATGGCATCTTGCCTTCATTGAATGTTGATGATTATTGAACCCATATTTTAGTTAGCCAAACAAGCCAATGATTAGAGCCAATTTCATCAGCTAGAGCCAATATTTTAAATCTGAAATCTCAGGTGACTTCTCCATAATAAATTCAACTCCTTCCAACTTTATATTTCATCTTCCTCAGTCTAATAGTCATAAAATATATGCCACACGCACATTCTACAGGGTTCTGCTGATACAAATTAGCAAGCTATTTCATATCTTTTGGTGTATATGCAGACTCTTAATGGGATGGACTTCATATTTTTCTCCTGAGATCTGCTAGAATCTGACAATAGTTACGGCTTGGGATGTAATAATGCTCATGTGGGTGGGTCTTGAGAAAAGTAGAAATTTCCTGGAAAATTAACCACTTCAGATGAGGTCTTTAGAGAGATGTTAAGCAGGGGAAAGTTTTTTTTAGTTTCCTCAAATGGGGAAAAAGAAAGTTAGCTTCCGTTGGCAAGGAAACCACTGGAAAATTTGGGTTAAAAGTTTTTATATTAATTTGAATATCCAGAGGGGAAGGGACAGTCTCTTCAACCAATCATGTTGGGAAAACTAGACAGCAACATGCAAAAGAAAGAAACTGGACCACTTTCTTACACCATACACAAATGCAAATTCAAAATGGATTAAAGACCTAAATGTGAGACCTGAGACTAAAAATCCTAGAAGAGAACACAGGCAGTAACTTCTTTGACATAGGCCATAGCAACTTCTTTCTAGTTATGTCTCCTGAGGCAATGGAAACAAAAGCTGAAATAAACTATTGAGGCCACATCAAAATAAAAAGCTTCTGCACAACAAAGGAAACAATCAACAAAACTAAGAGGCAACCTATGGGATGGAAGAAGATATTTGCAAATGACATATGCGATAAAGGGTTAGTATTCACAACCTATACAGAACTTGTTAAACTCAACACCCAAAAAGTGAATGATCCAATTAAAAAATGGGCAGAAGACATGAATAGACATTTTTTGAAAGAAGATATACAGATGGCCAACAAATACATGAAAAGAGGCTCATCATTACTGACCATCAGGAAAATGCAAATCAAATCCACAATGAAATATCACCTCACGTGTCAGAATGGCTAAAATCAGCAACACAAGAAACAATAGGTGTTGGCAGGGATGTGGAGAAAGGAGAGCCCTCCTGCCACGTTGGTGGGAATGCGGCCACTGAGGAAAACAATAAGGAGGTTCCTCAAAAGTCAAAAATAGAACTATCCTCCAGTCCAGCAATCACACTACTAGATATTTACCAAAAAAAAAAAAAAATAATTCAAAGGGATAGGTGCACCCTGTTGTTTAGTGCAGCATTATTTACAATAGTCATACTGTGAAAGCAGCCCAAATGTTCATCGATTGATGAATAGATAAAGATGTAGAATATTATCCAGCCACAAAAAGAATGGAATCCTGCCATTTGCAATGACATGGATGAAGTGAGAGAGTATGATACTAGGTGAAATAAGTCGGAGAAAGACAAATACCATATGATTTCACTCATGTGGAATTAAGAAACAAAACAAATGAGTAAAGGGGAAAAAAGAGAGAGTGATGCAAACCAGGAAACAGACTCTTAACTATAGAGAAAAAAGTCATGGTTACCAGAGGGGAGGTAGGTGGGGAGATGGGTGAAATAGGTGACAGGGATTAAGTTGGGCACTTGGGATGAGTACTGGGTGATGTATGAAAGTGTTGAATCACTATACTGAACACCTGAAATTATTATTACACTGTATGTTAACTAACTGGGATTTAAATAAAAACAAGCAAAACAAAAAGGTTTTATATTAATTTGAGTCTGCCTACCTGTGTTTATCCTAAACACTCAATTTATCCTAGTCTTAAATATCAAATTCTTCCTCATCAGTGCCCTGATATTAATCCGTAAGACTCAGCACAGATGTTCACTGAACTTGAATTTTAATTCTGCAACCCACCTTTTTAGATTTGAAGCTGATCCTTAGCCATGTGGCTATATGACATGAGAAACTTTTAAGGGCCTTGGAGTGGCTTTCCTTATCTTATGCCTTAATCTGAGAGTTTAAACACCTGGCATCATTTTCATTTTATAAGCTCTCTGGTGCTATCAGAAGCAGTTAATGGTCCTCATAGTGCTTAGTAGTTATTACTACCATAATAGATAAAAGCAGCAGCCACTTGACCTCTAAAGTATTATCTTCAATTAGCAATTTATCCAAGGCAAACCCTGGTGGTAATTTAAATAATTATGTTGCCACTGCTTGGAGGAAGCATTTGTCTTTTTTACGTTGGCAATGAAGTCACTACTACGTTCAAGCTCAAGGATGAGCACCCTAATTCCAGAGTTCCATCTTGAAGGTTTGCTTCCTGAGACCACTCAATGAGAGTTCAGACAGAACAGAAAATCTGCTTCAGGAAGTTTAGAAAGTGGATTTTAATATAGGGATCTTGTTCCAAAAGTTAGAAAAGCTAGAGTCAAGCAGGATAAGGAGGCAATCTAGTTTGGCAAGAGAAGATCTCCTAAGCAGAACTGGAATGAATGTAAAGTCTGCTGATGGATGCTGGGAACATGGAAGGAGAAGAATTGGACCCATGGAGACTAAGCCTCAGTTATATATACCACTCAAAGAGGGCATTCTGGGTTCTCCCCTCTTCCCTTCTTCCAATATGTCACCAGTCCTTCCTTTGCTGAAAATTAATGGGAAGCTAGTTGTCAGTGAGTGGATACTGGGAAGTAGAGTTTTTAGGAATCAGTCCTCTACTGTAAAAATCAGAGCAGGAAAAAGATGGAGAAATGGACTTTAAAAACTGACAGCATACTATATATGAACCATATCTTCTTTATCCATTCATCTGTTGAAGGACATCTCGGCTCCTTCCACAGTTTGGCTATTGTGGATGTTGCTGCTATGAGCATTGGGGTGCAGGTGCCCCTTCCTTTTACTACATCTGTATCTTTGGGGTAAATACCTAGTAGTGCAATTGCTGGGTCATAGGGTAGCTCTATTTGTAACATCTTGAGGAACCTCCATACTCAGCCATCAGAAAGGATGAATACTTACCGTTTGCATCGACATGGATGGAACTGGAGGGGATTATGCTAAGTGAAATAAGTCAGGCAGAGAGAGACAATTATCATATGGTTTCTCTCATGTAGAACATAAGGAATAGCATGGAGGACCACAGGGAAAGGGAGGGAAAACTGAATGGGAAGAAATCAGAGAAGGAGACAAACCATGAGAGACTCTGGACTCCAGGAAACAAACTGAGGATTGCTGATAGGGAAGAGGGTTGGAGGATGGGGTAACTGGGTGCTGGGCATTAAGGAGGGTACATGATGTGATGAGCACTGGGTGTTATGCAACTAATGAATGATTGAACACTACATCAAAAACTAATGATGTACTGTATGTTGGCTAATTGAATTTAAATAAAAAAAATAAACTCAGACATTTATAAACATCAAAAAAACCTGACAGCATACTGTTCCACTTCTAAAATTATTAACAAGGATGCTATCCCTCTAAAATAACTTCTCACATACTAATGTAATTGTTCAAATACTCCCTCACCATGCTTGTACTTTGAAACAAATCTGTTTACTCCTTTGCTTTTTCTAAATATTTAATTTGCATCTCTCCTTAATATCTTTGATTCCAGTGTCCAGTATCTAATAGTATACTTGTCCATACCTCAAGTTCCTTTGCTCCATTGTCTTCTTTTAAAAAGATTTATTTATTTGAGAGAGAGAGCACGCACGCATGTGCATGCGGGGGGCGGGGGGCTGTGGGGAAAGGCAGAGGGAGGAAGAAGGAGTGAGTCCTAAATGGACTCCATGCTGAGAGCAGAGCCCTATATGGGGTTTGATCCCAGCACCCTGAGGTCATGACCTGAGCCGAAACCAAGAATCAACTGACTGTGCCACTGAGGCACCCCCAGCTCATTGTCTTTTAATTATACCTAGTACTGGATGACTGCTTTCTCTTTTCTTGATCTCCAACTTTCTTTTGTTGTTGTTTCAAGTTTTTATTTAAATTCTAGTTGATCTCCAACTTTCAAAGTCTCCCCAAGAAAGGTACATGATAGTTCAGACTGTTTTCCTTTATGAATTCATGATTACTAACCTAAAAGTTTCTTCAGTAATGTCTTGTAATTCTGCTACATTAATCTGGACTAATCATTCTCCCACTCTCTACAAAGTGTGCTTCTGTTCTTCTGTAGTATCCTTAAATGGTAACGTCCCTACCGTTTGCTGTAATATCAGAAGATAATCTCTTCTAATTCACATAAAGAAAAAAAAAGACATTAGAGGGGTACTTCCCTGTTAATAAACATAATAGAATTACTACATCTGCTCCCATCTTTATCTCATTTGGTAATAGAACAGAAGCTCTGTTCCTACTAAGGGCAATTTCCTTACTCCTGATTTGTATTGCATCAACTTCAAACCTCTCAGTATTCTTATATTGATCAATATCTTCTCTTATCTGGATCTTTTCCATTAGCTTTTAAACATTCTAGCATCTTCCACATTGGGGAAAAAATAATGAAGAAGAGTAAAACAAAAAAGAAAAGCAAAACCGAACATTACCCATTTTTCAACTTTTTCACTAATTACCACGCCATCCATTTTTTTTCTTCAAAGCCACAGTTTTTAAAATAATTCTTAAAAATGTTTTTCTGTCTCTTGGCAGTTGTGAATAATGCTTCAATGAACATGGGAATACAATCTCTTTGACATCCTGATTATATATATATATATACACACACACACACAGAAGTGGGATTGCTGGATCATTTTGTAATTCTATTTTTAATGTTTTGAGGAACTTCTGTACTGTTTCCCATAGTGATTATACCACTTCACATTCCTAACAATAGTATACAAGAGTTCCCATTTTTCCATATTCTCACCAACATTGGTTACTTTTTTTTTTTTTTTTTTTTGGTGATAACCATTTTAACAGGTGTGAGGTGATACCTCGTTGTGATTATGATTTGTATTTCCCTGGTGATTAATGATTTTGAGCACCATGTCATATACCTGTTGTCCATTTGTACATCTTCTTTGCAGAAATGTCTATTCAAGTTCTTTGCTCATTTTTTGATCAAGTTGCTTGTTTTTTTTGCCATCAAGTTGTATGAGTTCCTTTTTGGATATTAATCTTTTATCAGATATATGATCTGCAAATATTTTTTACCATTCCAGTGGTTGACTGTCCATTCTGTTGGCTATTTCCTTTTTTGTGCAGAATCTTTTCAGTTTGATGTAGTTCTATTTGTTTGTTTTTGATTTGCGGCTTGTGCTTTTGGTGTCATATTAAGAAATTATTGCCGAGATAAATGTCAAGAAGCTTTTCCCCAAATACCATTGACAGATAAATGAATAAAAAATATATATATTTACAATAGAATATTAATCAGCCTTTAAAAAGAAGGAAATTTTGCTGTTTGTAGCAACATGGATAAAACTGGAAGACAAATATGTTAAGTGAAATAAGCCAGTCATAGAAGGACAAATATTATATAATTCCGCTTATATGACGTTTCTAAAATAGACTCATAGAAGCAGAGAATAGAATGATGGTTGCCAGGGGCTAGGGGAATGCAGAAATAGGGAGCTGTTGTTCAATAGGTACAAATTTTCAGTTATGCAAGATGAAGTTCTAGAGATCTGCTCTACAACAGAGTTCCAATAGTTAACAATATTGTATTGTGCAGTTAGAAATTAGTTAGGAGGGTAGATGTCACATTAAGTGTTCTTTCAACATATATAAGCAAAGGAACACAATAAAGCTCTTGTGGGTGATGGGTATGGCTATTACTTTGATTGTTTTGTGGGTGTATGCATATGTCCAAATTCATCAAATTGTATACATTAAATATGTACTGTTTTATGTGTATCAGTTATACCTCAGTGAAGCTGTTTAAATAGAATCCATCCTTTATGACTCCAATAAAACTTACTTTATATTATTTCCAAATTCATAGATGCAATGGAAAGATTTTATCTTTTAATTACTTCGACCCTTAAGAAGGATTTGTTTCCATGTTTGAAACTTGATTTCCTTTGACCCCAAACTCCTTTTTTCTCTAATCTCTGCGGCAACTCATTGTCTATCTTCTTTGCATGTACATCTCCACAGACATTAATTGTTCAAATTCTTCAAAATTCAATTCTAGGCCATTATGTTCTCTACTCCAGAACTCAGAATATGATTTCAAAGAAACATAATTACCAGCTCTGTGAAGTTTGGAAGTGTGTTTTTGAGACCTCTAATCTGATTCTGGAAATTCAGTTGCCTGTTTAATGTTTAGATCTGTTCATTTAAAATATACACAAAACTCAAAATGCTCATGGTCTCCCTAAAACCCCAAATCTGTCCTCCTTCATTTTTGTTTGCTTAGTGTTTGTGGCACCATTCATCCCCTTTCATAAGCCAGTTACGTACTAATAATCCTTGACTTCACTCTCTCTCATCATCCACCATATAGTATTCATCACCAATCTTATCCATTTTACATCCTAAATACTTCCTTAATCTTATCACAGTGCTCTGTGTATTCAGCATTGTAAGTGGTAAACTAATTCATGAATCTAAATTTCCGTGCTTGCCTTGTATGATCATTTTTGTGGCAGAAAAATTTATTAAAATTTTTTTCTGTTCGTCTTCCCTGTATTTTTCCTTTTGAAACTTCATCCTTCCCTTACCATTTCAAGCAAGTATCTGGGACTCCCTAAAAATCTTTTCCCCAGGAAATGTGCCATTCATAGGCATCAAGGTGTGAAGGAGGAGATTACAAGGCAATTGGAGGATTAAGGGCCAGTGGTTACAGCAAACAGTGCCTGACACTAACTTTGTAGTGGATAGAGCTCTGGAGCTGCACCAAGTCATTAGAAGGACATAGGGAAGTCGGGTGATAAGCATGATGTAGCTGTCTCACTATTTCATTGTTGCACAGGACATTGGAAAGAAACATTTATCAATGGGATGTGAAGGTACCGGTGATCCTTAGAAGACCAGAGGGACCTCCGAAACACCTTTGTATTTTAGGATTTTTATAAAGCTCTGGTTGTATAGTGTACCTCAAATAATGGCTAAGTCTGAATCTTCTACCTGTTCAGTTAAAGATTTAAACTCATTTAAATCAAATAAAGAACTGGTTTTACAGCAACAGCTCACAGCTGCTTACTTTGTGTAGATTTATAACTAAATCATGGCAGCTGTCACCAGTATATAGCAAACCCTTTGCTTGTATAATTTTAACTACCTGGAATAATTCACCTTCCACAAGAAAACTGAAAAAGAATGAACTAAGGAATAAACCATTTTTACCCGTTCAGGCATTCTCTTTATAAAGATTCTTGTAAAGTTGAAATTTTATTTCTGGAAAAAGGACAAAAAATAAAAACAATTTGAAAATTTAGAAATTGGCTTCTTATTTATTTATTTATTTATTTATTTATATAATGTTAGTCACCATACAGTACATCCCTAGTTTTCGATGTAAAGTTCCATGATTCATTACTTGCGTATAACACCCAGTGCACCATGCAATATGTGCCCTCCTTAATACCCATCACCAGCCTATCCCATTCCTCCACCCCCCTCCCCTCTGAAGCCCTCAGTTTGTTTCCCAGAGTCCATAGTCTCTCATGGCTTCTTTACCTAAAACTAAAGATCTTAGTACTGAGTGTATAGTATTATATCATATGCTTTATTATTCAATATATAGAATTAATTGTTCATGTGCTCCTAATGGGGAAAGAAAAGTAATAATTTTAGTCACAGTAGATACTACATGATAAAAGGGGAATGATGACCATTTCTATTTCCAGAGGAAGGGAAGGAATTAAAAAATGCTATGCCACAAAATATTAAATTCAACAATTTAATATATTTTGAGCATTTTGAACTCAATGTTTTTGAAACTTTAAAATAAGTATAGCATATATACATAATTTTTACATGTTTAACATGAGTTGTTGAATTGCTAACACTTGTTTCTTAAAATTAAGATATGCTAGTCAGACCTAAGAATTTCCTCCAGAGGGCGACCAAGTTGCATCACTGCAAAAAATTGCATCAAAATTTAACTTTGCTTCCAACAAAAGCATGGACTTTCTAAAGTTTGTTTGAAAGAACAGTAATAATAGATAACCCTTAAAAAAAAATACCATCAACCGAAGTCTGAATTGCTCTGCAAATATTGCATGTTTAAGAGGGAAACCACCTGTAATTTATCTTTAGCAAAGCAAGGACCTTTGAATCTAGCCAGACCTCACAAATTTACTACTAGATTAGCAAAACTTGTCATTAGTTCATTCATTCTCCAATTTTCCTGTTCACTGAAGTCTATGTATTCCAGACATCTTGTATTAGCAGAATTTGGCTTTGCATTTCAATAGATTTAGATTCAAGGGTCAGCTCTGCAATTGGTTGATATATTACCTTGTAAACAGAATTTCATCTGCAGAATGGGGTAAATAATATCTTCTGCAATGTGTCATGGTTTTGTGGCAATTAAATGAGATAAATGTAGAAAACACCACAGTGACTGGTGGATAAATATTACCTTTTGCCCACTTCTTTTGTCCCTTTTTTCTCCCTCCTTCACATTGAGAATGAGAAAAATAGGATCTAATTAGGTCATTCACTTTAATGTTTTAGTGACGTATCAGTCTTCCATTACTTGTCCCCAAAGTATGTTTTTAAAAATCTCATAGAAATAAAGTAGTGATTAAACTGAAGTAATTGATATTTCTCAATCCCCAGACAGAAATATGTCTAACAAATTTTGTAGGTTTGTTATTCCTTGACTGGGTAATGACTGGAATCAATAAAGAATTATTTCTAGTTGGGGAATCCATCGAGTTGGCTCTTACCTTGTACCAATGGATTATTATTTCTACTTATTTCATCCTTATTAAAGCAATATCCCTGAGAACATTAGTTGAATTTACCTTGTAACAGCCCTTTCTTGTTATTCCTAACCTATATCTAACCAGCAAATAATTACTTTTGATTCTCATAAAGTTTCTCAATAGAAACTACATAATCTACTCCTATAGATTATGCTTTTATAAAATAACCTTCCTGTGGGTGTCCCTAATTTTAGTCATGAACCAAGATGGCCTTAATGTTTGCATCAGCTTGACTGAACTTTAGACAATTTTCCTCTTGACTGTAGGACCCTAACTTCCCTTTTCTGAATACACTTACTTTTAAAAATTTGGAATTGTTGGGGCACCTGGGTGGCTCAGTCGTTAAGCGTCTGCCTTCAGCTCAGGTCCTGATCCCAGGGTCCTAGCATCGAGCCCCGCATGGGCTCCCTACTCAGCGGGAAACCTGCTTCTCCCTCTCCCACTCCCCCTGCTTGTGTTCTCTCTTTCGCTGTGTCTCTCTCTGTCGAATAAATAAAATCTTTAAAAAAATTGGAATTGTAAATTCTTTCTCTGCCCTTTTGGGATGCAGATTTTCTCCCAGTAACTTGATACTTGTACAACTCTGGGATATCTTTCTTAAGGACCTGGGAGCCATGTCTTTGAAACATAATCTTTGAGAAAGATAGGTCTCTGTGGAGAGTATGGGAGCCTAACTTTGGTAAGAGCCAATTAGCAAACATGGATAGTCTTATTACATTGATCATCCCTCCCCTCTCCCAACATTGTCTAGTACTTTTCCTATAGCTTGCCCTGGCACTTAAAATCTTTCCTCTTTTTGTTTCAGCAGAGTTGAGTTCAGTCTCTCTCCCTTATCGCAGTAGTCTTTATCCCTATTGCAATAGTCTTGAATACAATCTCTTTGCCTATTCAACCATCTGGTACAATTTTTCTTTGAAATAGCTCCATCACCAAATCTAAACTGCCTAACAATTTCAAATTAATCTTTTTATTTATTATTTTATTTTTTCATCATGATAAGTATATTCCTTAATCCCTATAATCTGTTTCATCTATCCCCCCACCCCCTTCCTTCTGGTAGCCATGTTTGTTCTCTATAGTTAAGAGTTTGGTTCTTGGTTTGCCTCTGTCTCTGTTTTTTCTTTGCTCATTTGTTTTGTTTCTTAAATTCCACATATGAGTGAAACCATATGGTAATTGTCTTTCTCTGCTTGACTTATTTCACTTAGCATAAGTCCCCTCCAGTTCCATCCATGTTGATGCAAATGGTGGGT
The DNA here is from genome assembly GCF_017311325.1 of Ursus maritimus. Lineage (NCBI taxonomy): Eukaryota > Metazoa > Chordata > Mammalia > Carnivora > Ursidae > Ursus > Ursus maritimus. The sequence goes on from NW_024423319.1 coordinate 95,557,698, forward strand.
AATCATTCTTTCTGATGGCTGAGTAATATTCCATACTATTCCATTGTATATATGGACCACATCTTCTTTATCCATTCGTCTATTGAAGGGCATCTCAGCTCCTTCCACAGTTTGGCTACTGTGGACATTGCTCCTATGAACATTGGGGTGCATGTGCCCCTTCTTTTCACTACATCTGTATCTTTGGGGTAAATACCCAGTAGTGCAATTGCTGGGTCATAGGGGAGCTCTATTTTTAACATCTTGAGGAATGTTTTCCTAAGTGGCTGTACCAACGTGCATTCCCACCAACAGTGTAAGAGGGTTCCCCTTTCTCCATATCCTCGCCAACATTTGTTGTTTCCTGCCTTATTAATTTTTGCCATTCTGAGTGGTGTAAGGTGGTATCTCAATGCAGTTTTGATTTGAATTTCCCTGGTGGCTAATGATGTTGAACATTTTTTCATGTGTCTGTTAGCCATTCATATGTCTTTGGAGAAATGTCTGTTCATGTCTTCAGCCCATTTTTTGACTGGATTATTTGTTTTTTGGGTGGTGAGTTTGAGAAGTTCTTTATAGATCTTGAATACCAGCCCTTCATCTGTAATGTCATTTGCAAATATCTGTTCCCATTCCGTGGGTTGCCCTTTAGTTTTGTTGATTGCTTCCTTTGCTGTGCAGAAGCTTTTTATCTTGATGAAGTCCCAAGAGTTCTTTTTTGCTTTTGTTTCCCTTGACTTTGGGGACATGTCTTGAAAGAAGCTGCTGTGGCCAATATCGAAGAGGTTATTGCCTATTTCTCCACAAGGATTTTGATACAGTCCTGTCTCACATTGAGGTCTTTCATCCATTTAGTGTTTATCTTTGTGCATGGTGTAAGAGAATGGTCGAATTTCATTCTTCTGTATATAGCTATTCAGGTTTTCCTTGCACCGTTTATTGAAGAGACTTTTTTCCATTGGATATTTTTTCCTCCTTTGTTTAAAATTAGTTGATCATAGAGTCAAGGATCCATATCTGGGCTCTCTATTCTGTTCCATTGATCTCTTTGTTTTTGTGCCAATTCCATGCTGTCTTGGTGATCACAGATTTGTAATATAGCTTGGAATCAGGCAATGTGATGCCTCAGCTTTGTTTTTCTTTTTCAACATTTCCTTGGCAATTCGGGGTCTTTTCTGGTTCCATACAAATTTTAGGGTTGTTCGTCCAGCTCTTTGAAAAATGCCATTGGTATTTTGATCGGGATGGCATTGAAAGTATAGATTGCTCTGGGCAGGATAGACATTTTAAAAATGTTTATTCTTCCAATCCATGAGCCTGGAATGTGTTTTTTCCATCTTTTTGTGTCTTTTTCAAATTCTTTCATAAGTGTTCTGTATTTTCTAGAGTATAGATCATTTTCCTCTTTGGTTGGGTTTCTTCCAAGGTATCTTATGGTTTTTGGTGCTATTGTAAATGGAATTCCCTAATTTCTCTTTCTACAGTTACATTGTTATTGTATAGAAAAGCAACTGATTTCTGTGTGTTGATTTTGTATCTTGCAACATTACTGAATTGCTGTATGAGTTCTAGTAATTTGGGGGTGGAGTCTTTTGGGTTTTCCACATAAAGTATCATATCATCTCTGAAGAGAGAGTTTGACTTCTTCTTTGCCAATTTGAATACCTTTTATTTCTTTTTGTTGTCTGATTGCTGAGGCTAGGACTTCTAGTACTATGTTGAACAACAGTGGTGAGATTGGGCATCCTTGTCGTTTTCCTGATCTTAAGGGAAGAGCTCTCAGCTTTTCCCCATTGAGAATGGTATTTGCTGTGGGCTTTTCATAGATGGTTTTTATGCAATTGAGGAAAAGTATCCTTGGCTGCATGTTCTTCTCATTTAGTACCCAGAAAATGTCTTGCCAGCCCTTTCTGGCATGCCACGTCTCTGTGGACAAGTCTGACATTATTCTGATGTTCCTCCCTCTGTATGTAAGAAATCTCTTCCCCCTCACTGCTTTCAAGATTGTTTCCTTGGATCTAAGATTTGCTAATTGTACAATTATATGTCAGGACATCGGTCTGTTCTCATTGATCTTGGGAGGGGTCCTCTCTGCCTCTTGGACATGAATGCTTGTTTCCTTACCCAGATTAGGGAAGTTCTCAACTACAATTTGCTCAAATATATCTTTTAGACCTCTCTCTCTCTCCACCCCCTCAGGGATCCCAATAATTCTGATATTGGAAAGTTTTATGGCGTCATTAATCTCTCTAAGTCTGATCTCTTGGGCTTTAATCTGTTTTTCCCAGGCCTCCTTGGTTTCCTTCTTTTCTGTGTTCTTATCTTCTAGTTCACTAATTCGTTCTTCTGCCTCATTTACCCTGGCAGTCAGAGTATCCAGTGTAGACTACATTTCATTCATAGCATTTTTAATTTTGGCCTGATTAGCTGTCATTTCTGCCCTTAAAGATTCTATATTGTCGCTAATATTTTTCTCAAGCCTAGATATTAATTTCATAACTGTTACCCTGAAGTCTTATCTCTGACATCTTGCTTATATCCATATCCATTATGTCTGTGGCAGAGGCCACAGTCTTTGATTCTTTTCTTTGTTGGGGGTTCCTCCTCTTAGTCATTCTGTTGAGGGGTGCTTGAGGGAATGTGCAGAGTCCAACCTATTAACCTTGGCCCAAGCAAGATGCACCTGTTTTATAGGGACTTAGGGTTGTCATCCTCATGTTCTTCCAGCCTGTCTTCTGGGGGATGGGCCTGCTGTGCTGTTACTCAGACAACCCTGCTTGTGCAGGGTTGCCCTGCCCCATCGGGGGTGGGAGGGCTCAGTGAAAACTGTTTTTTTTTTGGGCTTTTGTTCTCTGGAAGCTTTCCCTGGTGGCTTTCCTCATCTCTTCTGAGAGTCAGAACAGAAGTGATTGCAACCAGACCTCTGTCTCAGAACAGAGAAATTGCAGTCTACTCTTCACTGAGCTCTCCAGGACAGAGTCTCCATTTCTGTCTGCGCTGCTAAAAACTGCAGCCTCCCTGGTTGTGCGCCCCACAGCAACACACCCTGGGTGGATCTTAGGGCCGGGCACTTCTCTGTCCTTTGTGCTTCTAAAACTGCGAGCCACCCCCAGTTCGTGTACGTGCACCCACAGCTCCTGGATCCGTCATGGGGCTAGACTAAAGTCCTTTCCTCTCCTCTACCGTTCTGCGAGTCTGTGCCTGGTCCCCAGCGCAGGACACTTTTGCGCTCCTGTGTTATTTCACCTTCCTGGCGCCAGTTTATGGCGGCTCACTCCCCCTTCTGTTTATCTTCTGATATCTGCCAGCAGAATCATGGCTCCATGCTTCATACCTCAAGACAAGTGTTTTTCTACTTGTAGAGATCCAGATACATATTCTTACATCTCAGGCTGATTTCATGGGTGTTCAGAATGGTTTGGTAGATATCCAGCTAAATTCAGCCGACTGGTTGAAATAGGGCCTCCTACTCCTCTGCCATCTTTCCTCCTCTTTTTTCTTAATGAAGGTATTTATCACTATAAACTTCCCTCTTAGAATTGTTTTTGGTGCATCCTATAAGTTTTGGTATGTTTTATTTTTATTGTCATTTGTTCAATATATTTTTTGATTTTCTTTATTTTTTGGCACATTGTTCAGAAGTGTGTTGTTTAATTTCCACATATTTGTATTTTCCAGTTTTCCTCCTGGTGTTGATTTCTAGTTTCATACCATTGTGTTTGGAGAAGACTTGGTATGATATCAGTTTTCTTAAATTTGGGAAGACTTGTTTTGTGACCTGTCGTATGTTCTGTCCTGGAGAATGTTCTGTGTGTGCTTGAGAAGAATGTGTATCCTACTGCTCTTGGGTGGAATGTTGTATATATGTCTCTTAGATCCATTTGGTCTGCAGTACAAGTCTAATTTTTTTAACTGATTTTCTGTCTGGATGATTTATGTATTTCTGAAAGTGGGGTATTGAAGTTCCCTGCTATTGTGTTGTCTATTTCCTCATTCTGATCTGTTAGTATTTGCTTAATATATTTAGATGTGGTGATGTTGGGTTCATATGTATTTATGATTATTATATCCTTTTGATGAATTGATTCCTTTATCATTATATAGTGGCCTTCAACACTTATTACTGTTTTTTGCTTAAAGTCTAATTTGTCTGATATAAGTATAGTTACCCCTGCTCTTTTGGTTGTCACTTCCATGGAATATCTTTTTCCATCCCTTTACTTTGAGCTTATGTTTCCTTAAAGCTGTCTCCTCTAGGCAGAGGAGTTAGGTCGTGTGTGTGTGTGTGTGTGTGTGTGTGTGTGTGT